>NW_027556180.1:131547851-131987851 GCF_003287225.1 Phascolarctos cinereus
GGATCTTTCCCTTTTCAGCTTTAATATGTTGTCCCCTTTTATGTGTTGTATTTCCCTATTAGTATGGAAGCAATTTTTCTTTTCCCTTAAATTGCTTACCTAGCACTTAGCACTGTGCTAGGTAGAGAACAAGCACTTAATAAATGCTTGTGACTGACTGACTGACTGACTGACTCACTCACTCATAGGTGCTAAAGATTCACAGTCCAAGATGAAAGTCCTCCTTCCATTCCATTTTTTAATAACTTGTAATTGTTAGGAAGTTTTTTTTTCATTATGCTAAGGTAAAAGCTACCTTTCTGTGACATCCACTTATTCATCATGCCTAACTCTGTTCTTTGAATTCAAACATGTTACTTATCTTTTTCTTAAAACTGCTTCTAAATCATATTCTTATATTCTGTATCTGAAAGTCATGCTTCCAATTAATATTCCAACACTATTCTTTAAATATGTTAAAAAAAAAAAGAACAAGGGCTAGGAAAACATTCTATTTATATAGTGTTTAACTGGAATTCAACCTATCAAAAAATATTAAATAACTACCTATAATTCATCAATTCAATTACATGGGGATAATTCTGTAGTTAACTTACTCAAGCAGGCCATGAAGATATAATCCTTTTCAAATCAATTGTCTTATTGTATAGTACATACTAAAATACTTTAATGATCAAAGTGACCACTTAGAATGAGCTGACCTTGAAATTTTTCAGCTCAAAATCATGTTTTTGATGCTTTCAGGAACAGAAATGTGGTATTCCAACTAAATGCTTGATGAGATTTAAAACTTAAGAGAATTTTCTTAACCTTAGCTTTAGATACTTCTTGTGTTCACTGTGGAAAGATAAACATCTGTCTGGGTAAAGGGACAAGTCATATGCCTAAAACTTCACATCATAATATCAAATTTATTTCTTTCATGTCTGGTATCTATGGCATATTTTTCCATTTTAACATACAATAGCAAACATGGGCAGTTTTGGCATTGTTCAGGTAAAGCAAACAAGGATCTATTGTGATTTAGCCATTGAAAAAATCTCCCTCAAATTATGAGAGAGCTGAGAAAAGACAGTCAATTTGACAAATGCATAATAGTCCATTCCCTGCCATTTCGTTTTTGCTTGTGTCGTTCTCTGTATGTGGAATTTTTACCTCCTCACCTCTAATTTATAGAATGCCCAGTTTTCTTCAACGGAAAGCTCAGACAATTCCTCCTACATGAGATACTTCCTAGGTGTTAGTATAATTTTGTACATGTGTTATTTTATATACTTATGTATATACATGTTGTATCCTCCCAGAAATGTGAGCTCTTTAAGACCAGGAACTATTTCATGGTTTTTCTTTGTTTTTTAGTATCTTTATCACCTAACACATTGAGTTTTACAAAGTTATACAATTACAAAGTTATATATAATTATATAATTGATTCATAATAAATATACTTTATAATAATGCAGAGAAGTTCTTTTAAATTATGTTCTTCAGGAAAAAAAACTTTTAAAACATGAGACAGTGTATGGCTTTTAACTGAGAATATTGTGTAGAATTTATGTGGAGGAGAAATATAAGGGGTTAGACTTTTTTAATACTTCTACTGTTAACATGAAATGGAGAAAAAGAAAAAGCAGAAATGACAAGTTGAGAACTATTAGTCAAATGTATGGAAATATGTGTCCTCATTGTCCAGGTTGACCTTATTATCTTTATGAGACCATACAAATTATTACATGGAGAAGTCACTTCATTCAACAGATTACTGATTACATTAGCAAATTATTTCAGATGCTTCCAGAAGTTCACTTTAGTTCATTTCAGATTTTCCAGTCAGCCTTAAACTGGAAGAAGAAACATAGCACCCACTAGCTGCTTTTTAACCTATCCTTAAATGATGAAGGGACTTTTTGAGTCTTCAAAATCACTCCATGAATTAGGTATTTATATCTTAAATAGACTACATGTATAAACTAGGTAATAAATGATACTACTATGAAAGTATAAGGGAGTGCTCCAGAGTCCCTCTGACATTTTGGGCAAGTTGTATTTAAATATCAAAAGACCAGGGGCATTTCAAGGTCTAGCAGGCCACTGTTACTTGATAAAGCTCCCTCCAGATTTTTAGTTTGAGTAAGACAACTGGAGTTTTTCTCCAGGACACCACTATTACAGATTGGAGGGAATTCAATCCCCTCTCCCTTGTGATGGCCCAGAGATCACTGTCTTCATGTCCTGTGCTTCTACTAGTCTAAGCCATGTAGTATAAACTTACTGTGTCTCTCAATCTTGGGTTTCCACCACCAAGATACATGTTCTGTGTCAACACAGCACCCACCAAGCTGTGGGACAAATTTTCTGGGGGACAACATTTTTTTCTTTTAGCATAATTGTACCTAAGGTTGGATTGTCCTCTGTCCTACAGCTGCTTTCCTGTATCCTGTCCCCTCTCCCGCTCCACACTTCATCTTTCTGTTGTGAGTTAATTAAATTTTAGTGATGACTTATCCAGTGCCAAACCATGAAAAGCTCAAAAAGCCAGGTTGCCATACTTATTGTCAGACCAATTAATGATTCTCCTTAACGGTATTTTGACTCTACCATGTACACTATAGCTACCTGGATCTAGTTCTGGACTTGGTTAGTTCTCCTGGAAGAGCTGCATAATTCCTAAGCCCAGGCACTGAACTAGTCAAACAAAGATTCGAGGGAATTCTCCCAATTTCGTGTAATCATAAAATCTCAGATTTGGAAGGGGCATTAATTTTTACCTAACTAATCCATATTATAATAAGAATCACCTCTATATTATTTCTACAAGTTTCTTCTGGTTCTATTAAAGTAATAGAGAATTCACTACCTACAGATATGAGTCATTCCCCTTTGGACAACTCTAATTATTAGCATTTTTCTTTCCAAAATATTCTTCCTTTGCTACTTCCACTGATTGCTCCTAATTCTACTTTCTGGGACCAAGCTGAACAAATTTCATCCCTCCTTCTACACTATAGATTCCTAAGTCTTCTCTTCATTAGGCTAAATAATCTCATTTCTTTCAACCAATCCTTAAATGACATAGCAGTCATGCCCCTCATGATGTTGGTCATCTTTCTCTGAATGTGTTCTAACTTGGCAATGTCTTCCCTAAAATATGCTAACTAGAACCAACTGAACAGGAAAATATGCAGGAGAAGTAATGTTCAAATATAGCCAATATTTCAGCCAAACTTAAAAGAGATAGCAATGGTTAGGTACCCTATTTAGGATGATCATCACTCCCTTCCAATGTTACTGGTTAAAAAAAAAAGTAATTTCTACTAGTAAAGTGGTGTAGACAAAGGAGATATTTCTGAAAGAAACTATATAAGCAATTAATGGAGAGTTGAATTGGATTTAAGTTTAAAACTGTAATCAGTGATTAAGGATAGCACCCACTTAAGGTTCCATGTAGCACAATGAGACACATGTATTATAAATCAATATATGTCAGGGACATGAATCTTTCCTATCAGTTTAGAGTTGTTCTTTATCACAGATGCAACTTCTGGAAACTGCTACAGAATTCTCTCTTCTTTGGAAAATAGCCCAGAAAATATGTGTAACCTGGCCTAGTTGCCTTGGTAGAAGGTAGAAGTTTAAAGATAAATGAAGGGCTTGAAAACTTTTCAAACTCTCCCCAAACCACGTAGTAGTGCTAAATTAATGGAGGTACACTGACCAGGCAGTAGGGGATGGCAGGAATAAACAGGAGAGATTCACTCTAAGCTAGCCAGGAGTGGAAAATATGGACTTGATTTAATAGCATGAGAAGCCAGTCAAATCAACAACCATTTATTCAGCCCTAACTCTGTGTCAGGCACTATACCAAATGCTGGGAAGTAAAGAGAAAGACTGTGTTCTCAAGGAATAAATACTCTACCAAGAGAGAAAACTTGAAATAATTATGTATGCATAACGTACATAGAAAGTAGATTGAAGGAAGTTTCAGATAGTAAACCCGAAAATCTGAGGAAAACATTTTTGGATATGGAGGGACTAGAAGAGCTCAATATAAAATAATAGGACATCTCAGATAATTTAAGACTATCAGTTCATTCACAAATGTAAATGTTCTAATTGGCCTGCTTCTTGAGAAAACTTGACCTTGGAGGAAACTAACCACAATGTCTGTAGAAATGGGTAACATTGAAGGCAAAGAGGTAGATATAAGTCAGAAGTAAAGTGATGATAATAAGTGATGAGAAGTGTGTCTGTGTATGTGTGTTGGGGAGAGGGGCACAGTTATCTCCTCTAGAAACAAATTGATGTTCTTTCATTATGGGATTCAAGTCAAAAAGGCACTGAAAGTTACAGGGAATTTATAGGGTTATGGGATGGTGTCCATACAAGGAGGAAAGACTTCTTGACTCTCCATGGCCTCAGGTGCAAGATCTGTTTTTATCCTTTTCTTTGTAAGTAAACTTAATTTATATTTGATGCCTTAAAGGGGTAGTAGGGAAATGTCAAATGTTGATATTTTCAGATTCTGCCAAGGTGGAGCAAATGAGCCAGATAACTATGTTCTGAAAATATATCTGGACTCCTCTTATATGAAAAGAACCTCTAAAACAAGTATTACAGAGCACACATGTAGAAGACATGATTTTCTATGGATTATAATTGAAGTCATATGGTACCACATGAATTTGAACAAGGTAGATGTGATGTATCTATGGCTTTCCTTGAATAGGAGAGTGTTTCTTCAAATAGTCTGAATTTGTATAGCATTTGCTTTGATAACCTGGTTGAAAAGATTTTTTATGGAACTTAAGCTTCTGGAAATGAGGTTTAAGCACCATTATAACATAGTAAAAAAGTTTAGAGAATTTAAATGATTATACAAGGAAGTGAAAGTCTAATTTACAATCATATGTACATATTCTACCAGACTGAATATTTTAAATTAGCAATGGTCTCCAAAATGTTATAATAGAAATGTGGTTAGCTGTCTCCTGCAGTAGAGTGTTACTTTAGATTGGGGGTGACAGAAATCACTAGGCAAGAGAGAGCTCTTATCTCTCACAGTCTATTCTTCAGAGGAAGATTCCCAAAAGCATTTGTGATTTTGTTTTGTAACAGATGCGAAAACTGCTTATATAATTAAAATTTTGTCACATAGTAAAGAAACATCTTGAAAGTACAATCAAGTCCAAATCATTCACAACAAAATTTTAAACCAGTCAGGCTCCTTATGATCCCAGCACTACTCAATCAACTCATTATGTGTTTCAGTGGGTTTGAGTTCTGACAATGCAAGTATTTAATAGTTTCTTCAGTAAACCAGTTACAGCAAGGAAGTGATGGTGGGGGGGAAGTTATATAATGCACTCCAGAGTTATATGGTATGAAATATTCTGAAAGAGCTGGAACATACAGGTAACTGACATTTTACAAAAATTAAATACATTTATTTGAGGGACAGAAATTTGATATAGGGAGAGCTTATTTTTTTTTTAGTTTTTTTCCTTTTAAAAATAGTTTAAAATAAGAAAAAAATAGTTTTGATTTTTAACATTCACTTCCTCAAGATTCTGAGGTCCAATTTTTCTTGCCTTCTCTCCCCTTTCTATATCCCAAGATGCCATGCATTCTGAATAACCCTTCCCCCATTCTGCTCTCCCTCCTTCACATCCCCCCTTCTCTCATCCTCTTCCCCTTCTATTTTCCTGTATGGAAGGAGAGATTTCTATACCCCATTTCCTGAATATCTTATTTCCCAGTTGTATGTAAAAGCAATTTTTAACATTCTTTTTAAATTGAGTTCCAAATTCCCTCCCTCCCTTTCTCCCTATCCACTCTCATTGAGAAGACAAGCAATTAGATATAGATTATATACATGAGTAGTCATGCAAAATTCCATTCCAAAATATTTATATTGTGAAAGATGAGCTATATTTCTCTCCATCCTGTCCCACCCCTGATTATTCTATTAGCTCCTCTGGCCCTGTCCCTCCTCAAAAGTGTCGTTTCTGATTGCCCTCTCATCCAATCTGTCCTCCCTTCTGTCATCAACCCCTCCCCCAATACACTTCCCTCCATTTTCCTGTAGGGTAAGAGATTTCTTTGCCCAATTGAGTGTGTATGTTATTCCCTCTTTAAGGCAAATCTGAAATCCAATGAGAGTAGGATTCACTCATTCCCTCTCACCTACCCCCTCTTCCCCTTCACTGTAAAAGCTTTTTCTTGGCTCTTTTATGTAAGATAATTTACCCCATTCTATCTCTTCCTTTCTCCTTCTCCCAGTACAATCCTCTCTCACCCCTTAATTTTATTTTTTAGATATCATCCCTTCATATTCAAATCATCTTGTATCCTCTATCTATCTATCTATCTATCTATCTATCTATCTATCTATCTATCCATTTATCTATCTATCTCCTCCAACTACCCTAATACTGAGAAAGGTCTCATGAGTTACAAATATCATCTTTCCATGTAGGAATGCAAACAGTTCAACTTTAATAAGTCCCTTATGATTTCTCTTTCCTGTTTACCTTTACATCTCTTGAGTCTTGCACTTGAAAGTCAAATTTTCTATTTAGCTCTGGTCTTTTCATCAAGAATGATAGAAAGTCCTCTGTTTAATTGAATTTCCATTTTTCCCCTGAAGCATTATATTCAGTTTTGCTGGGTAGATGATGCTTGATTTTAATCCTAACTCCTTTGAGCTCCAAAATGTCATATTCCAAGACCTCTGGTCCCTTAATGTAGAAGCTGCTAAATCTTGTGTTATCCTGATTGTGCTTCCACAATACTCAAATTGTTTCATTCTGGATGTTTGCAATATTTTCTCCTTGACCTGGGAACTCTGGAATTTGGCTCTAATATTTCTAGGAGTTTTCCTTTGGGTATCTCTTTGAGGAGGTGATTGGTGGCTTCTTTCCATTTCTATTTTGCCTTCTGGTCCTAGAAAACTTCTAGGGAAGTTTTCCTTGATAATTTCTTGAAAGATGATGTCTAGGCTCTCTTTTTGATCATGGCTTTCAGGTAGCCAAGCAATTTTTAAATGATCTTTTCTGGATCTGTTTTCCAGGTCAGTTGATTTTTGAATGAGATTTTTCACATTGTCTTCTACTTTTTCATTGGTTTGGTTTTGGTTTATATTTTCTTGATTCATCATAGAGCGATTAGCTTCCATTTGTTCCATTCTAATTTTTCAGGAATTATTTCTTCAGTGAGCTTTTGGACCTCCTTTTCCATTTATCCAATTCTGCTTTTGAAGACATTCTTCTCATTGGCTTTTTGGACCTCTTTTGTCATTTGGGTTGGTCTAATTTTTTTAAGATGTTATTTTCTTGAGTATTTTTTGGGGATCTCTTTTAGTAACCTTTTGACTTGTTTTTCATGATTTTCTTGCATCACTTTCATTTTTCTTCCTACATTTTCCTCTACTGATTTTAATTTTTTTTCAAAATCATTTTTGAGCTCTTTCATGGCCTAAGACCAATTCATATTTTTTCTTGGAGACTTTGGATGTCGGAGCTTTGACTTTTTTGTCTTTTTCTGCTTGTGTGTTTTGATCTTCTTTGTCACCAAAGTAAGATTCTATAGTCTGAGGTTTTTTTTTTTTTTCCTACTGTTTGCTCATGGTCCCAGTAAATTACTTGACTTTTTAACTCTTTGCTAAGCTAGGGGTCTGCTTCCGGTTTAGAGAGTGTACTGTCCCAAACTTCAGGGATCTGTAAATTTTCAGTTCTTCCAAGGTGGTGTGATCAAGGGTGAGGTGTTTACTCCTTTCCTGGCCTATGCTCTGGTCTATGAGTGAGCACAAATACTCTTTTCTACCTTGGAGCTGTGAGGAGGATTCTCTCTCCACCATGACCATAAGCTATACCATTTCAGTGCTCCTCCTTGCCCCAGGACCACCACCCAAATCCAAGCATGGGCAAAGCAAGAAATTCCTGCCTCAACACCAGCAAAGAAATTCCTGCAATCTCCCTCTGATTGGCTGCTGGCTCCTCCCATCATCTGTGGGCTAAGAGCTCTGGAAGCAGCCTCAGCCACACCGGGACTACATGAGGACTGGGGCTGGACCATGCTACTCTGTCACCCAGGTCTAGCAACCATTCCTACTGACCTTGTAGGTTGTCTTTGGCTTTGGTGGGTTGAGATGGCTGGAGACCACCACAGTGGCCAGTGATTAAGTCCCTGAGGCCCACTCCAGGTTTGCTGGTGCCCCATCTTTGCCTGTGTTGCCCATGCTGAACTGCAGTCCTTTCCTAGCTCAGTACAACAGACCTTTCCCATCAACCATCCAGATTGTCTTGGGCTGGAAATTTAGTTCACTCTGTCTTTTTGCGTGTTCTGCAGCTCTAGAATTTTAAAGTCATATTTTATAGGTATTTGGAGGGGTTTGGGGGAGAGCTCAAGCAAGTCACTGCTTTTATTCCTCCATCTTGGCTCCAAACCACACCCCCCCCTCAGTTTATTTGTAAAAAGGCAAAGATTTTGCAGACTCAAAGACTGCTGATTGAAAGAAAACATCAAGTGTCACTTTGAAATTTTTAAATATGTTAATCATAGACATCAACATTTGTGAAACTCGAATATTAATTCTTTGTTAGAACTCAAACTGATCTATATGCAAGCAAAGTTTTTTTTTTATATTTGATTTTTCTTTCAAATTACATATAAAAAAAATTTCCTTCTCCAGCTCACCTTTTTAACAGATGAGGAAAATGAAACAAATAGGATTAAGTGATTCATAGAAGGTTATGTAGCTAGTAAGTGTCTGAGGCCAGCTTTGAAGTCAGGAAGATGAGTCTTCCTGACTCCAGGCCTGGCAATCTATCCACTGTGCCACCTAGCTGCACCTCCTTAAAAAAAAAAAAGCCTAAGTGGATTCTAGACTCAAAGATTGCTAGTTGAAAACATTCAGACAAAAACAAAAACAAAAATAAAAGCAAAACCTAGGTGTTACTTTGGAGTCATTAAATATAATAATTATAGCCAGAAACAATATGTGAAACTTGGGGATGCATTCTTTGTCAGAGCTAAAACTCAGTTGTTAGCAAGTGAAAATATTTATTGTTTTCAAATTACAAGTAAAAACAATCTTAACACTTTAAAAAAAATGAGTTTCTAATTGTCTCCCTCTTTCCTTTCCTACCTCTTCAAGAAGGCAAGCAATTTGAAATAGATTATATAAGTACAGTAATTCAAAACATATTTCTATATTAGTTGTGTTCTCCAAGAAAAAAAGGACCAAAAGTAAAAATAAAGTTAAAAAATTTGCTTTGATCTGCACTCAGACTCCATCACTTCTTTCTCTGGAGGTAGATAGCATTTTTAATCATAAGTCCTTAGGAATTGTCTTGGATCATTGTACTGCAGAGAAAAACTAAGTCATTTACAGTTGATCATCATACAATATTGTTTTTACTGTGCACAATGATTTCTTGGCTCTGCTTACTTCACTTTGCATCAGTTCATATAAGTCTTCCCAGGCTTTCTGAAAGCATCCTTCTCATTATTTCTCATAGCACAATAATATTCCATCACAATAATATGCCACAACTTGTTTAGTCATTCAGGGGATGGGCATCCCCTCAATTTCTGATTGCCAACACAAAAAAATGAGCCACTACAAATATTTTTGTACCTGTACCTTTCCTTTTGGTTTTTAAACTCTCTGGTATCTAGTAGTGGTATTGATGGGCTGATACATATATACACACTTTTACAGTCCTTTGCACATAGCTCCAAATTGCTCTTCAGAATGGCTGGATCAGTTCACAACTCCACCAATAAGCATTAGTGAGTGCAACAATCTTTCTTCAAACATTTACCATTTTCCTTTTCTGTCATATCAGCAAATCTGATAGGTGTGAGGTGATACATCAGAGGTATTTTAATGTGTATCTTTCTACATTATAGTGAAGGTATCTAGGTGGCACAGTGGATAGATTGCTGGGACTAGAGTCAGAAAGATTCATTTTTCTGAGCTCAAATCTAACCTCAGACACTACCTATGTGACCCTGGGCAGGTCACTTAAGCTTTTTTGTTTCAGTTTTATCATTTGTAGAATGAGATGGAGAAGGAAATGACATACCACTCTAATGTCTCTCCCAAGAAAACCCCAAATGGAGTCACAAAGAGTCAGATATGGTTGAAAAATGACTAAACAAAAACAATAATCAATGGTGATTTAAAGCATTTTTTTCCATACAACTATAAATAACTTTGTTTTGTTCTTCTGAAAACTGGCTGTTCATGTCCTTTGGGCATCTATCAATTGAGAAGTGACTAGTATTCTTATAAATTTGACTCATTTTTGAGGCATTTATGAGAATTGAGTAAACCACATTGACTCCATCTTGTGACACAATTCTGGCTCTAGCTCCATTTCCTTTCTATTCAATTATGGATCTAGTCTAATTTGTGTTTTGTGAGAAAGTTCTGTTCAGTTATGGGAATTGTAGAAAACTTTATTTCACTGTTTGAACCTAATGCCTGATAATTTGGACCACATCCACCTGTTGCTTAGAGACATTTAACTAAGATTGCAGGTTATGATGACCAGAAACCAAGTCAGATTCAAAGATTTATGGAAGGAATTTTCTCATGATTATGCATCTCAAGAAATTCATTTGTTTTATTTGAAAACTCTCCCTGTACTGATTAATTAGTAATAGTTTCCCTTTTCTGTTTTAACTGAATACAGACATTGGGGTGGGAGGAAGTAGTGGGACACATCTTTTTCTGATTTCAGGGAATTACACCTGCATGCTCTCCTCCTTCCCAACTCTTGAAATTCACTCATCCCCACCCCCTTAATTCAGAAAGTCCCTCTCCAATTACAAAAAGGATTACCTAATATTGTATCATAGTTTATATCTGGTTAATTATTTTTTCTTTGCTTTTAACATATAAAAATCTGTCTCCCTTGTATTTGAGGTCCAGGGACTAAGCTGAAGAGGCAGTCTCATTTGTTATTTGATTGACAAGCATTGCTTAATAAATTGATATACTCAGAAGCTGATACCTTGGTTTGCTCAGTTGTTTCATCTTTACCCACCACAGTTCTCCATATATTTAAAAATTAAGCCCTTATCAGAGAAAGTTGTTGTAAAATTTCCCCACAGTTTTCTAATTTTCTTCTAATTTTGGCTGCATTCATTTTATTTATGCAAAACCTTTTCAATTTAATATATTCATGATTATCCATCTATATTCCATAATGCTTTCAATTTTTGTTTGGTCATTGATTCTTCCTTTATCAATAGATCTGACAAGTAAAATTTTCCATGCTCCCTTAATTTGCTTATTACATTACCTTTTTTTTGTCTAAATTATATAACCATTTTAACCTTTCCTTGGTAGAGAGTATGAGAAACTAGTCAAGACCTAGTTTTTTTTTTCCCCTGAACTGCTTTCCAGTTTTCCCAGCATTTTTTGTCAAGTAGTAAATTCTTGTCTAAAAAGCTGAGATCTTTGTGTTTATCTAATAACAGATTACTATGGTCATTTCTCTACTGTAAATTATATAAATAATCTATTCAACTGATCCACTACTATATTTCTTAGCCAGTACCAGATTCTTTGGATGATTACAATTTTTAATACAGTTTGAGATCTGGTAATGTTGAGTCACCTTCTTTAACATTTTTTCTCCATTGATTCCTTTAGAATTCTTGACCTTTTGTTCTTCCAGGTGAATTTTGTGATTATTTTTTCTTAGTTCTATATAAGTTTCTTTTTTGGAAGTTTGATTGGTGTGGCACTGAATAAGTAAATTAATTTAGGTAGAATTGTCATTTTTACTATATTGGCACAGTCTTTTCATGAGCAAATAATATTTTTTCCCAATTGTTAAGATCTGACTTTATTTGTCTGAGAAATGTTTTGTAATTGTGTTCATATAGTTACAGGTTTACCTTTGCAGGTAGACTTCTAAGTATTTTATGTTGTCTATAGTTATATAAAAATGAATTTCTCTATCTCTTGCTTCTGGGCTTTGTTAGTGATATATAAAAATGCTGATGATTTAGGAGGGTTATTTTATATCCCTCAACTTTGCTGAAGTTGTTAATTATTTCAACTAGTTTTTAGCTAATTCTCTAGCATTCTCAGAGGCAGCACCAATATAGTGGAGAAAAGCCAAGAAATAGCCACAGTTCTCTTCAGTTTTCTTTGCAAATGATATTGAATTAAGTATGAAAGCCAATTCTGCAGTGATAGAACCCACAAAAAAAAAAGTGTGAAACTATTTTCTTGCCCAAGATAACTTAGAAGGACTTCAGGCAAAATCTTTATCACTTGGATAGAAAGGGAATGTAGCCCAGTGCAGGTGGTACCTGCTCAAGCTAGAGGCAGACTCTTAGCCACAGTACAGATCAGCAACTGAGTCTCATGGTAGTGGTTCAACAGGCCAGTAACATAGTAAGTCACCTATGAGGCCTCCAGCAGGAAAACTGCCAGCCCTGGAACCCTGGGCACAACAGGTATGACTAGGCCAGACCTCTATATTTAAGTGAGCAAGATGCAAGCCTCAGAGGCCCCAGCACAGAAAGCCAGTGTCCAGGTCCTTGGCCTTCCAGAACAAGAAGAGGTCAACTTAAGTCACAAAACAGTCTAGAAATTGAGCAAAAAACAAACAAACAAAAAGAGCCCTGACCACAGAAAGCTACTATGGCAACAGTGAAGCTCAAAACAAACTCAGAAGAGGACAACAATTTTAAAACGTCTACATGTGAAGAAGCCCAAAAATTCTTCTTGGAAGAACTCAAAATTGATTTTAGAAATCAAATAAGAAAAGTAGAAGAACATTTTGGAAAAGAAATGAGAGTTATGGAAAAGAATCATGAAAAAAAGAGTCAATAGCATTGAAAAGGTAGCACAGAAATAAGTGATGAAAACAATTCCTTAAAAAAAGAATTGGCCAAACTGAAAAAGAAATCCACCAAAGAACAACAATAACAAAAAAATTTCCTTAAGGAGTAGAATTGGAAGAGGGCGGAGCCAAGATGGCAGAGTGCAAGCAGTGACTTGCTTGAGTTCTCCCCCAAACCCCTCCAAATGCCTATACAAAATGGCTTTAAACAAATTCTAAAGCAGCAGAACCCACAAAAAGCCAGAGTGAAACAAATTTCCAGCCCAAGACAACCCGGATGATTGATCAGAAAGGTATATCACACAAGGCTGGGAGCAGAGCACAGTTTGGTGTGGGTGCACAGGCCGAAGCAAACCTGGAGCAGGCCTCAGAGGACTGAATTGTGGGCAGCTGTGGCAGTTTCCAGACTCCTCAATCCACGAATGCCAAAGGCAACTTAGAAGGTCAGTTGGAAAAGTCTGTTTCTGTGGTGCTGAGAGAGGAGTTCGGGGTCTCAGGTCCAGTTTCCAGAGAGTATGGCCCGGGGGCTGAGGGTGCCTCCTCAGCTTCCGGCACACAGACTGAGGGGAATCCAGTGGCTGATCAGAGAGGGATTGCAGGGATCTCTTTGTCAGTGCTGAGGCAGGAATCTCTTGCTTTCCCCGTGCTTGATGTGGGTCACAGTCTGGGCAGCGGTCCTGGGGTGAGAAGAGCTGGCGTGGTGGAGCTTGTAGTGGCTGTGAAGAGAACCCTCCTCACAGTTACAGGACAGAAAGGAGTACTTGGTCACTAATAGACCAGAGCTCAGGCCAGGAAAGGAGTAAACACTTCACCCTTATCATACCACCTTGGAAGAACTGAAAATTTACAGGTCCCTACAAGTATCTCTGAAAACAGCTGTACAAACCCTGAAGCTTGGGACAGTACATTCTCCACATTGGAAGCAGACTCTTACCTTAACAAAGAGTTTAAAACTCAAGTAATTGGCTGGGATCATGAGCAAGCAGTGCAAAAAGAGTCAGACTATATCTTACTTTGGTGACAAAGAAGATCAAAATACAACCAGAAGAAGACAACAAAGTCAAAATCCTACATCCAAAGCCTCCAAGAAAAATATGAATCAGTCCCAGGCCTTGGAAGAGCTCAAAAGGGATTTTGAGAAGCAAGTAAGAGAAGTAGAGGAAAAACTGGGAAGAGAAATGAGAGTGATGCAAGAAAATCATGAAAAACAAGTCAACAGCTTGCTAAAGGAGACCCAAAAAATACTGAAGAAAATAACACCTTAAAAAAAGCCTAACCCAAATGGCAAAAGAGGTCCAAAAAGCCAATGAGGAGAAGAATGCCCTAAAAAAAAAATTGGCCAAATGGAAAAGGAAGTCCAAAAGACTTACTGAAGAAAATACTTCCTTAAAAATTAGAATAGAGCAATTGGAAGCAGTGACTTTATGAGAAATCAAGACACTATAAAACAAATGCAAAAGAATGAAAAAATAGAAGATAATGTGAAATATCTCATTGGAAAAAACTGACCTGGAAGAGAGAGAATTTAAAAATTATTGGACTATCTGAAAGCCATGATCAAAAAAGAGCCTAGACATCATCTTTCAAGAAATTATCAAGGAAAACTGCCCTGATATTTTAGAACCAGAGGGCAAAATGAAATGAAAGAATCCACAATCTCCTCCTGAAAGAGATCCCCAAAGGAAAACTCCTAGGAATATTGTAGCCAAATTCCAGAGTTCCCAGGTCAAGGAGAAAATATTACAAGCTGCCAGAAAGAAATAATTCAAGTATTGTGGAAGCACAATCAGGATAACACAAGATTTAGCAGCTTCTGCATTAAAGTACCACAGGGCATGGAATATAATATTCTAGAGGGCAGAGATAGGATTACAACCAAGAATCACCTACCCAGCAAAACTGAGTATAATCCTTCAGGGGGAAAAATGGTCATTCAGTGAAATAAAGGACTTTCAAGCATTCTTGATGAAAAGACCAGAGCTGAATAGAAAATTTGACTTTCAAATACAAGACTCAAGTGGAACATGAAGAGGTAAACAGGAAAGAGAAATCATAAGAGACTTATTAAGATTGAACTGTTTACATTCATGGAAAGATGATATTTATAACTCATGAGACCTTTGTCAGTATTAGGGTAGTTGAAGGAAAAAAATTATATGTATGTATATAGTAGACAGATAGATAGATGATAGATAGATAGATAGATAGATAGATAGATAGATAGATAGAGGGCACAGGGTGAGTTGAAGATTAAGGGGTCATATCTGGAGAATAAAATTAAGGGATGAGAGAGGATGATACTCAGAGAAGAAAGGGAGAGGTAGAATGGGGTAAATTATCTCACAAAAAAAACACAAAAGAAAAGCTCTTACAGTGGAGGGGAAATCAGGGGAAGGTGAGAGGAATGAGTGAATCTTATTCTCATAGGATTTGGCTTAAGGAGGGAATAACATACACATTCATTGGGTATGGAAATCTGTCTTACCCTACAGGAAAATAGGGGGAGAAGGGGACAAGAGAAGGGGGATGATATAGAGGAGGGCAGATTGGAAAGGGGTAATCAGAAGCAAATACTTCTGAGGAGGACAGGGTCAAAAGAAAGAATAGAATAAATGGGAGAGCAGGATAGGATTAAGGGAAATAGAGTTAGTTTTTCACAGCATGTCTACTATGGAAGTGTTTTGCATAACTGCACATGTATAACCTATATTGAGTTGCTTGCCTTTTCAATGAGGGTGGGTGGGGAGAGAGAAAGGGAGAAAATTTGAAACCTAAAGTTTTAAAAACATATGTTAAAAAAATATTTTTCACATGCTCTGGGAAATAAGAAATACAGGAAATGGGGTACAGAAGTCTATCCTGCCCTACAGGAAAATAGAAGGGAAGGGGATAAGGAAGGGGGAGGAGAGATAAAAGAAAGGACAGATTAGGGGAAGGGATATTCAGAATACACACCATCTTGGGGTGGGGGGAGGACTCAAAATCTCGTGGAAGTAAATATTGAAAACTAAAAATAAATTTATACTAAAAAATGAAATAAAATAAATTAAAAAAATAGAATTGGCCAAATGGAAAAGGAAGTAGAAAAGATAACTGAAGAAAATAATTCCTTAAAAATTAGAGCTGGGCAAGTGAAAGCTAATGACTCTATAAGACATCAAGAATCAGTCTAACAAAATTGAAAGAATGAAAAGTAGAAGAAAATGTAAAATACCTCATTGCCAATCCAAGTGACCTGCAAAATAGATCCAGGAGAGATAATTTAAGAATTGTTGGACTACCTGAATGCCATGATGAAAAAAAAAGTCTGGATAGTATCTTTCAAGAAATTGTCCAGGAAAATTTCCCTGATATCTTAGAGTCAGAAAGTAAAATAGTCGTTGAAAGAATCCACCACTTACCTCCTGAAAGAGATACCAAAATGAAAACTCCAAAGAATATTACAGCGAAATTTCAGAACTATTAGGTCAAGGAGAAAATGCTGCAAGCAGCTAGAAAGAAAGAATTCAAATATCATGGAGCCACAGTTGGGATTACCCAGGACTTAGTACCTTCTACGTTAAAGGAGAGAAAGACTTGGAATACGATATTACAGAGGGCAAAGGAGTTTGGATATCAACTAAGAATCAGCTAACCAGCAAAAATGAACATAATCTTTCAGGGCAAAAAATGGACATTCACTGAAATATGGGACTTTCAGACTTTCCTGATGAAAAGACCAGAGCTGAACAGAGAATTCTATCTTCAAATACAAGACTCATGAGAAGCATAAAAAAGTAAAGAGCAAAAAAACAAAACAAAACAAAATATGTTATTCAATATGATTCTTTAAGTATACCATAATATGATCTGCAAAGACTGATAGTTTTTCCCCCCTCACTGCCTATTCTAATTCCTTCAGTTGATTTTTCTTCTTACTGCTATAGCTAGCATTTCTATAACAATATCATATAATAGTGGTGATAATGTTCATCTTTTTTTTTTATCTCGATCATTTTGCAAAGTCTTCTAGTTTATTCCCATAAAAACAACACTTGCTGATGATTTAGATATATATTACTTATAATTTTAAGGAATGCTGCATTTATTCCTATATTTTCTAGTGTTTTTAATAGGAATGAATGTTGTAGTTTGTAAATTTTTTTCTGAATTTGCTGAGATTATCATATGATATTTTGTTTAATTATTGATATGGTAAATTATGTTAGTAGTTTTCCTAATATTGAACCAGACCTGAATTCCTGATATAAATCCCCCTTGGTCGTTGTGTATGTTTTTTTAGATGTTACTGTAAGTCCCTTGATAGTGATTTATTTAGAAATTTTGCATCAGCATTCATTTGGGAAATTGGTCTGTAGATTTCTTTCTATGTTTTCATTCTTTCTGGTATAGATATCAGCACGATATTTGTGTTTAAATGAATTTGGTAGAACTCCTTCTTTGCCTAATTTTCCAAATAGTTTATATATTATTGGAACAGTTTTTCTTTAAAGTGAATCTATTTGGTCCTGTGTGTTGTTATTGTTTTTCCCCCCTACGGACCTCACTGATGGCTTATTTATTTATTTTTCCTAAGATAGGGTTACTCAAGTATTCTATTTCCTCTTCTGTTAATGTGGGCATTTTGTATTTTTGTAAATACTCATCCTTTACATTTAGATTGTTATACAATTGGCATACAATTGGGGCAAATAGCTCTTATTAATTGCTTTAATTCGTCTTTTAATAATTTTTTGACACCAGTAATTTGGCTTTCTTGCTTTTTAAAAATAATACAATTAACCAATGGCTTGTCTGTTTTATTGCTTCCCCCATACACTATCAAAACAGCTTCTATCAATTAGTCCAACAGTATTTTTACTTTCTATTTTATCAGCCTCTCTTTTGATTTTCAGGATTTCTAATTTTGTGTTTAATAGGGGCTTTTTAATTTGTTCTTTTTTTAGTTTTGTTTTACTGCTTGTGTTTCTTTTGTTTTTTAGCTGCATGCCCAATTATTTTATCTGTTTTTTCTCTACTTTATTGACGTAAGTGTTTAGAGATATACATTTTCCCCTATGTACTGCTTTGGCTGCATCCCATAAATTTTGGTATATAGCCTCATTGTCGTCTTTCATTTTAGAGAAATTATTGATTGTTGCTATAATTTGTTCTTTGACCTATTCATTCTTTAAATTAGATTATTCAATTTCTAATTAATTTTTATTCTATGTTTTTATAGCCCTTTATTGAAATAATTTCTTGCATTATGATCTGAAAAGGATGCATTTAAAATTTCTGCTTTTCTGCATTTGGCTAAGAGGTTTTTATGGCTTAACAAAAAGTCTGTTTTTTTGTAGGTGCCATGTGTCACTGAATAAAATGGCATATTCCTTTCTATTCCATTCAGTTTTCCCCAAAGCTCCTGTCTTCTTAAATTCTTTCTTTTTATTAATTTATTTTGATTTATCAAAATCACTTCCATAATATTTTGAATTTTAAATTTTTCTTCCCCTCCTTTCCCCCCTTCCTCCCCCAAGACAGTGAACAATCTGATATAGGTTATACATATACATTCCTATTAAACACATTTTCACATTAGTCGTGTTGTAAGGAAGAATTAGAACCAATGGAAGGAACCATCAGAAAGAGGAAACAAAACAGAGCAGAAGAAAAAAAGAGCAGATAATATGCCTCAATCTGCATTTAAACTCCATATTTCTTTCTTTGGATGTGGATAGCATTTTTGTTATGAGACCTTTGGAGATGTCTTAGATCTGAGAATGGTCAAATCTCTCAAAGTTCTTCATCTCACAACGTTGCTGTTACTGTATACATTTTCCTGGTTCTGCTCACTTCATTCAGCATCAGTCCATACAACTCTTTCTAGGTTTTCTGAAGTCTGCCTGCTCATCATTTCTTATAGCACAATATTATTCCATTACATTCATGTACCACAACTTGTTCAGCCATTTCTCAGTTGATGGGCATTCCCTCAATTTCCAATTCTTTGCCACCACAAAAAAAGCTGCTATGAATATTTTTATACACATGGGTCCTTTTCTCATATTTATGATCCCTTTGAGATACAGCCCTAAAAGTGCTATTGCTTGGTCAAAGAGTATGCACTTTTTTATAGCCCTTTGGGCTTAGTTCCAAATTGCTCTCCAAAATGGTTGGCTCATTTCACGGCTCCACCAGCAATGTATTAGTGTTCCAATTTTCCCACATCTTCTCCAACATTTATCATTTTCCTGTTTTGTCATGTTGGCCAATCTGATAGGTGTAGTGTGGTATCTTAGAGTTGTTTTAATTTACATTTTTCTAATCAATAATGATTTAGAGCATTTTTCATATGACTATAGATGGCTTTAACTTACATTTTTATTATCAAATTAGATTTATCTAGTTCTAAGATGGGAAAGTTGAGGTCCCCATTAGTATAGTTTTACTGTCTATTTCCTCCTATAATTTATTCAACTTTTCCTTTAAGAATTTGTATGTTATGTCATTTATAATTTTAGTATTGATATTACTTGATTTTCTGTAGTACCTTTCAGCATGATGTAGTTTTCTTATTTCTTTTAATTAGACCTATTTTGTTTTTACCTTGTCTGACATCATGATTGCTATTCATGCTTTTTTACAACTTCAACTGAAGCATAATTTATACTCCAGCTCCTTGCATTTATTCTGTGTATGTCTCTCAGCTTTAAGTGTATTTGTTTAAACAACATATTGTTAGATTCTGGTTTTTAATGCACTCTGCTATCTGCTTCTGTTTTACGGATGAGTTCATCTTAATTACACTCACAGTTATTATTGCTGTATATTTCCCTTCATTCTATTTCCACTGTTTTCCCTTCTCTTTCTCTCTCCTTTCACCATATTTTGCTTCTTACTGCCCCATCACCCAGTGTGCCCTCCCTTCTATGAGCATCACCCTCCTCTCTTATTTCCCACTCATTGTACTTCCTTGTATGGTAAAATAGATTTCTATACCCAACTGAGTACATCTGTTATTCTCTCAGCCAATTCTGATGATAGTAAGGTTTAAGGATTATCCATCCTGACCATCTTCCCATCCCTTGTAAAAGATCTTTTATGCCTCTTTTCTTTGAGATAATTTACCCCATTCTCCCTCTCCCTTCTCCCTATTCCCAGTGCCTTTCTCTTTCTCATCCCTTATTTTTTAATATATTATCCCATCATAGTCAATTGACACCTGTGTCCCATTTCTATGTATACTCCTTTTAACTGCCCTAATAATGGCAAGTATCATTTTCCCATGTAGAAATGGAAATAGTTTAGCCTTATCAAATCCCTTATGATTTCTCTATCTTGCTTACCTTTTTATGAAGCTCTTAAGTCTTGTACTTGAAAATCAAAATTTTTGTTCAGGTCTGGTCTTTTCATCAGGAATCAATCCATCAGGAGGAATAAAATAAAATACAATAAATTCCATTATGTCATAAATGTCCATTCCACCCCTCCCCTGCCTTGAAGGATTGTAATCAGTTTTGATGGGTAGGTGATTCTTGGTTGTAATCCTAGCTCCTTTGCCCTCTATAATATTATATTACAAGCCCTTTGATCCTTTAATGTAAAAGCTGCTAAATTGTGTCTTATCCTGACTGTGGCTTCTTGAGATTTTAATTGTGTTTCTTTTCCCTTAGCTGCTAGGGTTATTTTTTCCTTGTCTTGGAAGCTCTAGAATTGGATATAATATTTTGGAATTTTCATTTTGAGATCTCTTTCAGGAGGTGATCAGCATATTATTTAAATTTCTATTTTAGCCTCTGTCTCTAGATATCAAAGCAGTTTTCCTTGATACTTTCTTGAAAAATAATGTCTAAACTTTTTTCAATCATGGCTTTCAGGTAGTCTGGGAATATTTAAATTATGTCTCCTAGATTTATTTTCCTGGTCAATTGTTTTTTTTTTCCTAATGAGATATTCCACATTTTTTTATTCTTTTAATTTTGTTTTGTTGTTAATTGATGTCTCATGAAGTTATTGCCTTCTACTTGTCCAATTCTAATTTTCAAGGAATAATTTTTTAAGCAAGCTTTTATACCTCCTTTTTTATTTGGTCAAGTCTACTATTTAAAGAGTTGTTTTCTTCAGTGGATTTTTTCCCCTTTTTTTAATGCTTCATCAAGTTGTTGACTCTTTTAAAATGATTTTCTTTCTTTCCTTCTTTTTACTCTATCTCTCTTATTTGATTTTTCAATTTCTTTTTGAGTTCTTCCAGGAATTATTTTTGGGTCTGACACCAATTTATCTTTGTCTTTGAGAGTATGCGTATAGCTGTTGTGACACTCCTCATTTTGGTTTGTGTTTTGATCCTCCCTATCACCATAGTATCTTTCTATGGTCATTTTTTGTTTGTTTGTTTGTTTGTTTGTTTCTTTTGCTGTTATTGTTTGGTTATTTCCCAAGCCTATTTCTTGTTGTTGTTTTTTTTCTAACTTTGTATTAAAGTTGGCCCTTCTTCTGGTGTGGAAGGGGCACCATCTCAAGGTTCAGAATTTTTGTGCCCATCTTTTCAGAGCTAATTCTGGGGACCTGTGAGATTTCAGTTCTTTCAAAGTGGTATGATCTAAGGAGACTTGTGATCACTGCTCTCCTGACCTTTGCTCTCATTTGTAAGTGACCACAAGCACTCTTTTCTGCCCTGGAACTGTGACCAGGGTCTCAGCATGCTAGTGTTCCTTCTAGACCTGGGCCTATGACCTGGATCCCTGTATGGACAACGGAGCAGAGTCCTCCACCCATTGTCAGTAAAATATCTACTATAATCTTCTGACCAGTTGTCTGCCACCTTACTGTCTCTGGTCTGAGAGCTCTGTATGTGACTGCTACACATTCAGTCACCCCCAAGGCTTATGCTGGCTTGCTACCTACACTGGATTGCACTCCATTCTCAACCTTGTGAGACAAACCTTTCCTGTTGACCTCCTAAGTTGTTTTGTGCTAGAAAATTGTTTTACCCCATCTATCTATTGATTCTGTTCTTCCAGAATTCATTTTGATGTATATTTTAAAATTGTTTGGATAGGAATTTGGGAGAGCTTGGTTGCATCCCAGTCTTTATTCTGACATCTTCCTGGTTTATTTTTCCTTTTTTTCAAAGAAGAACACCTTGTATCAAACACTTAACCAGATCTTTATTTGGTAACTAGGAATTTATTTTTTCTCTTCCTATTTCACACTTAAAGGAAAAACAAAACAAAACAAAAATAATAAACTTACTTCTCAGGAGAACTGGCAATGGAATGCTATTATTTTCAAAATAAGTATTTATTGATATTTTCTGTTTCTTATGTTAAGATATTATTTATTTTAGTGATGAAGCATAATTTTTAAAGATTCATTAACTTATTTATTTTTAGTTTTCAACATTCATTTCCACAAGATTTTGAGTTCCAAATTTTCTCCCCATCATATCCCTCCCCCAACCCCAAGATAGTGTGCATTCTAAATACCCTTTCCCCTAATCTTCCCTCCCTTCTATCATCCCCACCTCTTATCCCTTTTCCCCTATTTACCTGTAGGGTAAGATAGCTTTCCATACCCAATTAAGTGTGTATATAATTCCTTCCTTAAGCCAAATCTAATGAGAATAAGATTCACTCATTCCCGCTCACCTTCCCCCACTTCCCCGAACTCCACTGTGATGAAACATAATTTTTTATGATGCCAAAATTATTTTTCCATTCTGCCGTTTTAAAATATTAGTTAAAACAACAATTTAGTTAATCTCTTTAACCTGTTTTGGATCACACCTGACTTAGGCCCTCAAGTTTTCACACTCTGGACTGAACAAAATAAGGAATATTTGACCAAAGCATTTTCCTTAACTGTGACATGGAAATGATCTTTTGCTATGTTGTTTCCTCATTGATAAACTGGACATAAAATGAGAACTATCTAAGTGAAAGATAGCTTGGCTAAGTGGACAGAAGCTTGTCCATGGAGTTAGGAAGACCTGTGTTTAATTCCTGCCTTTTGACACTAGCAGTATGACACTGGCCAAGTACTTAAATCTCTGTGTAACTTAGGCCACTCTCTAAGATTCTGAAAACTTAAAATATGTAAATTTTAATCATCAATGTTTGTGAGACTTAGGCATTCATTTTTTGTCAGAGCTAAAACTCAGCTGTCAGCAAAACTTATAGGAGGTGTATATAGGTATATATCTAATATTACATAAAAAAATAGGGCTGAAAGGTCAGGGTTCATCTAATTGAAACCTCTCATTTTATGGAAAAGGGATCTGACTCCCAGGGAATTTCCAAGGTAAAAGAAACTAATAACAATAGCATATAAAACTACATAGACACAATTTGAACTTCTGACACTAACTCTAAGACCTTTTCTACTTTGTCACACTACCTTCATCATTTCAAAAATAAATAAATAAATTCATCTAGCACTACATGCATTCTAGGTGAAACAAATATACATCATCCCTAGAAGTATTTTAGTTTATTTATTTGTTTTCTAGGATGAGGTCTCTATACTGATAAAATAATAGGTCAGTATATGAAAGCTCTCTAGCTTTGATTTATGATCCTACTAATTGAAAAATGAATTCCTAATCTATGTGCCCATCATTTTCTATAGAACTAAAACATTTAAGGCATGATCTCATCCCTTACTTATCAGCTGGGGAAAGAAATTCAATATATTTATAGGAATTAGATAACAATGAATTACTATAACAAATGACATATGAGTTCAAGGAATTAAGAAATCAAAACAGAATAAAATAACCAAAGAAATTATGATGACAGGGTAGGGTATGAGCATCACCTTAGGTGATGGATTGAATTAATGCAAACAGAGAAGTGGAGGGGATTTTTCTGGTTGGCAAACAAAGTAATGTGTTAATGGTGGATTGTTCATCCTTCATTTTTTCAAAGAGGAACAATGACATCATGGGTGATGTCTTGATTTGAACATGAATAGGATTTAAGTGGGATAGAGCTATATAAAGTCATCTTCCTCACTCCATCTTCTTGAATTATAAATTCCAGTGGTAAGACAAAAGTTAAGATGAATGGTGATGGTCCAGGATGCAGTGAATGACCTTGGTGTATTCAATGCTTGAATACGCTCTAAGTGCTGCATGGTGCCTGCTTCATCCACCTCTATGGCCATTGGAATACGTTGTTCACATTTACCTTCTGGGGAAAGTCTTTAAAATGCTTGGGTAGGCATCTCACTAATTCACCAACACACTGAGGTTACCCTCAACCTGGTTTAGCCTATCTACCAAGATAGTTTACCAGGATGTGGCTACTGTGCATGCTATAGGTTTTTAAAACTATAGATGAGGGAGGGGTAAAGACAGACACTGAAGTAGATGAGCAGCCCTACAAAAGCCTTAGCAATCCTTAACAATAGAGGTGTTAGTCCTCCCTGAGCACCCCAAATAGTGAATATCCATGATTTTGAAGATTATCTGCAATTTACTATAATTCACAAAGATAAACAAGAACCAAGTCAAGGAAAAAGAACAAGTAGATGGTCCTTTTAATTTCTGCAGCCAAAAAAAAAAAAAACCCAAACTGAACCAGATTCAGTTCATACATTTTGTTGACAAAGGTTTCTTGTTTCTTTCCTTTACTAAATAAAAGTTACTACCTTTGCTAAACCAGTTAGCATCTCAGCTTTAAGATGCTCGAAAGCTGATAGAGAATGAAGTAAAAAATGTCTTCACTGAAATCAATAAGTAGTAGAAAATCTTAGGCAATCAGTATCTTATCTTTTGGGTCACTGAACAACAGTTTTTTTACTTATTTTCTTGTTCTGGGTTTGGGAAGAGTATTCCTTTTAATCCATTGGAATCAATATTTTCAATATTGCATGATTTAACATTGCTCAGAAAAGTAATATGTTTTGTTTTCTTCCCTGGATAGACTTTGTAGATCTTATCTTTAAATGCATAATCAAATAATAAATACCAAGCTTAGTGTTTAAAAGTTATAAACATTTTGTTCCCAATCTCTGGCAGAGACACAGTTCAGATCATAATGAATAAGAATTCACAAAAGGCAGTCAATCAAATTAATGAAGGCTGCCTTTCCTCTAGCATTTACTATTCATTTAAGCTTTATATTTTTACACTTTTAACATGCCTATTTTTGTAGGATTTTCACTACTTCTATAAGTGGAAAACATCTTAGTTTGTCTTCACTATTACATTGTTCACTTTAATGAAATGAATGTAGAAAAGACTATTAAATAAATACATGATTAAACCTTAATTTTGTATATCAAGTGACATCAATTTCTAAAAGAGAAACAAGTTTAAAAATGAGATTGATAACTTTTTTATCTCTTGTTTGCTACTTCACTTTTAAATTAGCAATAATAATACTTATAGGACAGAAAATGAATGACAGCATTATTTAACTGCTGTCTTCCCCCTATAACTTACAACATATTAAAGATTAAAAAAAACCCAAAATGATTGAGTGCTATTTTTAAAATTATTATTCTGTTCCGGAAATCTTTCACTGTCCAGTACAATGGAGAGATCATGTTGCTACTATAACATCCAGTTCTAAGATTTGCTTCCTAAGGGAAACAACACTGAAGGAAATAAAGATGAAAAGAGCAGCTGGTTTACACCAAGGATAGACGGAGGACGTCTGGACAAGAATGACACAATTTATAATATTGAAGAATTCATTTTCAATATGTCTGAAAGAAAGAAGAAAAGCAAAGACATATTAAAAAAAAACTTGGAAAAATAGCAAATAAAAAGTAGCCATGAAAAAAATCAATATTGACCAACTCATATCAACAAAATTTGTATGAGGATGATATATAACATATATCAAAGACATCCTTGATGAAAATGTTTCCTTCTATATCTTCATCAAGGATGTCTTTGATATATGTGCATGTATTAGTACTATTCCAGATTCTTACTATACTACCATTACTCACTCTCCTCTGCTTCCTTGAGTTCCATTCAGTTCAATTTTAACACCGAATAATGATTCTGTAACTGTTATTGGCCGATACCCAGGTCACTCTCCTTCCTTCCCAAATCCTGCCTAATATGAATGGTAATAGAATAGAGGAATATTGAAGTCACTCACCATGACCAATGAAGGGTCTGAGTAAAAGTACAAGCAGTACAAAAAGGGTGGACAGTGATACTCTGTTATTAGAAGAACGCTAGGTCTCATCTCAGTGAAAGCCAGAAAATGGAAGGACAGGGAAGAGAAAAACAAAAATTACAATGAAACTAAGTTTGTTTACTATGGAACACAGTGGGAGGACAAGAAGCTCTATCAGAAGGGATATTTCTGGGGCAGCTAGGTGGATGAGAGTCCTGTCCTGGAGTCAAGAAACCTTAGTTTCAACTATAGCCTTAGATATTTATTAGCTCTGTGGCTCTGGGCAAATCACTTAACCTCTGGTTTCCTCCTTATCTGTAAAATGTTGATAATAATCACACCTACCTCACATGGTTATTGTGAGGATCAAATGAGATAACATCGGTAAAGTGCTTTGCAAATCTTAAAGTGCTATAAATGCTAGCTATTTTTATTTGAGTAGAGTAGGCAGATGGAAATAGAATTCAGAATCACTGGGGAGAGAAAATATGACAAGGTTTGAATATGCTAACCATTGAGATTCATGCAGGAGTATCAGTGTTGGAGAGAGGTTACTTGAGGGTGACAATTGATTGCAATTGTTCAAGGCACTACTTCAAAATTGTAGCAGATAATGAGGCTGTTTCTTAGCAGCAAGAGCCAGCAATGTATGGCATAGGATATTAGAGACAGATGGCAGGACCTGGCATTTGGGTGGTTCTGATCCTAGAAAAGGCCTCAAGAACCCCTAAGAAAGCTGTGGAGTAAAAGAGTAGCCACAGTTGTTCTGAAACATGGATGACAGGGTGTGCCTTGAGATGTCTTCTGCATGAAAGAAACTCAAAGTTAAAGCCTAACCTTGGCCAACACAAGGCTCCTTTGGGAAGTGGCTGGAGTAAAAGAAGTCACAGGCAAACAGTCCGGATCCAGGTCCATTGAAGGGATGTAGAGCAACATAGGGATCCTTGAAAGGCCTCTCAAACAAATGGGCACACAAGGGCTCCATTTTTAACAATATAATTGAAGTTCTTTGTCCATTAGTAGTTAAAATTGTTTTCTTATGCTTTTAGAGAATATAATTTTATTACCTGTTTTGGCATAGTTGAAACAACACCAGATCTAAAATCAGAAGAGCTGTGTTCAAATTTAGATTCGCTATCTAGTAATTATGTGTGACTGTGAATATAGCATTTTAACTTCCAGAGTGTTGATCATTTTTTAAGGACTATTAATACATACATACATACACACACACACACACACACACACACACACACACACACACACATATATATATGCATATATATTAATATACATATATAATGCATATATGCATACACAGACACACACACTATATTCAGTATCTGTGTCACAGGCCTTTTGCAAAGACAGTTCTCTATAAAATAGAGTAATATGCAAATTTTGAATAAGTAGTAGGCATTAGTATGAATAAAAACACATTGCATGGATTGTATGTTTAAATCTATACTACAGAGAAAATGGGCTTAGAAAGTATTTTATTTGCCATCACCAACTTCATGTAACCCCAGTAGGCTATAAAGATAGAATTTCTCTGCCCATTCTAATCACCATTTATTAAGGAAAATCCATATGGATCATAAACTCAAGAAAGAAAATCCTTTCTTTCTAGCTGTATTTTTAGTTCTTACAGTAAAGGGATATGATAACTTTTTTGATAGAAGCAAACATCAAAATAAGTAGGACAGTTAGCAGAATTGTATTGATTTAGATGCACAATATCAGTCATAAACAAAGTTTACATTAAATAGTATTAAGGTAAAAAAAGGTGTTATAAAAAGATGACTATTTAGAGTTTGTTATTGTGGACAAATAACTGCTTTCTATATTGATTTTCTCCTCAAATTGAAATAATTCCCAACATGCTTCTTACTTACCTTTATTAAAAAAAGCAGTATAGCCAATATATGTATACAATAAAACATACATATATACATATGTAGAGTTATACTGACTATATATGAATATGTTTTATATGGAGAGAGAGAGAGAGAGAGAAGAGAGAGAGAGGGAGAGAGAGAGAGAGAGAGAGAGAGAGAGTTTTGGATTTTGAGGAAGAGCTGAGTTTAAATTGGCCTCTGATACTTACTGGCTATGTAATCAGGACAAGTTGCTTAGTCCCTCTGAGTCTCAGTTTCCTCATCACAGAAATAATACTACCGTATGGGGTTGTTGGGAATTTCAAATGAGACAATGTATCTAACATACTTTGGAATTTTAAAGTACTATGTAAGTGTATGTGTGTGTGTGTGTGTGTGTGTGTGTTGTGTGTGTGTGTGTGTGTTTCAATCTTCATGCTCTATCTGCTAGTCTCCTAACACCTTATGAGACCCAGATCATATTGCTTAGGGAAAGTGAAAGCCATTGTTAAATTTTCAGTCCAAGGATTTATACCTCTGATTGGTAAATGATACAAGTGAGAGATTTCTTGATTTTCTGTTTGCTGGTTGTCTGGACTCAAGACAATGAAGAAAATGCTGGTAATGTAGATTAAAATTAAAAGTGTGTTTTGCATATGTGAGTGCATATATTTAAACATTTATCACTGTACTACTGCTCCACTACCCCACCAAATTACCTTGTATCTATTTTTAAGTACCAACATGTTGTGTCCCTGAATAGAATGTAAGCTCCTTGAAGGCAGGGACTATTTCACTTTTATCTTTCTTTTTTTCAGTGATTAGCATAGCACTTAGCACATGATCAGCAATTAATAAATACTTATTGATTAATTGGAGACTTGGGATATGAATCTAGGCCCTGCTACTTCCAAACTATGTGACACTTGACATTTTACTTATATCAACCTCAGGTTGGAACTGCTGATTCCCTGAAACCCCAATTATTCTCTCTCTCTCTCTCTCTCTCTCTCTCTCTCTCTCTCTCTCTCTCTCTCTCTCTCTTCCATTTTCTCTTATCTGAAAAATGAAGATGATAAAATTTTGGTGAGGAAGGCACTTTTTAAACTGTAAGTCAATACATATATGCCAACTATTAGTATTATCCTACCTCCAGCAGCTCATTTAACTTTTCTGCTCCTTATTTTCCTGTGTGAATTGCAATTAGTAAGCACTTAATACATGTTTATGACTGACAGACTCATTTATGACAGACTCATTTATAAAATGAGGGGTTGAAACAGATGGATTCCAAGATTCCTTCTACATTTAGATATGATCATATGGTTCTATTATTCTAAATAGCAATAATCTTTATTCCTGGTGAGATTAAGCTATATCACAACTTAAATCTTCCCTTATAGAAATGAAAGCTCTAGCTAAGTCTGGAAAGATAGTCTATTAAGTCTTCTTTTAGCATAGCCAAACTAAATAACCATATGTCCTTGGGTAATCTGGAAGACCCACTATACATTCCTTCAAGAATAGGGTTGACATACTTACTGATAACTATGATAGCTTTTAAATCACTATGCTATATCTCTTTTGAGGAGACTCAAGTTAAACAGACTAAAACTGTCAGTAGACACACTTGAAAAACAAAATTATCTCTATCCTACATGTACTCTCTAGGCCCATACTCTATGCTTACTCTTCTCCATAGAATTAAGTAAGGGAAGTAAGATTAATTGAAGAAGCTTATTCTGAATTGCTGGGAAAGCAATGTTCTAAGCAAGCAGTTATAGTATTTACACCATGCCAAAAGAGTAATTTTTTCCTTCCTAAACATTCTCAGATGCAATTAGAATATCCCCATAGTGTCTTCAGAGATCATCCAACCAAAAAAAATATTTAAGACATTATTTTACAATCCTGTCATAGTTTTCCTTTCTTCCCCCCTCTTTTTTTTTTTTATTTCACATAGCTATAGCCTTTCATATATTCCTTGGCTTGGGGTTGCAGATTGTGAGCTCTTGTCATTGATTTAAATCCACCCATGTTTTGCTATCTCCTAAGGTATAATTTGGATTCATGCATTTTGCTAAATACCTGACAGCTATGCGGCACAGTGAAGATAGTGCAAACCCAATTTCAGCTCCTTCCTCAGACACCTTCTTCTAGCTATGTGACATAGATATGTCACTTATACTCTCTCAGATGCAATTTCTTCCTCTGTAAAACTGTGATATTAACACCTACCTCACAGGGTTGTTGTGAGGATCAAGTAAGGTTACACATGTATAGCCCTTTGAAAATCTTAAAGCACTATAATAATACTGGCTGTTATTAAAATAAGAGAGAAAAGAAAAAAAATATGCATTTTTAGCACATTTAGCAAATTTAGGATGCTTGAATTGCCACAGAAGGTTAACAAAGAAATGAGACTGAGACAGAGTTAGCAAAATGAAACAATGCTAAAGAATTTCACTTTGGGGACAGAACCGATATTTTCAAATGTTCTTAAGATTTTATAATTTCTTTTTGCTGACTTTTCCCTAGTATTTTGACTTGCTGTCCTCATATCAATATGCTATAATAGTGCCATGTCTTCTTGACCACTATTAATTAGATCTTTAGGGCTTAGAAATAAATGGTTGTAACATTTACCTACAATTCTTTTCCAAATATGAAGATTGATTCTATTCTTTGAGGTCTAGGAGTTAGGAAAGAATTACAAATCCTGATAGTGATTGAATATACAAAATAAATTTAGAAGAAAAAAAATTAATCTAGATATCCTTATAGTTAAGTGAGCATTTATAATAGTCAAAATAACTTATTTGTTCAAAGTCATTCTTAAAACAATATTGCTATTACTGTATATATTGTTCTCTTGCTTCTGCTCATTTTGCTCTTCATTATTTTGTACAAGTCTCTCCATATTTTTTTCTGAAATCATTGAACTCATCATTCCTGTTACACAGTAGTATTTCATTACAATCATATGCACAGCTTGTTTAGCGATTCCCCACTTGATGAACCTAGATTCGTTTGATGAATAAAAACCACCAGGTCCAAATGAATTACAACTCAGGTTTTGAAATAATTGTGGTTGTGATTGCTGAAGCACTGTGATCTCTAAAACACTGAGGAAGCTGAAGTAGGTGAGAAATGTGTCAGTTTTCAAAAAAGGAAAAAGGATGGAGAATGTAAAGTACATGAAAGTAAAATTGACTCTGTTAACTGGTAAAATTCTAGAATATATTATTAAAAGGAAGCTAATTGAGCATCTAGAAAAGGGAGTTATGATCTCAAAGGTTCAGCATAACTTTATCAAGAATAGGTAATGCCAGGACTTCTGCTTTCAGGAGCCAAGATGGCAAAGTGAAAAGATACTCACTCTCCACCCTCCCCTATTAACCTCTGAAAACCCAGAAAATATCACCACAGGAAAAACCCTGGAACAGCTGAACTAGAAGAAACAGGGAGCTGCAGTTCTGGAAGCCTAGGTAGCTTGAGGGATTAATGGGAAAGGCCTCTCTTGCCTTGGGGGGAAGGAGAGAAATACAGAGCAGGAGGCGTCCCAGCAAGCTAGAGGAAAGGCTCACTTTAGCACAACAGGAGGAGATCCTGAAACCCAGGTGGTAGAGCAAGCAAACATCAACATCTGGACCTCCTAGTGCCTCAGTAAGGGCGGGTGAACTGGTGGAAGCCAGCTCAGAAAACCACCAGGTGCCTCAGAACTCTACTTCAGAGGAATCTCCCAGTGCATTAGCAGAAACAAGGAAGGCCAGCACTGCAAGGGGCCCCAGGCAGATAAACATCCTGCAACACCCATCTGAAAGGAGCTGAAGAAAGTGAAAAAAAAGGAAAAGCAGGCAACCGAGAGTTGCCCTAGAGTTCCAGCTGTGCTGATTCAGCCCAACACCAGGTAATCTGCCAGAATCCTGCAGCCTTCATTTGCCAACATCAGAGACCCCACCACAAAGCCAGTGACCAAGACCTAGGCTCCAATAAAAGAAGCTTGGGTCAGTGCCCTGTGCTCCCAGCAGGAGAGCTCGACTCTTTAAAGACCAGGGAATAAGGAAACACAATAAACAAAAATAAGTATACATAGATTTCATATTATGAGAGAGTGAAGATCAAGGCAGAAATTCTGAAGAGGACAGCATTGTCAATGAACCCCCATCTAGAATCTCAAAACAGAATATGAATTGTCTGAAGTCCAAAAAACCTTCTTAGAAGAGTTCATGAAGGATTTTAAAAGTCAAATGAAAGAGGTAGAAGAATCCTTAAAAATACAATTGGCCAACTGCAAAAAAAGTACACTGAAGAAAACAAGTCTCTAAAAAATACAGTTGGCCAACTGGAAAAAAAAAGTACACACAATTGGCAAAATGGTGAAGGAGGTACAAAATCTAATAGAAGAAAACATTTGTTAAAAATTAGAATTGGGCAAATGGAAACTAATGTCTCTATGAGAGAGCAAGAATCGCTGAAACATAAACAAAAACATGAAAAAATAGATCAAAAACATAAAATACCTCATTGGTAAAACAAATGACCTGGAAAATCAATCCAGGAGAGACAATTTAAAAATCACTGGTCTACCTGAAAATCACAACAAAAAAAAAGAGGCTGGACAATATCTTTCAGAAACTTATAAAGGAAAACTGCCCTGAGATCCTAGAACCAGAGGGTAAAATAGCCATAGAAGGAGTCCACAAATCACCTCATGAAAGAGATCTGAAATTGAAAATGCCAAGGAATATAGTAGACAAACTCCAACATTACCAGGTCAAAGAGAAAATACTGACAGCCAGAAAGAAAAAAGATTAAAAATCATGGAAACACAGTCAGGATTATGCAGGACGTTGTAGCTTCTATGTTAAAATACCATAGGGCATGGAACATGATATTCCACAAGGCAAAGGAGTTTGGATTACAACCAAGAATCAACCACCCAGCGAAAATGAGCATGATTTTTCAGGGGAAGAGATGGATATTCAACAAAATAGGGAACTTCCAAACCTTCTTGATAAAAAGACCAGAGCTCAGGGGAAAGCTAGGTGGTGCAGTGGACATAGTACTGGCCCTAGAGTCAGGAGGACCTGAGTTCAAATCTGGCCTCAGACCAGACACTTGACACTAGCTATGTGACCCTGGGCAAGTCAATTAACCCCAATTGCCTAAAACAAACAAACAAACAAAAAGACCAGAGCTCAACAGAAAATATGGTCTTTAAGTACAAGACTCAAGAGAGACATAAAAAAGGTAAATGGGACCAAAATATACAATATATTATTAATAAGCGCAAATTGTTTATATCCCTACAAGGGAAGATAACACTTGTAACTCTTGAGAACTGTATTGTTATTACACCATGTTAAAGAAGTATACATAAAGGGGATGGATATAAGTTGACTTTGATGTAATGATAAAAAGAAATGTAATCAAGTGGGTTAAATGGATGCAAGTAAGTGCATTGATCTGGTCTAAGAAAATGTACTGAGAAAGGAGGAGGCAGACAAAGGTAAATTACCTTACAGGAAAAGACACAAAAACCTATTACAACAGAGGGAAAGAAGGGAGGGAGAAGAATATTGTTTGAAACTTACTCTCATCAGATTTGGCTCAAGAAGGGAATAACATAACCAGTTAGGTATAGAAACCTAACTTGCTCTATAGGCAGTAGGAGGGAAAAGAGGAAAGAAAAGGGAGAGGGATAGAAGGGAGGGAAGAAACAGTAAGGGTAAAAGGGAAGAAAAGGAAAAGGGCTAATAGAAGGGGGAAGGGACTGAGGCAGTAGGTGGTCAAAACGAGAAAACTGTTGAGAAGTGAAAAGGAGAAAGAAAAGCGTAAATGGGGGGGAAGGGTGAGAGAATGACACAGATGGTAATCATAACTGTGAATGTGAATGGGATGAACTCTCCCATAAAACAGAAGCAGATAGCAGAATGGATTAAAAACCGTAATCCTACAATATGTTGTTTACAGGAAACACATTTTGAAAAAGAGTGACACACACAGGGTAAAGGTAAAGGGCTGGAGCAGAATGTATTATGGTTCAGCTGAAGTAAAAAAAGGAAGGTTAGCAATCCTGATCTCAGAAGAAACAAAAACAAAATACATCTTATCAAAAGAGGTAAGGAAGGAAACTATATCCTGCTAAAAGACACCGTAGACAATAAAGTAATGTCATTACTAAACATATATGTACCAAATGGCAAAGCTTCCAAATTCTTAGAGAAGTTCAGGGAGTTACAGGAAGAAATAGACAGCAAAACTATACTAATGGGGGACCTCAACCTCCCCTTCTCTGCACTACATAAATCTAACCACAAAATAAACAAGAAAGCAGTTAAGGAGGTGAATAGAACATTCGAAAAATTAGGTATGATAGACCTCTGGAGAAAACTGAATGGGGATAGAAAGGAATATGCTTTTTTTCTCAGTGGTACATAGCACATACACAAAAATTGACCATGTACTAGGGCATAAAACCCTCACAATCCAATGCAGAATGGCAGAAATATTAAATGCAGGTTTTTCAGATAATGATGCAATAAAATGTACATGTAATAAAGGGCCATTGAAAGATAGACTAAAAAATAATTGGAAACTAAATAATCTAATCCTAAAAAATAATTGGGTCAAACAGCAAATCATAGAAACAATCAATAATTTATTTCAAGGGAATCACAATAATGAGACAATGTACCAAAACTTATGGAATACAGTGAAAGCAGTTCTTAGGGGAAGTTTTATATCTCTAAATGCCTACATAAATAAAATTAAAAAAGAGTAGAACAATGTATTGGGCATACAACTAAAAAAATTAGAAAAGAACAAATTAAAAATCCTCAATTAAACAACAAATTAGAAATATTGAAAAGCAAAGAAGAAATTCATAAAGTTGAAATTAAAAAAATCTTGAACTAATAAAACGAAGAGCTGGTTTTATGAAAAAAAGAAACCAATAAAATACATAAACATTTGGATAATTTAATTAAAAAAAGAAAGAAGAAAACCAAATTACTAGTATCAAGAATGAAAAGGGTTACTCTACCACCAAGGAAGAGGAAATTAAAACAATAATTAGGAAATATTTTGCCCAACTGTATGCCAACAAATTTAATAATCTTCATGAAATGGATACATATTTTCAAAAATATAAATTGCATAGATTAACAGAGGAGGAAATAAAATACTTAAATAACCCCATCTCAGAAAAAGAAATTGAACAAGCCACTGATGAACTCCCTAGGAAAAAATCTCCAGGGCCAGGTGGACTTACACGCAAATTCTATCAAACATTTAAAGAACAATTAATTCCAATACTGTATAGACTATTTGGGAAAATAGGTGAAGAAGGAGTCTTACCAAATTCTTTTTGTGATACTAATATGGTGCTAATACCTAAACCAGGAAGAGTCAAAATAGAGATAGAAAATTATAGACCAATTTCTGTAATGAATATAGATGCAAAAATTTTAAATAAAATATTAGCAAATAGATTAAAGCAGCCTATCACAAGAATAATCCACTATGACCAGGTAGGATTTATACCAGGATTGCAGGGCTGGTTCACTTTTAGGAAAACTATCAGCATAATTGATCATATCAACACCAAAACTGACAGAAACCACATGATCATTACAATAGATGCAGAAAAAGCTTTTGACAAGATAAAACACCCATTCCTATTAAAAACACTAGATAGCATAGGAATAGAGTCTTCCTGAAAATAATAAAGAGCATCTACTAAAATCTCCAGCAAACATTATATATAATGGGGACAGGCTAGAAGCATTTCCAATAAAATCGAGGGTGAAATAAGGATGTCAATTATCACCAATGTTGTTCAATATCATACCGGAAATGTTAGCTTTAGCAATAAGAGAAGAAAAAGAAACTGCAGGTATTAGAATAGGCAAAGAAGAAACAAAGCTATCACTCTTTGAAGATGATGTAATGATATATTTAGAAAATCCTAGAGAATCAAGTAAAAAACTACTTGGAATAATAAACAACTTTAGCAAAGTTGCAGGCTATAAAATAAACCCACATAAATCATTGGCATTTCTCTATATTACCAACAAACCCAACAGGAAGAAATGGAAAGAAAAATTCTATTTAAACTTACTGTAGACATTATAAAATATTTGGGAACATATCTCCTGAAATAAACCTAGGAACTATATGAACACAACTACAAAACACTTTTCACACAAATAAAGTTAGATCTAAATAATTGGAAAAACATCAGTTGCTCATCGGTGTACCGAACTAATGTAATAAAAATGACAATTCTACCTAAGCTAAATTTACTTATTCAGTGCCATACCAATCAAACTACCAAAAGTATTTTATAGTTAGAAAAAAAATAATAACAAGATTCATTTGGAAGAAGAAAAGGTCCAGAATATCAAGGGAACTAATGAAAATAAATGCAGGGGAAGGTGGCCTAGACACTCCAGATCTTAAATTGTATTATAAAGCAACAATCATCAAAACTGCTTGGTACTGGCTAAGAAATAGAGTGTTGGATTAGTGCAATAGGTTGGTTGTGCAAGATACAGTAGCCAATGACTATAGTAATCTATTATTTGATAAACCGAAAGACCCCAGCTTCTGAGATAAGAACCCACTCTTTGAAAATAACTTCTGGGAAAACTGGAAAAGAGTATGGCAGAAACTAGGCATTGATCAAAATCTCACACTATATACCAAAATAAAGTCAAAATGGGATCATTATTTAGATTAAAGGCTGATACTGTAAGTAAACTGGGAGAACAAGAAATACTTCATGTATCAGATTTATGGAGAACAGAAAAATTCATGACCAAATAGGACATATAAAACATTACAAAAAGCAAAATGGATAACTTTGCTTGCATGAAGTTGAAAAGTTTTTGCACAAAGCCAATACAACTAAGATTGGAAGAAAGTTTGAAAACTGGGGGGGAAAAAAATTACAACCAGTGTCTCTGATAAGGGCCTTATTTCTAAAATACATAGAGAATTAAGTCAAATTTATAAAAATACAAGTCATTCCTCAATTGATAAATGGTCAAAGGATATGAACAGGCAGTTTCTCAGATGAAGAAATTAAAGCCATCTATAGTCATATGAAAAAGTGGTTTGAATCACTATTGATTAGAGAAATTCAAATCAAAACAACTCTGAGGTACCACATGACACCTTTCATATTGGCCAACATGATAAAACAAGAAAATGGTAAATGTTGGAGAACATGTGGGAAAATTGGAACACTAATGCATTGTTAGTGGAGTTGTGAAATAATCCAACCATTTAAAATTTTTTTCATTTTATTAATTTATTTTAATTTATCAACAATCACTTCCATATGCTTTTGAGTTGAAAATTTTTCTCCCCCTTCCTCCCCCCCCACCCTCCTCAAGACAGCGCACAATCTGATATAGACTTTACATTCATATTCCTATTAAACAAATTTTCCTATTAGTGAAATTGTAAGTAAAAATGAAAACCAATAGGAGGAACCATCAGAAATATGAAACAACACCCAACAAAAGGTAAAAATAAGTGATAGCAATTCGACTTCCATAGTTTTTTCTTTGGATGTGGATAGCATTTTCCATCCTGAGGCCTCTGGAGATGTCTTAGATCCTTGTAATGCTGAGAAGGGTTCAGTTTAACATTCTTAGTCATTGCATAACGTGGCTGTTATTGTGTACAAAGTCCTCTTGGTTCTGCTCACTTCACTCAGCATCAGACCATATAAGTCTTTCCAGGTTTTTCTGAAGTCAGCCTGTTCATCATTTCTTATAGCACAATAGTATTCCATTGCATTCATATACCACAACTTGCTCAGCCATTCCCCGATTGATGGGCATCCTCTCAATTTCCAATTCTTTGCCACCACAAAAAGAGCTGCTATGAATATTTTTGTACATGTGGGTCCTTTTCCCATTTGTTTGATCTCTTTGGGATATAGCCCTAGAAGTGCTATTGCTGGATCAAAGGGTATGCACATTTTTGTAGCCCTTTGGGCATAGTTCCAAATTGTTCTCCAAAATGGTTGGATCATTTCACAACTCCACCAACAATGTATTAGTGTTCCAATTTTCCCACATCTTCTCCAACATTTATCATTTTCCTGTTTTGTCATGTTGGCCAATCTGATAGGTGTGATGTGGTACCTCAGAGTTGTTTTGATTTGCATTTCTCTAATCAATAACATTTAGAGCATTTTTTCATATGACTATAGATGGCTTTAATTTCTTCATCTGAGAACTGTCTGTTCATATCCTTTGACCATTTATCAATTGGGGAATGGCTTGTGTTCTTATAAATTTGTCTTAATTCTCTATATATTTTAGAAATGAGGCCTTTATCAGAGAGACTGGTTGTAAAAATTCTTTCCCAATTTTCTACCTTCCTTCTAATCTTAGTTGCATTGGCTTTGTTTGTGCAAAAACTTTTCAATTTAATGTAATCAAAATTATCCATTTTGCTTTTCATAATGTTCTCTATCTCCTGTTTGGTCATGAATTCTTCTGTTCTCCATAGATCTGATAGGTAAACTATTCCTTGTTCTCCCAGTTTACTTATGGTATCAGCCTTTATATCTAAGTCATGAACCCATTTTGACTTTATTTTGGTATATGGTGTGAGATTTGGATCTATGCCTAGTTTCTGCCATACTCTTTTCCAGTTTTCCAGTTTTTTTCAAAGAGTGGGTTCTTATCCCAGAAGCTGGGGTCTTTGGGTTTATCAAATAATAGGTTACTATAGTCATTGACTACTGTGTCTTGCATATTTAACCTATTCCACTGATCCACCTCCCTATTTCTTAGCCAGTACCAAGCAGTTTTGATGATTGCTGCTTTATAATACAATTTAAGATCTGGAATTGCTAGGCCACCTTCCCCTGCATTTCTTTTCATTAGTTCCTTTGATATTCTGGACCTTTTTTTTTCCAAATGAATCTTGTTATTATTTTTTCTAACTCTATAAAATAATTTTTGGTAGTTTGATTGGTATGGCACTGAATAAGTAAATTAGCTTAGGTAGGATTGTCATTTTTATTATATTAGCTCGGCCTACCCATGAGCAACTGATGTTTTTCCAATTATTTAGATCTGATTTTATTTGTGTGAAAAGTGTTTTGTAATTGTGTTCATAGAGTTCCTGGGTTTGTTTGGAGGTAGACTCCTAAATATTTTATAATGTCTACAGTAAGTTTAAATGGATTTCTCTTTCTATCTCTTGCTGTTGGGCTTTGTTGGTAATATATAGAAATGCTGATGATTTATGTGGGTTTATTTTATAGCCTGCAACTTTGCTAAAGTTGTTTATTATTTCAAGTAGTTTTTTACTTGATTCTCTAGGATTCTCTAAGTATATCATCATGTCATCTGCAAAGAGTGATAGCTTTGTTTCTTCTTTGCCTATTCTAATGCCTTCAATTTTTTTTCTTCTCTTATTGCTAAAGCTAAGTTTCCAGTACAATATTGAATAACAGTGGTGATAATGGACATCCTTGTTTCACCCCGATCTTATTGGAAATGCTTCTAGCCTGTCCCCATTACATATAATGCTTGCTGAAGGTTTTAGATATGCTATTTATTATTTTAAGGAAGACTCCATTTATACCTATGCTTTCTAGTGTTTTTAATAGGAATGGGTGTTGTATTTTATCAAAAGCTTTCTCTGCATCTATTGAGATGATCATGTGGTTTCTGTTGGTTTTGTTGTTGATATGCTCAATGATGCTGATAGTTTTCCTAATATTGAACCAACCCTGCATTCCTGGTATAAATCCTACCTGGTCATAGTGTATTATTCTTGTGATAAGTTGCTGCAATCTATTTGCTTAGTATTTATATTCATTAGAGAAATTGGTCTATAATTTTCTTTCTCTATTTTGACTCTTCCTGGTTTAGGTATCAACACCATATTTGTATCATAAAAAGAATTTGGTAAGACTCCTTCTTCACCTATTTTCCCAAATAGTCTATATAGTATTGGAATTAATTGTTCTTTAAATGTTTGATAGAATTCATGTAAATCCATCTGGCCCTGGAGATTTTTTCCTAGGGAGTTCATCAACGGCTTGTTCAATTTCTTTTTCTGAGATGGGTTATTTAAGTATTTTACTTCCTTGGTTAATCTGGGCAATTTATATTTTTGTAAATATGTATCCATTTCACTAAGATTGTTAAATTTGTTGGCATATAGTTGGGCAAAATAATTCCTAATTATTGTTTTAATTTCCTCTTCCTTGGTGGTAGCTTCCCTTTTCATTCTTGATACTAGTAATTTGGTTTTCTTCTTTCTTTTTTTTAATTAAATTAACCAAAGGTTTATCTATTTTATTGGTTTTTTCATAAAACCAGCTCTTAGTTTTATTTATTAGTTCAATAGTTTTCTTAATTTCAATTTTCTTAATTTTTCCTTTGGTTTGCAATATTTCTAATTTAGTGTTTAGTTGAGGATTTTTAATTCGTTCTTTTTCTAGTTTTTTTAGTTTTATGCCCAATTCATTAATCTCCTCTTTTTCTATTTTATTTATGTAAGCATTTAGAGATATAAAACTTCCCCTAAGAACTGCTTTGCTGCATCCCAAGTTTTGGTATGTTGTCTCATTATTGTCATTCTCTTGAATGAAATTATTGATTGTTTCTATGATTTGTTGTTTGACCCAATCATTTTTTAAGATTAGATTATTTAGTTTCCAATTATTTTTTAGTCTATCTTTCCATGGCCATTTATTACGTATAATTTTTTATTGCATCGTGATCTGAAAAGGATGCATTTAATATTTCTGCCTTTCTGCATTGGATTGTGAGGTTTTTATGCCCTAGTACATGGTCAATTTTTGTGTATGTGCCATGTACTGCGAGAAAAAAGTATATTCTTTTCTATCCCCATTCAGTGTTCTCTAGAGGTCTATCATACCTAACTTTTCTAATGTTCTATTCACCTCCTTAACTTCTTTCTTATTTTGTGGTTAGACTTATGTAGTGCAGAGAAGGGGAGGTTGAGGTCCCCCATTAGTATAGTTTTGCTGTCTATTTCTTCCTGTAACTCCCTGAACTTCTCCTCTAAGAATTTGGATGTTATACCATTTGGTGCATATATGTTTAGTAATGATATTACTTCACTGTCTATTGCCTTTTAGCAGGATGTAGTTTCCTTCCTTATCTCTTTTGATTAGATCTATTTTTGCTTTTGCTTTGTCTGAGATCAGGATTGCTACCCCTGCTTTTTTTACTTCAGCTGAAGCACAATATATTCTGCTCCAGCCTTTTACCTTTACCCTGTATGTGTTACTCTTTTTCAAATGTGTTTCCTGTAAACAACATATTGTAGGATTATGGTTTTTAATCCAGTCTGCAATCCATTTCCTTTTTATGGGAGAGTTCATCCCATTCACATTCACAGTTATGATTACTATCTGTATCTTTTTCTCCATCCTTTTCTCCCCCTATTTATGCTTTTCTTTCTCCTTTTTCCTTCCCCCCTTCACTAGTGTTTTGCTTTTGACCACTGACTGCTTCAGTCCCTCCTCCCTTTTATTATCCCTTTCCCTTTTTTTCTCCTTTACTCTTACTGTTTCTTCCCTCCATTTTGGCCCCCCTTTTCTTTCCTCTTTTCCCTTCTACTGCCTATAGGGCAAGTTACATTTCTATAACTAACTGATTCCATTATTCCCTTCTTGAGCCAAATCTGATGAGAGCGAGGTTCAAACAATGCTCATCCCCCTCCCTTCTTTACCTTTGCTGTAAGAGGATTTTGTGTCTTTTCCTGAAATGTAATTTACCCTTGTCTGCCTCCTCCTTTCTCAGTACATTTTCTAAGATCAGATTGATCCACTTATTTTGATCCATTTTACTCACTTGATTAGATTTTTTTTGTCATTACTTCGAAGGCAACTAATATCCACCCTCTTTATGTATATTCCTTTAACATTGTGTAATAACAATACAGTTCTCAAGGGTTGCAAGTGTCATATTCCCTTGTAGTGGTTTAAACCCCCCACCCCTTATTGATAACATATTGTATCTTAGTGTCCCATTTACCTTTTTATGTCCTTCTTGAATCCTGTACTTGAAGATCAAATGTTTTTTGAGCTCTGGTCTTTGTATCAGGAAAGTTTGGAAGTCTCCTATTTCATTGAATATCTTGATCCAACCATTTTGGAGAGCAATTTTGAGCATGCCCAAAGGGCTATAAAAACGTGCATACCGTTTGACCCAGCAAAAGCAATTCTAGGGCTATATTTGAGAAAAAGCATACAAATGGGAAAAGGGCCCACATGTGCAAAGATATTTTTGTGTTGGCAAAGTATTGGGAATTGAGAGGATGCCCATCAATTGGGGAATGGCTGAACTACTTGTGGTATATGAATATAATGGAATACTATTGTGCTGTAAGAAATGATGAACAGGCAGACTTCAGAAAAACCTAGAAAGACTTGTGTGGTCTGATGCTAAGTGAAGTGAGCAGTACCAAGGGAGCATTGTACACAATAACAGCCATGTTGTGCAGTGACTAGCATTGATAAACTTAACCCTTCCCTGCAATGCAAGGATCTAAGACATCTCCAAAAGCCTTGTGATGGAGAATGCTGTCCACATCCAAAGAAAGAACTTTGGAGTTTGAATCCAGATTGAAGCGTAGTATTTGCTATTTTTTTCTTCTGTTGAGTTTTGTTTCCTCTTTCTGGTGGTTCCTCCTATTGATTCTGGTTCTTACTTACAACATCACTGATATGAAAATATGTTTAATAGGAATGTATATGTATAGCCTATATCAGATTGTGTGCTGTGTTGGGGAGGGTGGTGGGGAAGAAGGGGGACAAAAATTTTAAATTGAAAGCATATAGAAGTGGTTGTTGATAAATCAAAATAAATTAATTAAATTTTTTTTTTAAAAAATCCAAAAGGAAAAAAAAATTAGAATAGGTAATGCCAGATTCACTTCATTTGCTCTTCTGATATGATTAATTGCCTGGTAAATTGGGACGACAAACTTCTTGTAGCTTTTCTATGTTTTAATAAAACATTTGACAAAACATCTCCTGTTCTTCATGTGTATGAGTTGGAGAGGAGTGCACTAAATGGGAATATAGCTAGATGGATACAGAACTCTTTTTCTAGGTAAACCCCAAGTATCACCATACATGAGGATCAGTGTGAGCTTGCTAGGTTTCCAGTGGAGGTTCGGGCATAGTTAACTTTTCAGAGGTTTAGATAAAGGCTTAGAGGATATACCATCAAATTTACAGGTAACAGAAATCTAGGAAAGTTCACTAGTGTTGATAATCTCAATGGACTAGGGAATTTGGATGAATTTATGAAGATGCAGTTTAATAAGCATAACTGTAAAATGGAGAAGCAGTACGTTTGGTGGTAGAATGAAAATAATAACAACAATAGTAGCTAACTTTATGCAGCACTTACTAGAATAACAACAATTGTTAAGATTTATATTGCATTGACTGTGTGACAGACATTCTGCTAAATGCTTTACCATTATTTTATCTTTTTTTTGTCACAATAGCCCTGGGAGGTAGTTAGCATTATTATACCAATTTTTAGTTGTAGAAACTGAGGCAAACAGAGGTTTAGTGACTTGCCCAGGGTCACATAGCTAGTGATTTTCTAAGGCTGATTTTAAAGTAAGGTCTTCCTGACGCTACTCCAGACACTATCCAATTTACAACCTAGATGCTTCTAGAAAGCCATGCTTCAGAATCAAAATTCTAAAGTCATAACTTGCCTCTTATAGGCAGAGTGATCTTGAGTAAGTCACATGACTACTAAAGCTGGAGGAAATTCTCTAGGACTGCATGTTTCAACAGCAGTTGTGGACTTATATTGTTTAAAAAAAGTTTTCTCCCTGGAAATTCTCTATACTAATAAGTCACAGGTACAGTCCAGAAAACAAAACAAAATGCAAATAACATTTTGTTCTTGTGTTTAAATGAACTTCACAGAATATGGATAAAGTTTACATAGATAGCATTTCTTCTTATCATGCAGTGGAAAGAATATTGGGTTTGATGTCCAAGGACCTGATTTCAAATCTTGGATCTGACACTTATTACCTTCATGACCTTTACCAAGTTACTTACCTTCTCTGTGATTAATTTACTCATTTGTAAAATGAGAGAGTTGGATTAGATGACTTCTTAGATCTGGGTGAATTATTACTGTATGATCCGATGACTGCAAAAAATATGTGGAGGTCATATGGAGGTGATACAGCAACCAAAATAGCTAATTAAATCTGAGGCTACATTAAAGAGAAGCATAACTCATACAAGGCAAGTACTCACATAGTGTTTAGAAGAAGCGATATGAGGACATTCTCAATGTCTCTTTTAAGAACTTTGGAATTTATTGTGTGACATGTGAGACATTGGCACAAGGCTGCCCAGCCTGATGTACACTCATCATAGAAGGGGCTGCACTCTATGAGCAAAGCATAAGTGAAAGAGCTCAAAAGAAATGTGAGATGTGCAAATCTAGAGAACCCACTCCAAATGTGCACATGGACTCTTTGTGCTTGACCTGTGGTAGAGCATTTCAAGCTTTTATTGATCTGATCAGTCACAGTCGGACTCATTGTAACTCAACTCTAACATAGTGATGTCATTTTGATCCTCTTCAAGAACGAAAGACAACAACCAAGCACTCAACAACAGGAAGGTAATAGTCCCATTGTCCTTTGCTCTATGAGCTCAAATCTAGTCCCATATAGATGAAGTTTCCATAAGAGCATCACCTGGTTAGCTTCATTTGAGGTATTTGAGATAAAAATAATAGAAAGTGGAATCAGTGGACAAGGAAAAGAGCTAGGTGCCCAATGCCTTCCTCCAAAGTTTCATTATCTCTTATTTGTTATTTTCCAGCTATTAACATTAGTAATAATAATAATAATAATAATGTGTTTATATGCCCATCATGTAATAGGTCTACAAAATACTTTAAAATCATGATCTTATTTGATCCTCACAAGTCTGTGAAGTATTTGTTATTATACCCTAATTTACAAAGAAGAAACTAAACCTCAGACATTTTAATGACTTACCACAAGTCACACAGTTAGATCATAGCTGAGATAGAAGGTAGAATCCCATCAGATCTCCTAGATTCTAAGCCCATTTCTCAATCTATTATACCATGTGGTCTTAAAATGTTTCTACACCTATGTCTGTCTCTGTGTCTGTATGTATATATGTGTGTATATACATATATGTATGTGTGTATATGTACATATATGTATACATATGTACATGCATATGTATGAGAGAGATAGAAGGGGAGAGAGAAAAAGCATATTGTTTAATTAGATATAAGAAATCCTATCACAGGCATTTTTAGTCAGTATCCCCATTTTGCAGGTGAATAAACTTCATCTCATTGTAGCTAGGGGTGGGATTATGGGCACACAGACAGCAGGCCTTAAAGACGTGTATTAATATCTGTTCTTTGCTGAGTCCTGGGTCTGAATTCTATTTCCAAGCAAAGATTCTCTCACAGACTATATCCTTTTACTACCTCAAATCTTATTTGTCATTGTCTTTATTTTTGTTCTTCTTAATGTGATCACCATTTGCTGTAATTACCAGTGATCTATAGGTCCAAACCTTTACAGACTTTGAAAAGATGAATTGATTAGAATCTTAGTCACTTATACTTTTACAGTTGTAAATTACTTTTCTTATTTCCATTAAAACTCAGTTATCAAGAGTGCATGATTTAGTAATTTAATTTTTCTTTAAGTTAGTGTCATTAGTACAAAGGCAAACTTAGCAAAAGCTAAGTTTGAAAGAGGGCTTAACTAAATGTGAAAAAGGACTCATTAGTTCTTATTCAATTCATATAAGTAAAATAAAGAAATGAAATAAAAGGTGTTGCCAAAACATAAAATGCCCCGTTTGATGCCTTTTAGCTGGCAATTAAACCAGTGATTTGGTTAGTGGTTTGTGACTAGTCTCTTGACCTTCCATACCTCCTTTAAGCTATCTCATCAATTACACACACACTGCTCTCACTTCTTGTGCCAAATTATCAGTTAGTTCATAGGGTTGATTGGAGTATCTTACTCAGGTACAATATCACCTAAGGAAGAGTGATGGAGAAACACTGGGCATGAAGAACATCACCAGGCATCTTCAGAATTGAGCAAAACATCCAAGGTCATTTAATCAATTTGTAACTTAGCTGTTCATATACACCTAGAACAAGAAAACCTTCAAAGCTTTCCATTTGTCTGTCTCCTTCTCTTCTTGTATGCTCTCTATTGAAATGGCTAATATCTATTCTCTCATATAGTTGTCACTGACCATACTTTTCCAAGTCATACAGCAAGCTAGCAGTGAAATGAGGACCAATGATCAATACCTTCAGAGTGGGAGGACTAATCTCTTTTATATTCTCTTGTAGTTCTACTGAAAATGTAACTTAACACTGCAAATATATTTAAAAGTGTTATGAGTGGCCTATCTCTAGGCTGTGAGGGCAAATTTTCAGAAACTGACAATAATTGTGTCAAGTGACAAATTATGTTGAATATGCCAAAAAAATACTCATTTTCACACATTTGCATGTGAAATATGGTAAATATGACATTTTATCATGTCAAAATGCAATTTTTCTGTGCTGTATGTTGAAAATAAACTACTGATATTCAACAAATAAATTTAAAAAATAATAGATTTCTAAAAGTTTCTAGGTAAGACTACAAAATAATAGTTTTCATTTCTGCTGTGAAATAGGAATTTATAACAGATGAACTTTCAACAATTGGTGAATCCTATAAACAGAGAAATAAAACATAAGGTTATAATGTTCTTTTATTCCTTTTCTTTACTATCCTGTTACAGAAAATCTCATAATAAAGAAAATAACTTATCAGACACAATGGAATAAACCTATTCCAGTAAATTATTTTTGGGAAGAATGTCTAATTTAGAAAACATTGTACCTGTTAAATATTGTTTGTAGGGAGGCAAGTTGATACAGAGGCATAGGGAGGCAATCTAAAGGGAGATCTGAATTGGTTAGCCAGTGTGCTACAGTAGAAAGATCAGATGACCTGGGTTCAAATCTTGGCCCTGCCAGTGAACTATTCATGTGGCATTGGTTAAGTAATTAAACCTCTCTGATCTTTAGGGTCCTCATTTACAAAATGAAGAGGTTGGTCGAGATGATCTGTAAGTTCCTTTCCAGTTCCAAATCTATGATCCTATGAATGTCTACCTTTTTCACTTTGGGCAAGTCTGTTAACTTACCTGAGTCTCAATATTCCCATCAGAGAAATGGGGAGAAAAATATGTTTCCTACATGTTCCATGGTATTGTTCAGAGTCAAATTACCATTCAACTGTGAACTCATGACATGTCTCATTAATTTTTAGCATACTAGTATTTCAATGTCTCTACGCTGCACAAAAATTAAAACAACAAATAGGCATTTACTGCAACTGTCTCCTTATTTCAATGTAACATAAAAAGGACAGTATTTTATAGAAGTATAGGATAATCCTTTGTTAGTATAAACTCTGTGATATATCCTATATATAATCTCTCTCTCTCTCTCTCTCTCTCTCTCTCTCTCTCTCTCTCTCTCTCTCTCTCTCTCTTTCTTTCTCTCTCCATCCTGCACACTCTGACACCTTTGATTTGTGTTTCAGATACTGTACCACCCCTGCACCTAGAATTCTTTCCTTCATTGCCTTCTGATGTGATCTCACACAGGTGTCAAAACATTCAAATGTTTTGCACTATGCACTATACACTATGCACAAAGCACTATGCAAATATAAAGTCCTCCTATAAGTAATAATAACTGGACATGGTAGTATGTCATGTACAGGATGATGTCTGAACAGTTGGAATGCAAATGGAAGATGTTCAGTAGTGTAAGACATATCAGTTTTAAATGTGAATCAGCATAGGTGAACATGCACATTGTGATAACCATAAAAAAATCTCTTTTTGTTCATTATAAGGTAACTCCCGAAGAGCTTAGATTTCTGATTCATATCAAGGACATTGATGTTCTATCCACCTTTTACTCAGCTGGAGAAGTGCTGAGAACAGCACCATGATCTGTATGTTATAGTCATGGACTTAACTAATGGTTTTAACTGAGTGTAATAAGGAAATCTTGCAAAAGTTGCTGTTTGGGGAGGTCTGTAAACATTATCTGTTCACATCTGGAGAGAATGATGGCAAGAATTCTAGGTACAGGAGAGATATCAAATGCATTTACTTTCCCTAATGGCTATAAACAAGTTTGCTGTATTGCAGTATCTTTGTTTATGATATCATTTTCGGCAATATTTTCTATTGCCTTATCAGAGTTTTATTCCAGTATTAACACTAAGTTCAGACCAGATGTGGATATTTAATCTGTGATGCTTCAATAGCAAAAGCAAAATGCTGACACCAATTATTCAAGATCTATATGTTTCAGATCGAACACTTGTGACTCATAATTAGAATGATGCACAGCAATTGCAGGCTGTCAGAGCCAAAAGGACAGAGGTCCTACTTCAGTACTTTTTTGGTAACACATGGAGTGTTCATCATTTAAGTAAGTAACCCACCATGAAAATGACTTACAACCTTTAACATATGAGTAGTATCACTTTATTAGACAAATCATTTTATCATAAAAACTATAACAGGTGTTCAGTTGGTAAAAGTTTGTGGTATTGGAAAAGAAATAACTTATAAAAAAGATATTAAAATGATTAGTATGCAAATAAATTGGTGTTTTCACATTATAAGATGAGGGCTACATTTATCACTTTAACTGTAAGAATTTTTATGATAAATACTATGTGTGCTAAAGTCCAAGTAGCATGGTAGACATCAGATTACACCATCTGTTACTTGTCTGTAAGGATAGGACCACTATGAAGACTTCTTCCTCCCTTTCTTATTTCTCTAGTCAAATTGATAAAGACTATGGCAAATAAAAATGACAAATGTATAGACATTGGGAAAAAAGATACTTGGATTTTCATTCTCTTTTTATGCCAATATCTAAAGGCTGTGTTGAATGGTTAAAAAAAAATGGACTTCATCAGAATAAAGTCACCTCTCCAGCCAATAGCCGCTTATAAAGACCTAGAGGAAGCCCACCCAACCCTATAACCTTTTCTTCTCACTACCCTTTCCTATCTATAATTCTAGGAAGGTAAAATATATCAGTTGATAACTGTATATCAATCTTGGTATTAATCACTCCCAAAGATGACAAAGCCAATCAGTTATGTTCATTTAAGTAAGATTGCAATTATTTCTCTTGTTCATTATCTATCCATTTATCCAGTGATCATTTGTTGCATGTTCACAATGAACAAGGCAAGGTTTTGTTATAGCATTTGAACCTAAACTATTTGAGTACTCTAGAAAGGTGGGACCATACAGAGTTCATATCTTTAATTTTTCTTGTATTGCACATAGACTATAAATGCCATGAAGCTAGTGCTATGCATTATTGTAACATTACATTTTTAACAACTCTCAGAACACATAAAACATTTGGCAAATGGATACTCCAGAGATTGTTGGGTAATCTTTGTTTCCAGAATATTTTTTCTCAAATATTTTAAGTCATGTTCTTTCACTTAGAAACAAAACAAACAAAAAGCACAAGATTTATAAAGGTTACTATAACAAAAGATAAATAAATAAAAGTTTTTCATCAGTGACCAAGGTGCCACTGCATTTGGACTCTCACATCCTCTTTCCAATTCACAGTAATAAAAAGTGGAATGGACACTTAAGAAAGTGAAGGTGGGAACCAATATCTGGACCAATAGCTTGGACTAGACTAAGTATATATCAAGGTCTGTGCTGGAGGCTGCACAATTCTTAGGTACTGAGGAAATGATTCTTAGGATAAATGGAAGAGGCAAGAATACCACATGCTTGAAAAAAATAACATTATCATACTCCTCCAAAAAACAGAGAGAAAATAACAATTTTTGGCCAATATCTCTATTGAGAGAAATTATTTAAATAACCTATGATTTGGAGAGATCCAGAGTTCCCCTTTTTCTAAAGTCCTCATTTTCACAGCTCAGGCTCTGAAGGTTGAACTCTCTCCTCAATCTTCATCAGACTTCCCCAGCTTTACTAGGAATCTCTAATTTAAAGTGAATTCCTGCCCATTGCCTTCCACTCAAGGAAATTTGGGTGGTGGTAGATCCTTTGTCTAGATTGTCTAAGGCTGAGAGCCCTTTGGGTGTAGAGATAGTCTCTTAGTCTCAGAGTGACATAATGTCACTCTCTCAGTCCCTCATTAGAGTGAGCACACTTCTCACTGTAATACTCATTCTCTCATTAATTGTGAACCAATTAAGAGTAGATTGCAACCCTCAGGAACACCCACTCTTCCAAAAGCATATAAACTGTGAGTCTGCCACCATGAGGGGACTTTGGCATTTCAGAGTGCCATTGACTTCATTTATCAATAAAATGCTAGCATTATTAATAAAATTATTAATTACCCAGAAACTATGTTTCAAAATTTTAAAGGTCACACTATCAAACCCTTATGAGAATAATCTGCACAAATACTGAAATTATCCTGGAGATAAAAAAAAAACAAGTAGGTTTCAGCAAATAACATGCCACATCATATTTTACATTCATATAATCAAACAAAATACAGAAAATACAAAATTTCATTATGCTTATTTTTTCTTGTATATTAAAAAGCCAATATTTGATTTTCAAGAATAAAGCACTGATTTCCTTTTTAAAAGTGGTTCATATGCTTATGCAATCCTTCCATCATTTCTTTAAAAATGTATTACCAAGATATCATTAATTCATGATCTTTTCATTAATATGGAAAAAGGATAGGCTGGCCTATGAGGAATCAGTTCTTGAACCAGGCATAGATATTCATCATTTGATTTCATTCCAAGTGGCCATGTCTGCTTATGTGTCATTGAAGGGCTTGTGATCGTGAAAAGTCCTTTAAATGGCTGCAAAGCCATAAAATACTGAAGTAATGACACTTACTGATCTGAAACTGTGTGGATATAGAGATCAAGGGATAACTGATGGAGAGTTTGTTCCCCATTGGAATTCACCTTATATATAATATCAATCTATTACTTTAATAATATTTAATATTTTTAATATTTAATATATTTATTATATAGACAATAGATTTATATAGAATACAGAATGTTTTATGTTTAATGCCTATATATTTGTGATATAAATAAAATATAGCTCAAAAGAGCTACATGAAAATACCCCAAACATAATTTGGAGCTTTCTTGAAGTTTATTTAAGAAGGATATCAACAAAAGTTGTATAGAATAGAAAACCTCAAAGAGTTTGCAACCTGAACCAATGAATGTAATGACCACATTGACGAGATATGTTATATATATTATTATAATTATAATTACATATTTTATATATTATATTACAATTATATTATCATTGTTATAATTTAGTATATAATATATTATAATTATATAATTATAATATTATTATTATAACATAATATGTTAAATATTCAATCATCAGAAAGGGAGACAGGGATTATACTTTCAAGGTGTAGTATCTATCCCATTGCCACAGATTGGGTAGATCCCTTTCGAATCCCAAGGGTCAGGTCCTTTATGTTGTCTTCAGGTTGCTTTTCTTCTGTTTTTCTAGTTTATGTGGGGTTCCCAAAACCTACACCTTACAATGCAATTAAGCACTAATATTCTGAAAATATTGCTATCACTACTGATGGGTAGCCCAAAATTTCTCATCTTTTAAAGGTCACAAGAATTTCCTTTCTTCAAGGTGGTAGAGAGAAGAAAGCGACTCCATCTCCTTCCCTCCATCAAGGACTTAACTATTACTGCTCTACTACTAGACTAGCTCTCTAATAGAATCCTTGATTTTAAAATGTCTTGCTCTTTTTTATCAAAGGCCCATGGACTGTTTCTCTCAAATCAGTCCCAATACTGCAATATTATGATATATTAATATGATATATATATATGTGATATAATAATATGATATATTATTAATCACTCCCTAATATACTTCTAAGTCCCTATTGAAATGTGTATTTGTTTAATTTGTTCATCAAAGATGTATTGAGTGGTTCTGTGCAAAATGTACTATGAGCGACATTATGGAGGGTTAAAAAAAATTAAGAAAATTTCCCTATCCCCCAGGAATGTTCCAACTTAGTAAAGGAGTAGCAGCCTTAGTCCAAGAGATAGGGAATGATTTTCCTAAGGTCATACAGCGTTGGACCTTAGCCCAGGGTCCCTTCCTTTTCAGCATATACATCTATATCTATCTATCTATCTACATACATATATATGTATGTGTATATATATATATATATGTGTGTGTGTATAATATAATATATATATATTTTCAGTTTAGTGTGATTTTATTCTTTTTTTATTAAATTTTAAATGAGTTTTTTTTTTCATCAGGCATTTATAAATAGAATCCACTCCACTTCCCCTGCCCAATGAGACTTGCTTTGCAGCAAAGGGGAAAAACACACACAGACACATTCACATGTATTCATTAGCAGATTGTATCAGACAGTATATGTAACATCCCATATCAGTAATCTTCCATGGGGAAAGATGTGATATGATTTCTTATCTCTTTTTTCAGGACACCCATTGCCATTATAATTATTTGTCATCTATTTTATGGGGGTATGCATGACCATTTCAATTAAACATTGGTCAATTTCCTTTTATTTTCCTTTTTATCAAATTAAAGTAGACATTGTACACATTATCATGCTACTCAACTAGGATCCTACTAGTAGGGATCAGTTTATACAAATCTCATATTTCTCTGAATCTTTTATTTTCCTTATGATACAATAATAGTCCCTTAGATTCACATAATACAATTTATTTAGGTATCATTCAGTTGGTGGGAATCTACTTCATTCCCTGCTATTTGCTTCAACAAAACTTCTACCTTGATTGTTTTTGTATGTGTAGATTTTCCTGTTCACCTGGGTCCAAAACAATCAGGACATGGGGTTCTGAATTCCCTGGCTGAAGCTTTAGATTCCATAAAAATAACATTAACAAGTCTGGGAAGCTGTGCTCACTTAAGTCAATACTATATCTTGGATAAATGTCCTTTCATTGTTATGGCCAAGTAAGCCTTTTGTAAACTGTTGGATGAATAATAAATGTCTCATTTTGTTCCAGTTTTGGACTGAAACTCCCATGGAACTGTCCTGAGTGTTGTCTAGCCTATTGAATAACCCTTTGGTAGTTTCATTCTTATAGCTTATAGCACTATGTAAATTAGTTTAGGTTGTATTGACGTAGCCCAAGCATGACCAATGAATGTTCCTTCAAATATTCAGTCCTTTATTTGTGTAAAGAATATTATATAACTGAATTTGTATATGTCATCATTGTGCCTTGGTAGATTGATTCCCTGATATTTAATGTATTTTGAAGGTATTTTGATTTCCTGAAAGATACTGTCCAGGCTCTTTTTTTCATCATGATTTTCAGGTAGTCCAATAATTTTTAAATTGTCTCTCCTGAATCGATTTTCCAGGTCAGTTGTTTTACCGATGAGGTATTTTACATTTTCATCTTTTTTCATTTTTTTGTTTCTGTTTGACTGATTCTTGCTCTCTCATAGAGTCATTAGTTTCCATTTTTCCAATTCTAGTTTTTAATGATTGTTTTCTTCTGTTAGTTTTTGTACTTCCTTCTTCAATTGGCCAATTGTGTTTTTTAGGGACTTGTTTTCTTCAGTGTACTTTTTTTCCAATTGGCCAATTGTATTTTTTAAGGACTCTTCTACCTCTCTCATTTGACTTTTAAAATCCTTCTTGAGCTCTTCTAAGAAGGCTTTTTGGGCTTCAGACCAGTTCATATTTCCTTTTAATGTTGCAGATGTGGGTTTGTTGACAATGTTGTCCTCTTCAGAATTTCTGTCTTGATCTTCACTCTTCTCATAATACGAATCTGTGGTATGTTTCTTTTTACTCATGGTGTTTCTTTATTCTCTGGCCTTTAAAGAGATTGAGCTGTCCTGCTGGGGAGCAGAGGGCACTTGACCCAAGCTTCTTTTGTTGGGAGTCTAGGTCTTGGTCACTGGCTTTGTGTGCTGGCCTCTTATGTTGGCAATTGGAGGCTGTAGGTTCTGGCAGCTTACCTCATGTTAGGCTGGACTCAGCAAGGCTGGAACTTTCAGGCAATTCTAGGTTGCCTGCTTTTCCTTTCCTTTAGCTTTCTTCAGCTCCTTTTAGATGGGTGGTGCAGGGTGTTTATCTGCCTGGGGCCCCTTGCAGTGCTGCCTCCTGTTTCTGCTAATGCACTGGGAGATTCCTTTGTAGAGTCTGAGGCACCTGGTGGTTTTCTGAGCTGGCTTCCACCAGTTCCCCGCCCTCACTGAGGCACTGGAGGTCCAGGTGTTGTGTTTGCTGCTCTACCACCTGGGCTTCAGGATTCTCTTCCAATTGGAGGCTGCAGGGCTCAGACAGCTCACCTGGGGTTGGGCTGGAACCAGCAAGGCTGTGGCTTTAGGAAGACTTTAGGTTGCTTTTTTCAGCTCTTTTCAGATGAATGCTGCAGGGTACTTATCTGCCTGGGACCCCTTGTAGTTCTGCCTCCCTTATTTTTGCTGAGGCAGTGGGAGACCTGCTTGCTGGGCTGCTGCACTGCTGCTTCCTATCTTTCTTCTAGTTCAGCTGTTCCAGGGTTTTTTTTCTGGGGTGATATTTTCTGGGTTTTCAGAGGTTGATAGGGGAGAGTGAGATTAACTACCTTTTTACTCTGCCATCTTGGCTCCCTAAAGTGGAAGCGTTGAAAGTATTTTGAGCACAAATTGTTTTTCTATCACCTCCTTATGCTTTTTGTTATATAGAAATGTGGATGAATTTTGTGCATTTTTTTAATTGCCCTAATTCTATTCAAAGTCTTGTCTCAGTTTTTTTGCTGATACCCTTAGATTTTCTGAGCAAAGCATCATATCATTAACAGATAGGGAAGTTTTATTTCCTCTTTGACAGTGTATGTGTCCTTATTTCTTATTTTTATCATCGAGCAGGTAGGTGGTACAGTGGATGGAGTACTTGTCCCTGGAGTTAGGAGGAGCTGAATTCAAATCCTGCCTAAGACACTTAGCTGTTTGACCCTGCACAAGTCACTTAACTATTTGCCTTAATTCTCCTTCTGTAAAATGAGTTGGAGAAGGATATCATAAATCAGTTTAGTATCTTTGCCAAGAAAATCCCAAATGGAGTCACAAAGTGTTAGACATGACTAAAATGACTGAACAACCACAACAATTTTTTTTTGTGTTAAAAATGTTCCTTCTATGCCAACTTTTTTAGTAAGTTTTTTTTAGCATAAATGAGTTCTATTTTTTTTCTTTTGTGCATCTCATATAATCCTATGATTTGAGACTATTTTATGAAGATCAATTGTATTATTTTATTAATATTTTATTACATCTTTATTACATCTAAATCCAATTCTAAATCAGTAATAATGAAATATATGGATACATATATGCTCAACTTTATGTATTTGTTCATACATACATATTCATATATAAAATATAGATAGGTGCAGATATGTTCACACGTTACATTATACGTAATGCAGATATACATATATTCTCTATTTGATTTATATTTGCGCATTAATATCTCTTAAGGTTAACAGTCTGTATTGTTTCCTGTATCTCTCCCTGGGTTATATATTAAGCCTACGTTTGTTTCAGGGGAAAAAAGTTTTTTAGCTTCTTTCTTTATCAATTATTGAGAAGAATTTATATATTTATATTAATAACTAAAATATGACAGAATTCACTTGTGAATATATTTAAAAGAGGATTTTCTCACTTTGTTAGTTTCTATATGCATTACTCAATTACACTTTTTGGCACTGGGATATTACAAATCTCATTGACTTTTCTATCAAGTTATTTCAAAATAATTTTTAAAAAATCATCCACTAGCTCTAAATCCTTACTTACACTAACAGATATGCATATAAAAAGTTATGATAATTCTTTTAAATTTCCTGTCTGCTTTGAATTAAACACTCTTTTCCCCTCTTCTGGGAATTTAATGTTTCTCTCTTTTTTAAAAAATAAAATTAACTGATGATTTTTTTTAATCTGGTTTATCTTTTCAAAGAGCAACTTGATAATTATATTTATTATTTCTACTTTTCCTTTTTGCCTGTTGCTCCTCTAGTTTCTTTGTTTGTACATGTAATTGTTGAACTCCTAAGTTTTTTAATTGTGCACTCAGTTCCCTAATACTATTTTCTTTCAGATTTATTAGTACATGCTTTCAGATAAGTATGTATTCCATACATATACACATATGTATGTTATAAAAACATATATTTCTCCCATTTAATCTATATCACAATTGTGTAATGTTTATTATTAGCATTCTCTTTGACATAAGTGTAATTATTTCTTTGTTGGTGATTTGTTTTTGAGCCACTAATTATATTCTCTGGACTTATGCACTCCAACTTATTTGCACTGATAAGTTGCATATTCAAGGTAAGGCTACTACTACATCTGCCCTCAGAGTTTCAAAGCCAATACTTCCAGCCTGTGGGATTCTTCCAATGTTATAAATGCCAAAACTGCCTTCCTAGCTTCCTTCCTTCCTTCCTTCTTTCCTTCCTTCCTTCCTTCCTTCCTTCCTTCCTTCCTTCCTTCCTTCCTTCCTTCCTTCCTTCCTTCCTTCCTTCCTTCATTTCTTCTTTCCTTCTTCCCTTCATTTGTTTTAACCTTTTCTTCCTTCATGATGAAGATGAGGATGTGATTAAAATTCAGCTCAACTTGGTACCTGTAGGCTGTCTTATTGCCTGAAATGCACTCTCTACTTACCATTACCTCTTAAAATACTTCTCTTCCCTAAGTTTCAACTTAGGTTTTACTTCTTCATGAAGTTTTCCCTTATATTTTTTTCAACTGAAACCTATGCTTTTGATCTTCAAATTTTAACAGGGAATTTTTCTCATGTTACCTTTGTCTCCATCCCTTGATCCTACTTTTGTACATATCATATTCTCATGAGTAGTATATAAGCTACTTGAGAGGAGGAAACTATATTCTTTTAAAAAATAATCTTTGAGAACAGCTAGGTAGTGCAGTGGATAGAGTACCGGTCCTGGAGTCAGGAACATCTGTGTTCAAATCTGGCCTCAGACGTATAATACTTCCTAGCTGTGTGACTCTTGGCAAGGCACTTAATGCCAAATGCCTCACTAAAAAAAAAAAATATATATATATATATATATATATATATATATATATGTATATATATATATATATATATATATACATATATATATATTATAATAATAATCTTTATTTCTTCATCACCTAGAACATTGCCTGGCACATAGAAGGTGTTTAATGACTTTTTAAAAATTTAATCAATTGAAAATATAATTTGTTACATCTCTGTATGATCACTTAGACCAACTATACAGTAGAAAACTGAAATAGAGACCCATATAAAAATGACAAAACAAAGCAAAATTTTTAAAAAAGGTACTGTTTCCATCACTCTGCTATTGAAATGGGGGAAAATGTGTGTATATGGGTTAAAGAATGACTTCACCTCAATTACCAGGTTGATTTCCATCAGTCATATCAACATATCTTTCTATGTCTGTGTAGATATAATCTTAGATACTATTTCAATAAAGTTCCCAGAATTTGACCAACAACTCAAAAGCTAGCTAAAATATGTAGACTTTTTAAAAATATAACCTGTATGAGTAGGATATGTCTACATACTGATGATGGATTAGTGATATAGTCAGACAGTTACATCACTCCCTTCACCCTGGGGAGATGTGACATACAGGGACAAATAGAGTGAATGATGAATATCCTTGAATTCAAGTTTTAACTCTAAAGGATTTTTTTTCAACCTTCATATTTACCCTTATTTGACCTACTCATATCATGAGTAAATAAATTAATAATAATTAAAATAATAATACAACTTACATTCATATAGCTCTCTAAAAATTTCAAGATGTTCTATACACATTCTCATTTGATCCTCACAATTTTGTGTTACAGGTGCTATTATTATACTTATTTTCACATGAGGACAAAGATAATAGCCAAATATGTGACTATGTGTCACACAGCTAATATGTGTTTCAAGTCAGGTGGGAACTCAGACCTTCCTAACTTCAAGTACAACATTCTAACAACATTGCTTCTCTCAAATTTGTTCACCCTACTTTGGAACATTCAATTTCCTTTGTCCACTGAAGGATGAAACCTTACATTGCTCTAAAATCAATATGCCATCCAGGTACCTAGAAACCATACAGCTGGGTTTTTTCTGGATTCAACTCCTGAAATGTACAGTTTCACTTCCCAATACCAGGCCAAAGCAAGAAACTAGGAATGTCAGTGAGAATGAGAACGTGTAAATATTTTACTTTTTTTGGAGGCAATCTAAGGTAAGCAACTTGCCCAGGATCACATAGCTAGCAAATGTCTGAGACTGGGTTTGAACTCAGGTCTTTCTGACTCTAAAACCAATGCCATATTTTATCCTTTTTTAAAATAAAATATAACTATCCATAAATTTGGTGCATAGGATCAATAAACTCATAATCAGAGCAAGAAAGTATGCATTTTTCATGTTCTTTGTTATCCCCAAACCTATTACAATTAGATAAGAGTCAGAAAATTTAGTTAAACTGATGTCACTCCTGAGAGCATGGGTTTCTGTTGGTGCAGTGTAAATTAGGCTAATTGAAACAGCCACATTGTTTTGGTTCCATATCGAGTTTATTATAGTTTTATGTAACCTAAGGATCACTCACAACTTTCTTGAATAGTGAAAAAATTTATAAAATGGGACTATTTAAATGAAATCATTTTTATGAGTATATCAATTAAATTAATTCAATTATCATTAAATTTTTCATTATTTTTGTAAAATGTGCACTTGCATCTGTATTAATCAATATTTCCTGGCTTCCATCCTTTCTTTCCTCACCCAAGTTATCTTTCCAGATTCCTAAATTATCTGTAGTGATAACAGCTACTCAGTGGGGAGTGGGTAGGAGAACAGAGAAAAAGGCTTTCAAGAGATCAACCTCTGCTAGGCAATTGGACATAGTCACCTAGGGAGGAAAGAAGAATGGAACAAGTGAGGAGAAAATGTCTTTTAAATAAATGTCTAAAAATGAAATAAAAGGCAGTTAAGCTAAAGCAGATTAAATCTTAAAGAAAAAAGGGGAAGAAATCAATGGCAAGAGAAAATTTAAAATAAAAAGCAAAATAAAGCATTATTTTTTTTCTCCATTATATATCTCAATTTGGACCCTGCCTTTTTTGTTGGTGTTATTTTTTTTTAATTTAAAAAAAAGAGGAGATAAAGAACAACCTTCATTAAGCTACTGCACTCTGTTAAGTAAGCAATTTTGGTGGAAAGTGTTGGTAACACAGGGAAATAAAAGGTATAAAGAGCAAAAACATATGAAAGCAGAGCAGTTTATAAAGGAAAAGAAGGAGCAAATAAATAATACATATTTAAAAGGAAAGATTTGAAAATAAATAAATAAATTCAAAACATATCCAAACAGCAAAGCAACTCCATCCCTGCTAGTGAAAATGCAAAGCAAGGCCTAAACAGGCCACCTGGGGCAATGAACAGCACAGTCAAAATGAAAATCATCTGAAGAAGTTGAAAGAAAAAGCCAACTTATTTTTACATGTCTACCCAAGCAGAACACACAAACATGTCTATTAGCCAATTTGAAATGCTGTTACTCTGTTTTGCCTTGTCTTTGAATGTAGAAATGTAAAAACAAAAAACAAAATGAAAAAAGAAATCTGAAGCCTAGAAAATAATTAGGACTTAATTTGAGGAATATGAAACAAAAAATTCTGAGTGAGGCAGGCAGGTGAAATACAGAGAGCATGGAATAAGGCAATCTTGAAAAAGCTTTAGTTTTGCCACTTACTGAGATGATAGGTCGTTTATAAGGGATTATTCCTGAAGGGAAGAACGGCAATCTGCAAACACTTAGCTGAGGTAGGTAGGGAACTCTCATCAAGAATTTCAGGTCACTGATTTTCACCTTTTGATGGTTCAGCTGATCTGTCCTCTGGCTCATAGATAAAAGTTGTTCACACTGAGCTTGCTTTGACCATAATTTGGAAGGCATGTAAATTGAACTACATTAACTAGTCAACACATTCTATGTGTTTAGCATAGTGAAGTCAGCTTTGGAAGTTAAGAAAGCAAGGTAAGTCACAGGAATTTATATTTTAATAGAGAAAACAAGACCAATATGCATGACACCATTAGAGATCATGACATTTTATTACTGTGTGCTAATTGGATGGCACTAAATAATGTAGACACACAAAAAAAGGCCTATAGAAGAGAGCATTCAGTGTGGGGGTGAAATCAGTCAGTTTACTAGCATTTGTTGAGTGTTCTCTATGTAGCAAATACTATACAATGTGCTGAGGAGACAAAGACAAAAATGAAACAGTGCCTGATTTCAAGGAGCTTACATTCTACAGAGGAAAATAGGATGTGCAATACTCATATCTACAGAATAGGTCATAAAGACTTGACCTATAATTTCTTTTACATAGGATTTCTATGTTGAGGAAAGTCTCCCTACCAAAGCAATTCAGCCTTCTCTCTGTAACTTTTAGTCATAGATACTAAAGACTTACAGAGTTGTCTAAAACAACAAGAGCTTAGATGAACTAGCTCGGTCACACAATCAGTGTATGTCTGTGACAGGACTTGAAGCCAGGTCTTCCTGGTTCAAGGCCAACTGTCTATTTTGTAAGCTGCCTCCCACACATGAAATAAGTGCAATGTAAGGGGAGGGAGTCAAGTACTAACATCTTGGAGGATCAAGACAAATTTCATATTCAGAGTGAAATTTGAATTAATGTCGAAGGCTTCATAAAGAAGATGAAGCCTTGAGTTGACACTTGAAGAATGGGAAATATATGGACAGGCAAAACAGTCCTAGATAAAGCAGACCTCCCTATTACAGGATATTTCCCCATAACTACAGAGGAATCACATTTTGAATTCATAATAATGTCCTTGAATCATGGCTAGAACTTGGAGCTGATTATGAATTGTGAAATATTAAGTTATGTTGATCTTAGTTGCATCATTTACAATCATCTTATTCTTTGAAAATTGACAACTCATATATGGTAATGTGTAAAATTTCTGGTCAATTGTAATATGTAAATAACTAGAAAACACTATGCCTTAATCATAATAGAGCACATTGTCTTCCTGTTATGCAGAACAAAAGGTGTTACAAACGCAAGAAAGAATTTATTTACAACACCTTCATCCTATGCTATCCCACAGTGCTAAACTTAAAATCTATTTTTAAAAAAAGGGAATTGAGCTCTTAACTTATTTTCATTCTGCCTCTCCAAGAACTGTTTATAGTTTAGAAAGGGTATCTTTTTTTTTTATTGTCAATCTACACAAACTACCTCTTAGTCCTAAAAAAAAAGATAAACCCTCAATCCTTCCTTTCTTGCTATTATCCAACTTCTTCCTATCAGTTTCTTCCCAGTGAAACATTAAGCCCTGACCTACTAATCTTAGGACTGCCCTTACCTTTCTTGCTCCCACTCATTCCTTTTATTACCACTACCCGTTCTGTCTCTCTCTATTCTAGTACAGAATGATTCTGTTTCTGCTCTAGTGACCTAGAACCTTTTAAATCACAATTTAAATATTGTTGCCAAGTATGACCTAAGAATAGCAGACTGGATTCAGAATCACGTTTAAACATATGTCTCAAAAGGGATGGATGGTTCTTCTTTCTTTCAACAGTTGACTATAGTTTCTTTATTTCTCTTGTATCTCTCCCTATTTTAAAATGTATTTTTTTCAAAAGAATTGGGACATTTTCCCTCAATATCATGGAAGGTCTGGGTTTCATGTAAAATCATAAATAAGTAAATCCCCACAAAAGAATATAATATGAATATATATCTGCTTATTGAGGCTGCTCATAAGCCACCATAGAATTTTATATATCTTTTAGATGAATCACTCATAGACTGGTATATAGGATTTTGCCTCTTTATATGGGTGCCAAAAGATAAGACTCCTAACAATTTATTTTTAAAAGGCACTTCTTCCAAAACTAATGCATTTTGGCATAAACTATCAAAAACAGAAATAGCACACCTGGCTGCCAAAGTCATACTGTGAATCTATCAGTAGGACTTACAGCACAGCAGCAGCATTAGTCACTCTCAGAAACATGGTCAGCCCTTACATTCTGTTATGCTGAAAATCATAAGCTTTATGATTCCACAGTCCTAGGTCACTGAATAATGTTTTACTCATGTACATTATTTCAACTATTCTTGTCTTGGCAATATTACCTTTTTAAAAGATTTACATTAACTGATTTCATGCCAAGATATATTCTCAATTTGCCAGTTAACTATGCAAGTGTTCTTGTGCATGACAGAAATGCTGCAATTATATAATACTATGTTTCTTTCAAGTTGTCTAAAAATTAGATGTAACTGCCGGTTATTTTCTTTGAATTTTCCCCCACCTTCCCAAAAACTGATATATGAGTCTATTATGTATGTGTATGTCTATATACATATATATAGACACACACACACACTGTCATATATATATGTATATATGTATATACACACACACACACACACACACACACACACACACATATATATATATATATATATATATATATATATATATACTGTCATATATCTATACAGACAGTTCTGTGGATGAATAATTAAGTGATACTTCATTAGCATGGTGAGTATTAAGCTGTAAATGGGAATACCAATGATGTTTTTTAAAGAATGGAAGAAAAATGAGCAATAACTTATTGAGAGGGAAAAGAATATAAAACAAAAGGTGAACATTAGTGATGAGTAAGTGAGACAGTCAGAAATACTCTTTAGGGAGCATGAGTGACAATGACAGAATTGTGGAGCAAGGTTGTTAGAAATATAAGTAAAACACTGTAGCAATAATATTTTCAGTCTAAACAAGCTTCTCAGAGGATGCAAATACTTTGAACATAACAAGCTTCCAAAGGGTATCATTAATTAGAAATTGGAATAATCTTCAAATATAAAATTGTGAAACCATTTACTTTGATTATAGAAATCTATGATATTTTTATTTGTTTTTGAATTGAATATAATCACTTAAATCCTCCTCCCTGACTCCATTGGTGCCATTTCCAGTTAAGTAGAAATGCCTATTGTTTTATGATTTAAAAAAAACACACATTCTAAATGCATTTTCAGATTAGTGTTTGTGAGCATTTTTTTATCTAGTAGTCAACTCAAGTTATTCATTAATTTCAATTTGATATCAATATTAATTTTCATCATTAATATAAAATCAGGTGGCGTATTTGAAATGAGTTTTCATAAAGCCTATGTTACTAATGGTAATATGACTTCAGGAACAGATTAGACATGCATTTAGATGAATATGTCATTCTTGAAATAAAGAGAAAAAGAAACTGCAAATACTGAGGAAATTTCTTGATTTTCTCTTTGTTGACTTTACTAAAACACCTCAAAAACTTTGTAACATCTGTCACATACATGTCCCGTTATTTCCTCTGACACTGTTATCACTGTGATGCAGGCCCTCACCATCTCACACCTAGACTATTGAAATCTCCTACTGGTTTATTTCCTTACCACAAATCCCTTCTTTAATCTAGTCCACTGGGCTGTCAAATTGTTCCTAAAGTGATCACCTTGCTATTCAGTCAAATCCATTGGCTCTTTATCATCTCCAGGGTCAAATATAAAATCTCTGTTTGTCATTCAAAGCCCTTCATAAGTTATGCAGCTCTTGCTTTTCCATTCTCCTTACACCTTTGCTCACTCCTATATACTCTGTGATCCAGTGACAATGGCTTTCTTAATCTTCCTCACATAGAACACTCCATCTACTGATCCAGGTACTTTCACTATATCCCTTGCCTGGAATTCCTTCCTCCTTTGTCTCTGGCTCATGCCGTATCTGCCTTTCTTCAAGTGCCATCTAAGATCTTACCTCCTACAAGAAAAAAAAAAGCCAAAAATACCTTTTTTTCTGAATCTTCGTTAATACTAGTGCTCTCTTATTTTAATTATCTTCAATTTATCCTTCACACATCTCGTTTGTATGTAGTTGTTTGCATATTGTTTCCTTCATTAGATTGTGATATTCTTGAGAGCAGGCATTGTATTATGCATTTGTCTTGTGTCTCCAGTGCTTAGCGCAGTGTTTGGTACATATTAGATGATTAATAAATCATTGTTAACTGACTGAATTAATTGATGACTCTTTCCCCTTCTTTCCCAGTACTCATGCAACTTATATACTTGCCACAAGCTTGCCCTAGGTAGGAAATGGGAGACCTAGATTCAAATATGCACATCTCGAGAAGAGTGTACTACAAATGAGAGTGGAATTTGGTGTCACCCTACCCAAAGTTTTATTTTCATGGTGACCACTATTGGGCCACTATTTATTTAATGGTAGCCCAGACTAGTTTAAAACTTGGAAGTTTCTGGTATCAGTCAGAATCTCAGATGCTGAATATACTTTACACAAAGAAGCATTTTGATTCATTCTGGTCTTGCTCATAAGATGTTAACTATTAGAATATCATATCCACAGATGTGTAAGATAACTTTTCATCTCCTTCTACAGGTTTTCCTATTACTTAATTTCCAAAGGCAATATGGTTGGAGAGGATAGAGACTGAATTAGGAGACATAAGTCCTAGTTCTGGTTCTGCTATTATCTCACTGTATATCTTTGTGAAAGTCAGTTTATCATTTGGAGGACAGGTGAGGGTGTAGATTGTGATCTCCACTGATGATCATGACAGTACTAAGTGGAGACCTGGGGTTTCACTGGTTAAAGAAGTGGTGAAGCATGCCTGAAATACTCACCCTCCAATCCTCAGTCAGGTCAGCTCTGCCACGAGGGAAAGTAGGTTACTTCCTCTACATTTCTCCCTAATTGGCAATAGTTAAGTTTGGCAATCTACAAAATGGGAAATAATTCGAGATTGGCACAGTGTTATAAAGTATTGTCACAAGTAGGTCACAAGAATCTCCAAATAATTTCTAGTTTAAATTTTAATTTGTATGATTAGATCCAAAATATTATAGATATATTATTTATAATAATTCAAATAACTCAAATAGTACTCAAAAAAATTCTGTCCCTTCCATTCAACTAATAATAGCTGATATTTAAATCACACTTTGTCTAAATTACTTCATATGAGTCTCACAACAATCCTTTGAAATCAAGGCACAGATACTAGCTGTGTGATTCTGAGCAAATCATTCAAATTCTCTCAGCCTAAATTTCCAAAATACAGAATGGGGATAATAACACTTAAGTCACAGCATTACTGTGAATATTCAACAATCTACCTTGATCATAAGGAAGGAAATGGGGGTGGAGCCAAGATGGTGAATTAGGGGCAGCTACCCAGGTGAACTTTCCTAATATTGCCTTCCAATTAACTTTAAAATAATGACTCATAGCAAATTTTGAAGCAGCAAAACCAAGAAAAAAATCAGGTTGAAATGTTTTTCTGGCCTAAGAAAACTTAAGACATAGTTAGGAGAAGTCTATAACACTGTGATGGAGATCTGGTAGAGTCTGTCTAGAGTCCAAACATCTGGCAGAGGACACAGTGGACTCAGCAGCAGAAACAGCTTCTGGAGCTCTCAGCTGAGAAATCTTGAGGGGGGATGAGGTGTCAAACAACTGTTCAGAAAGCGATCACAGGGGACCTTTGGTTGGCATTGCATCCAGCTGGTGCTGATTGGCAAATCTATTGCCCATACGCAATTCTAGACCAAAGTTTCAGGGTGGAGAGGAATGCTGATAACCATTCATAAGGGAGGAGGTCACAATACCAAAGCTGGTGGGTGCAGCTGCAGGGAACCAAGTAGTCTTCCTTGGAAAAGACCAGAGCACATAACAAAAAAATAGTGACATTACTTCTTCCAGGATCAGACCACCTTGGAAGCAACAAAAATTTGCAGACCCTTAGAACTAACTATATATGCATTGTTTACCATAAAGAGAAACACAAGCTCCTTTCCCTCAGTAACTGTTTAACATTTTTTTTTCATCCCCAGAACATTGCAAATTCCCCTTCATGCAGCCGGTACTGAATACATTCTTATTGCAATGAATTGAATGAATATAATTTGGAGGATTTCTACACATGAATCTATTCATATGGAGGCACAAAAATTTGAATCCCAGAAATTAAGTGATTGGGCCAGTAAAAATCATTTGCAAGAAAAAAAATCAATTTTTGCATCAAATTTCTAGAGTTGCATTTGAAACTTTGCAGATAAAAGACAAGCTTAAAAAAATATATACTTTATCCTCTGATTTTAAAGCCTTGATCAAAAAAGATACTCTGTAACCTACTTAGATGTTAGACTACAAAAAGCTGATAAGATTTAAAATAACCGAATTGTCTTTAGAAAAAGAAAAGGGCAAAATGAGAAATATTGATAACTTACAAGTGACTATTTCAACCGCAGTTGAGTACTGACCATGCAACTGTAGCTGGTATGTTATACCTAAGGAATGTTATACCATTACAGGAAGGTTTTATTGGTTCCAGATAGCATAACTTTTACTTGACCACTTTACTTTTACTTAACCTAAAGGGAATTACTTTTTAGACCAGTATTCATAAATTTATACTAGCCATACATTCTTCTAATAATTATTTTATATAGTAAGATTACAAGGCTGTTCAATACAAAAGATTTTGGGAAAGTAACTAGCAAGATATAACCCCAACTGATAGTGAATTGTGGTGAACTATGCATTATTTTAATTGTCTGAGATAAAACATGGTAATCAAGGTTATAAATGTCTTTTTTTGGGGTTTCTTTTCATTTCTTTCCAAATGGCTGTTGACTTACAGTTTTCTGTATTACTCAGTTTACTTCTAGGACTTTCTAATTTTTTTTGTTGATATGTACGCAAATTAAATACTAGATAAGTAGTTTCAAAGCTTAGAAGATTAAAGTTGTTTTTTAAATTTGGTTCAAATATATTGTATAGAGATTCCAACCACATCAAACTCCTTACTCCTCTTAAAGCCCATCTTATTAATACAAATATTTGAATAGTAATTCTATGTGGTTGCAAATCATGTAAGACCTTTGAAGAATCAAAATTGAAAAGTACCCTATGAGCAATGGATGAGTTCATGGTGGATACAATATAATATGTAAACTTCTAGGTGGGATAGTAGATAGAGATAAGTACTTAGAGTAAGGAATTCTTGAGTTTGAATCTTGCCTTAAATACTTATAAGCTTTATGATTAGCAAATCATTGAATCTCTCTTAGGTTCAGTTCCCTTATCTATTAAAATGAGTTTGATGATAATAGCTATCTCAAAGGGTTGTTATGAGGACCAAAGTGTTTTATACTACATAAAGTACTAGTCAAGAACCTTTATGTCCAGAAAAGAAAGGTTAGTCACATAGTGAGAGGATGAGATAAAAGATGAAGAAATTAAATATTCCATTGGCATAAATATGATTAAATACATAAAAAGAAGCCCTTCAACATATTAAATAAATCTTCCATGCCAGTGGTATCAAACTCAAATAGAAATGGATCCCTGTAGCTGCATACTGATGCTTAAAACTACAAATTAACATTATGTATATGTATATATATGCATACATACACACACGTATATATATATATATACATATATATATATACATATATATATATACATATATATACATATATATATATACATATATATATATCCATATATATATATACATATATATATACATATATATATGTATATATATATATATATATATATATATGTGTGTGTGTGTGTGTGTTGCATAGCATTTTCTTTTATTTTGTTAAACATTTCTCAGTTATATTTTTATCTGGTTTAGGCTCCACTCCAGGTCCTAGTGCCCATGCCCTACAGGCCAGTAGTTTGACACTTCTGAACCATACACCAAAGTTTTTATAGGAAGACAAAACCGAGAAATATTTAACATAAAAAGAGAATAATGGATTTCAGTCTGTGCCTGTGGAAGAAATGATTACTCACATCACTGATCTCTTGAAGCATCTACTTTTTTTTTTAGTTTTATGAATGAAGAAATTAAAACCCAGGTTGGTCATATAATTTACCCAGGCCCATGAAGCTAAATAATAGCACAACTAAAATAAGAACCTAAGTCCCTTGCTTCTCAAAAGAGCTGTGTAAAGTTATAGTAATCAATCAATCGATGAATATTTACTAAGTATGTACAATATGCAAGCACTATCTAGTCTTTCCTGAAAATCCAGATGAAATAGTCCCTCTTTATTCCATATAGCTCAGCACTCATTTTTTAAAGACTAGACTTACTTGTAGTCACAATTAGTTGCTGTTATTTTGGAGGAATTCCAAAAGCTGTCGATGTCAACAATGATCTCCTGTCACTCTGCCATTACATAGGAAGGCTCACTATGGCCGTAAAGACATTGGGCAGAATTAGGACATAGGATACTTTGGGGAAGGAAGTTCCCAAAAGGATTAATGATATGGAAAAGAGTGTTTATAGGATAAGAAATCTATATCAGATAGAGATTTCACAGGCCACCTAATCCTACCTCCATATTTCCACTTGAGGAAACTGAGAGCAAAGTAAGTTAAGTGATTTATCCAAGGTTATACATTGCACAGGTGAGATTAGAAAGCAGATTCTATTTCTCCAGAGAGATCCTCTCCACTGTATATTCTTTCCATTGTAACACACTGATAGGAGAGCAATATAGTACAGCTTTTATCACTTTATTTTTCCTAGGAAAATTTATGCTTCATCATTTTGCACTTAGTTTGATATACATATTTAAATTTTAATGAAAACTTCTAAAATGTCCCATATCATTTCAATGACTTATAATTAATCATCACAATTAGGAAATGGTTCTTTATACTTAATTTAAATTCCAACGCTTTCACTTACGTAACATGGATAAGATCAAGTTCTCTTTTCCTTCTGCCTCATTCTTTGCTTCACTCTTCCTGAGTCTGCTCTTCCCCTTACAGTGACCTTTCTCCATTCACTCAATCTATCACTTTTGAGGTGGTTTCAACTCCTCCCTTACCTTATTTATAATCAGGCATTGGGATGTACCATTATTTACTCTTGACCTCTCTCTCCCTCACTGCCCCCATCCAATTAGTTTCTAAATTTTGTTGTTTCATTCTAAACACTGTAGTTTTTATTTGTCCACTCCAACACATTCACATTGCTAATAATTTGAAAGCTGTATATGAAAATGATTATTCTGTTTTCTAATCCATTATATCACTTTGTCTAAAGCAGCTCTTTTCTCCATTCAATTATAAATTGCAGCATATTTATTTGTATATTATACTTCTTATTAGATTGCAAATAGCGGCCCAACTCTGGCAGCCATGGCCCTTGGAGTTTTATGATATAATCATCAAATATTGCTTTACTTATTATTCAGTGTAAGGAAGGTCATGACCACACCAAGGCCTGCTCAATTCCTCGAGAGTCATATAACACTGAAAAATGCAACCAAAGGACACACTTGCTCATCTTTTGCTTCTTGTTACTTTTGTCTCTGTCATACTCAGCCAGAACCTATTCTCTCCATCAGGGATTTAATGTAATATTTCTTTGCAGAGGTGAACTTTTCACCAGTGAGTCACACATTTTCAGTTCATATATACATACATACATACATACATACACACACACATACACATATATGTGTACGTACATATACACACACACATATGTAGTACATTTCAGGAAAGTCTCGAGAAATACATCTTTACGTTCAGTTAATGCATGCTGCACATCTATTTCTTTATTTTTTTTCATATGGACAAATTTCCTGTAGTCTCTTGTGAATCCTTTAAAGATGCAGACTTATTTGTGAGTTAAAAACTAAACAAAGCAAAACTAACAAATAAAAAGAACTTCTAAGTAGTTTTTATCTTATTCTAAGACTTAAAATTGTTAGGACAGAAAATATGCTGTTTTTTTTTTTAAACTTTAGATTCCTAACATTTAGTATGGTATCTTTTAAATAATAGTAATCTTAGTGATTTTTGAGTTGAAATGAACTGCATTGAACTGACTTGATTTGAATTAATTTCCCTGCTTTCTAATGCCTGTTGAGAATTGTGCTTTCCCAGGGCATCCTAGTTAGATTCCATTCCTGATGTGGTAGATTTATTTGCCACAGAACAATGAACAAAAGTAATTTGGAGTATCTATGTACATACATAAACATATATCTATCTATCTGTCTATCTATCTATCTATCTATCTATCTATCTATCTATCTATCTATCCATCCATCCACACATACATACATCTATATGTGTATGTATTTATATTGTTGTTATTGTTGTTTAGGAGTTTCGGTCATGTTCAACTCTTTCTGGCCCCATTTGGGGTTTTCTTGGTAGATGCTGGAATAGTTTGCCACTTCCTTCTCCAACTCATTTTACAGAGGAAGAACTAAGGAAAACAGGATTAAGTGACTTGCCTAGGTTCACAAAGCTGGTAAATATTTGATTCTAGGTTTGAACTCAGGAAGATAAGTCTTCCTGACTTGACCCCCAGCACTCTATTTATTGTACCACCTAGCTGCCCATGTACATTTATATAACTGTATACAAATATTTATGCATATATAGATGTATATAGTTTTGTTAAGGCACTCTTCCCAAAATCATTAATTAATGATCGTTTTAGCCCTCATTTGACTGGTACAAATTGGGGCCAAAGTTTTTCCAAAACTTCATGTTATTCTCTACACACTTTGGCATGTCTTCAGTGGCTTATTATTTAGCACACTATGACATAAAGTCCTTGAAATAAACTGGGCAATATAGAGCACTCTATGGGTTGCCACAATTCATTGCCAATGAAAGGGTATAGTAAATCATACCGAGATGTATGTTCAATACCAATCAGAACCACTGTGGTTGTGCATTACTAAGCAGCTATACCATAGGAAATAATTATCTTATTCAATCTAGCAAATGCTTAGTGGGAAGTTATTTAACTTCTACTCAGTTAATGTATGAAATACAAACCTAATCATAGCTTAATTGATATCAGATCTATTGATTTTTAAAAATTAAGATTAGTTGACGTGAAGTTTTTTCTTTTTGGAATTTCATAGACAAAATACATTTTTCATCTTTTATGTCAAAGTAAGATGCAGAGGAGATCTTTGTCAGCAGCCTTGAGTCCCTCACCCCCTCCTCCTCACAACTACCTGCCCTTTTCCTCCTTAGGTTGAACAAACAGCAAAAATAATTAGAATTTTTAGAGGTTGTGTAGCCATAATTCAAGGAGAAGATTCTTCCTCAGGCTGCTGTGAATAAATAAGCAATAACTCACTCACAGGTGCACACCATATAGTGACTGACAAATGTTCACCCTTGAGTACTTACTGGCTTTAATGATTGTTTTTTAACTATTTCTATGATGGGGCCTGTGTAAGCCATGCAGGTATACTCACCAACCAACCAGCTAACCAACAAACAACCAAACAAATAATTCCTTTTTAGGAATCAGACAAAATTCAGAAAATTAGGAAAAAGACAAAATTCATTGTCAGAAAAGGCCTGGACCTTTGATTTCTTTGTTTGGGGTGTGGACCTCCCCCATGAGGGAAATCCCTATATCAATGTGCAATGTTGACTATTACTAAGTGAACTACCTGAGGCACAAAGACTTAAATGACTTGTCACATAGGTGACACTTCTCTCATATACTGTTCTTCTGACCACAAGTCAGGTCTTCTGACTCTGATAGTGATTCTCTCTCTACCATATTGCATTTCAGGTGAGGTCTCTTTGTTTTTTGTTTATTTTTTTAAGCATTTTATTCTGAACTCAAGACATAAAGTAAACATTTCTATAATATAGTAGAATAGAGAAAAAACAAAAAAAATATGATTGCACATGAAACAGCAAATCTATTATTCACAACTTACTATTCCATTACACACAAATGTGTACATATTTGTATATAATCATTCTATACATACTTCTATTTGGCAGTTGTTTTTCTGGATACAAGTAATGTCTTCCATCATAGGTCCTTTTTAGTTAATTTGAGTGTTTATAATAGTCAAAATGGCTTGGTCACTCAAAGTTGATCTTAAAATAATTTTGCTATTTTTTTTCACACAACATTCTCATGGTTTTACTAATTTCACTCTTAATTATTTTATTCATCTATCCATGTTTTTTTAAGATCATCAAATTCAGCATTTCTCATAGTATGGCAGTTTTCTATCATAATTATATTCCACAATTTGTTTAGACATTCCCCAATCGGCAGGCATGTCTGCAGTTTCCAGTTCTGTCACCACAAAAAGTCTCTTTATAAAGTATGAAGTCAAATATAATTTTAAAACTTTACATGAATAGGTACATATTTATTATCCGCAAGATTAATTTTGAGGGTCTTTTTGCTTTTATTAGGCTTGTCATGTCTGCAATGTAGAGAACTTCTGGTGAGGTATTGTTATTTTTTCTGCAACCTAGAGTTTTAGAGAATTTTCTGACACACTGAAAAGCTTAATAAAAGTCATAATAGCTAGCATTCATATCACACTTTTTAGTTTGGAAACCAATTTACAAATATTATCTCATTTTATCATAAAAACCTTAGAAGGTTGGTGCTATTATTATCCTGATTTTATAAATGAAGACACAGAGGCAGACAGAAGTTAACTATTTTCCCAGGGTCAAGCCACAAAAATCAATAAATCTAATATCAATTAATTAAGCTATGATTCAGTTTCTATTTAATATATTAACTTGGTGAAGATAAGTTTCCATTAAGTATTTTCCATACTGAATGAGATATTTATTCCCTACAGAATGACAACTAATAAGTGACTGAGGCAGGATTTGACCTAAGTATTTCCTCATTTAAAGTCTATTGCTCTATCGCAGGCCTGCACAGCACATAACCCATGGGCCTGCCAAAGGATTTTGGTTGGCTGTCATGAACAGACACCCAAAATCCTTTGGCAGGCCACAAGTGGCCCATGAGCAGTAGGTTGTGCAGGCCTGCTCTATCTGCTAAACTACTTATGTGCTTCTGTTTTACTGAGAAGCCCAAGGGCATAGAGGTATGGTGTGTTAGAAATGGTACTTGCACCCAGGTCTTCTTGACCCTAGGGCAGCTCCCTATCTATTATACCAAACTGCTTTCTCTTATTAGATTCATCATGGTAGATATAATGTTAATAAGAAATATGATATACTGTAATGGGAGTTATAATTATTGAACTTACATCAGTGTAAGTTGATATGAGTATAATAATTTTTTTTAACGATTCACATAGTATAGTGATGTTTATGAAACATATTCCTCTAAAGTACCCTAAGTGGTAGATGACTGGGAAAACTAAGGCTAGCAAGATGGCCACAGTGGAAGAGAGCATATCCAGCACAGACCCGGAGAAGAATGAGCTTTTGGTAAGTGCCCTTGATGATTTTGATAAAGCCAAACCCTCCCCAGAATTCCCTCCTGTCACCATAGCCACTCATGTTTCAGATTCCTAGAAGAGATCGCCTGCAGACACAGCTAAAGATGCCCTCTTTGCTTCCAAAGAGTTCTTCCAAGAACTGTTTGACAGTGAGCTAGCATGCCAAGCCACTGCAGAGTTTGAGAAGGCTATGAAGGAGCTGGCTGAAGAGGAGCCCTACCTGGTAGAGCTCTCTGAGGAAGTGGGGAGAGTGGGCAGTAATACAACATTCCCACAAGAATTTGCTTCCTGCCTGAAGGAAACACTCAGTGGACTAGCAAAGAATGCCATTGACCTTTACAACTCTGACAAGGCCATGGAAGGGCTAGCAATAGAAGAAGGGGAAGGAGAAGGCATTATACTCCCCATTATGCATATAGTATTATGCAGAACCTATTGTCTAAGCATGTACTATATCCATCACTAAAAGAAATCACAGATATACACAGAGTGGTTGTAGAACCATCCTGAAACACTGCCCCCAGAACAATTTTGAGAAGTATCAGGAGCAGCACAATGTAATAGGCAAGATTTATGAACAGTTGAAAAAGAGACAGCTGCAGAGAGCCAGGCCACACAGAAGGCGAGCTTCAAGATGGTGCTAGGTCTCATGCAGCAGCTTCAGGATTTGGGCCATACCAAAGGAGTTTGCAGGGAAAATGCTCCCTGGCCTCAACTTTGGCCTAGGCACTTTGAATCTGTTGGGCCCTGCAAGTGCCAGTGGAGAGCAGTGTCTGATCATGTGAAATTCTTCACCCTTCCTTTCCCATCTCCAGCCACCAGTGAACACCTGGAGTCAGCAAAGCCACTGGGGGCTGGGAGGGGTAGGGATTCTGTGGAGAAACTGCCTGCCTGTCCCATTTGTCTTTTGCCCCCATTCCACTTCCTTCCCCAGCTCTTATTCCAAGACCACTCCACACCAGCAGGTTCCCTCTGGAGCCATTGAGACTGTTGTTTCTGGGAATGGAACTTATTATTCAAATTGCTCTCATTGAGTCTTTTACCCCAACCCCAGTCTGTGCTGCTAGTAAAAGTACCTATCTCTACTTGCTTCAGGTATTTATGGACCATGTTCCCTTGTCCCCCCTTATTTATCTACCCAAAATATCGAGTGTACCTGTTGCGTATACCTGTACTGATGCTTCCTCCACTGACTCCCAGGGTCTATGTGCCATGTTCCCCATTCCCTTTCGAATCTGGGTGCTGTACCAGCTCTGAGCATGGGACTAGGGGAAATACTTGGCTCTGAACTCTCATCCTTGGGTATCTTATCCCTCAGGGCAGATACATTGGTCAGAGTAGGAACTGGAAAAGGGACACTTCATATATCCTGGTGAGAATAGGTTTTTTTCCTGGCCTTTACCAGCCATGTGTCCTTTCCCCTAGGTGCACATATATTTTGTTGTATCCTCTGAGGAAAGGGGGTGTGAGTTCTGATTTCTGCTTTCCTAAATTAATAAGATACCTCTATTCCTGGTCCAATCTGAGAAGCCAAATGTTATCCTGAATGTTCCCCATTACTACTGTACCTTCTGCACCCCTCCCTTTCCTGTGACTGAGGGAACTCCCCCAACTTTTCTCTTTCAGCTCTGATCCCCTATCAAATACGGACACAAGAGTTGGGGAGGGGAAAGAGTGTTTTCTCCCTAGCTGTGTTTTAGGCAGTTTTGAGATTTCTAATCCCCTCAACATCCTAAACCTTGATTCATGGCTTGGGAGAGGGCTGATAGCTTGTCCTCCTCCTTCCTAGTTCCCTAGGCCTGGGCTGATGTATAATAAACATCCTGAGCTAGGCTGTGGCCCAGTTCTTGTGTGGCATAAACTCCTATAGGCTAAGAGTAGAGCAGGGTGAATCTTTTTTTTTTTTTTTTTTTGAGAGGAAGGATTAGATGTATTGTCCTTGGCCACAGGAATCAGAACTAAGAGCCATGTTTTCAGTTTACAAAGAAGAAGATTTAGGTTTGAAACCTAAAAAAAAGATTGAATAATTTGACTATTCCAAAGTCAAATGGGCTGCCCCCTCATGGAGAACTCCAAACCAAAGATGCTAGAAAACCATTTCTCAGGTATAGGGTAAAAGGCGCTATTGTTGGTACCTGTTGGAATGTTGTTGTTCTTTTTTTAAATTTTATTAATTTATTTGATTTATCAACAATCACTTCCACATGCTTTTGAGTTTAAAATTTTTCTCCCCCCTCTTCCCCTCCACCTTCCCCAAGATGGTTCACAATCTGATATAGGCTTTACATTTACATTCCTATGAAACATATTTTCACATTAGTGAAGTTGTAAGTAAAAATTGAAACCAATAGGAGGAACCAACAGAAAAATGAAACAAAACTTAACAGAAGGTAAAAAATAAGTAATAGCGATTCAACTTCCATAGTTCTTTCTTTGGATGTGGACAGCATTTTCCATCCTGAGGCCTCTGGAGATGTCTTAGATCCTTGTAATGCTGAGAAGGGTTCAGTTTAACAATCTTAGTCATTGCATAACATGGCTGTTATTGTGTACAAAGTCCTCTTGGTTCTGCTCACTTCACTCAGCATCAGACCATATAAGTCTTTCCAGGTTTTTCTGAAGTCAGCCTGTTCATCATTTCTTATAGCACAATAGTATTCCATTATATTCATATACCACAACTTGCTCAGCCATTCCCCAATTGATGGGCATCCTCTCAATTTCCAATTCTTTGCCACCACAAAAAGAGCTGCTATGAATATTTTTGTACATGTGGGTCCTTTTCCCATTTGTTTGATCTCTTTGGGATATAGCCCTAGAAGTGCTATTGCTGGATCAAAGGGTATGCACATTTTGTAGCCCTTTGGGCATAGTTCCAAATTGTTCTCCAAAATGGTTGGATCATTTCACAACTCCACCAACAATGTATTAGTGTTCCAATTTTCCCACATCTTCTCCAACATTTATCATTTTCCTGTTTTGTCATGTTGGCCAATCTGATAGGTGTGATGTGGTACCTCAGAGTTGTTTTGATTTGCATTTCTCTAATCAATAGATTTAGAGCATTTTTTCATATGACTATAGATGGCTTTAATTTCTTCATCTGAGAACTGTCTGTTCATATCCTTTGACCATTTATCAATTGGGGAATGGCTTGTCTTATAAATTTGTCTTAATTCTCTATATATTTTAGAAATGAGGCCTTTATCAGAGAGACTGGTTGTAAAAATTCTTTCCCAATTTTCTACCTTCCTTCTAATCTTAGTTGCATTGGCTTTGTTTGTGCAAAAACTTTTCAATTTAATGTAATCAAAATTATCCATTTTGCTTTTCATAATGTTCTCTATCTCCTGTTTGGTCATGAATTCTTCTGTTCTCCATAGATCTGATAGGTAAACTATTCCTTGTTCTCCCAGTTTACTTATGGTATCAGCCTTTATATCTAAGTCATGAACCCATTTTGACTTTATTTTGGTATATGGTGTGAGATTTGGGTCTATGCCTAGTTTCTGCCATACTCTTTTCCAGTTTTCCCAGCAGTTTTTTTCAAAGAGTGGGTTCTTATCCCAGAAGCTGGGGTCTTTGGGTTTATCAAATAATAGATTACTATAGTCATTGACTACTGTGTCTTGCATATTTAACCTATTCCACTGATCCACCTCCCTATTTCTTAGCCAGTACCAAGCAGTTTTGATGATTGCTGCTTTATAATACAATTTAAGATCTGGAATTGCTAGGCCACCTTCCCCTGCATTTCTTTTCATTAGTTCCTTTGATATTCTGGACCTTTTGTTTTTCCAAATGAATCTTGTTATTATTTTTTTAATCTATAAAATAATTTTTGGTAGTTTGATTGGTATGGCACTGAATAAGTAAATTAGCTTAGGTAGGATTGTCATTTTTATTATATTAGCTCGGCCTACCTATGAGCAGCTGATGTTTTTCCAATTATTTAGATCTGATTTTATTTGTGTGAAAAGTGTTTTGTAATTGTGTTCATAGAGTTCCTGGGTTTGTTTCAGGAGGTAGACTCCTAAATATTTTATAATGTCTACAGTAAGTTTAAATGGGATTTCTCTTTCTATCTCTTGCTGTTGGGCTTTGTTGGTAATATATAGAAATGCTGATGATTTATGTGGGTTTATTTTATAGCCTGCAATTTTGCTAAAGTTGTTTATTATTTCAAGTAGTTTTTTGCTTGATTCTCTAGGATTCTCTAAGTATATCATCATGTCATCTGCAAAGAGTGATAGCTTTATTTCTTCTTTGCCTATTCTAATGCCTTCAATTTCATTTTTTTCTCGTATTGCTAAAGCTAATGTTTCCAGTACAATATTGAATAACAGTGGTGATAATGGGCATCCTTGTTTCACCTCTGATCTTATTGGAAATGCTTCTAACCTGTCCCCATTACATATAATGCTTGCAGAAGGTTTTAGATATATGCTATTTATTATTTTCAGGAAGACTCCATTTATACCTATGCTTTCTAATGTTTTTAATAGGAATGGGTGTTGTATTTTATCAAAAGCTTTTTCTGCATCTATTGAGATGATCATGTGGTTTTTGTTGGTTTTGGTGTTGATATGCTCAATGATGCTGATAGTTTTCCTAATATTTCCTAATATTGAACCAACTGAGCAGGGTGAATCCTTATAAAAGCTTGGTTCTGAATCCATGTACTTAATGGTATTTGGCAATGCCCCTCTCCCCTGTTCTCCAAGTCAGCTCAGGCTAAAATATCTGCCTGTTTCTTAAAGATTTCAGCAAAATTTCTGGGGTTTCTAATTTTTCACTGACATCATTCTGCTTAATATTTCTGAGTTAATCACATGCATATTTTTTTAATTAGTTGTATGTCTCTGGAATAAGAATACTCAGTCATGAATTAGAAAAGAAGGTACTAGATATATAGATGAGAACTTGGAATTAAGTGAGATTTTTTTTTCTATTTTGGTAATTTTTGAGCATGCCAATATGATATCTCTAGATCTATGCAGAATGCAGTAGAAATGCAACCCCAAAACTCAGAAATTTGTGTTAGTAGTAATCAGTGAAAGATAAATGGATATTTGGAAAGCCTACTATTTCATGGCCAAATATGCTAAATTACCTAGCTGCTTATTTAATAAATTCCTTAATTAGGTGACTAACTGCTTCTCTGCAGATAATAGAAATCAGAGAAATGACTTAAGTGTAGATAGATACAGCTTTGCTAACATTATAAAAGTAATACTATATTACATATAACATTATAAATATAAAATTATACACAAACACACAGTAATTATGATTAGAAGCCATACTACCTCTCACATTTAGTGTTACTAGGAATAGTATGTTAATAATGATAAACATAATTGCTAACATTTAGATGTAACCACTTCATTACTACTTCAATAAGGAAGAATATATAGTAGGGAAGCATTTTCTAAAAGTGAGCATGTTCACCAAGATTCCCTCGCCTAGGGAGCAGATCTAAAGAGACAAAGAGCTTGAAAAAGAATTGTAAAGCCAATGTGCAAATACTGAAAAAGAGGAAGCAAAGAAAGAGGGCAATGTGATTTGATGGCAACAGGAAGCCTGTGTATCTATGTGTATGTTATTGTTGTTGTTATTTACCCTAGCCAGTGGATATGACTTGGAGACCTGGGCTGTGGGGACTGGAATCCATCATACTAATAGGTATAAAAGAAAAGAGTGAGTGGAGGAGGGTCATTATGGATAACCAACTGGGACTGATACCTGATCAGCAGAAACTCTGCAAATGACTAACATTTCTTCAACCACTGAAGCTGAGAAATGTTGTGGATTAAATCCCAGCACCCAAAATGTTTCTTTTCTTAAACTTTTGATTTTGGCCATTTCATTTTTCCCTAGGTTGAAGAGAAGCTAAGTACATGGAGCCTTGTTGTTGTTAAGCTTTTTCAGTCATGTCTGACTCTTCATAAACCCCACTTGGAATTTTCTTGGCAAAGATGCTAGAATGCTTTGCCATTTCCTTCTCTAGTTTATTTTACAGATGAGGAAATTGAGGCAAACAGGGTTAAATGTCTTGTCCAGGGTCACACCGCTAGTAAACATTTGAGACTAGATTAGAACTCAAGAATATAAGTCTTCTTGATTCCAAACCTGTCACTTTATCCACTGTGCCACCTAGCTTCATGAAGCTTACACAGTGGTTAATTTTAATATATTTCATATTATCCTTTCTTCTTCATTGGTCATGATGAAAGAATTATAAAGAGTTAGGCTACACTTCTATCATCATGCCTTTATGTCAGGTTCACATTATTGGTTTAAGTGAAACAGCCGTAAAAGGAAAAGATCAGAGTTTCTCAATGTATTTAGGTTGAATCAAAAGTTTAACTGGATAAATTTACATAAGCTAAACACATGGATTAATTGGAAAAAGTACTGACAACAAGAAGGAACAGAGCTAGGGCACATAGGCATCTAGCTCTCTGAAAATTATAGAGACATTGCTATTTCTCCTTGACTGTCTTTGATGTTGGATGAAACATGTAATATCTGTGATCAGCTTGAGAGTGTCTGGTTCTTAGTACAGATCATGATCAAGCCATGGCCCAAAAGCATTGCTTGGTGGTAAAATATATAACATTTGGTGGTTACAATACACATTACATATATCATCTTATCTGATCCTAACAAAAATTTTGTGAGGTAAGTATGATTTATGGCCTCAGAGAGATTCAGCATGTGATGATTGAGGAACCAAACCCAGGTTTTCCAAATTCAAGTTCAATGCTTTTCCCACTCTATTATAATGAAAAAAGCTATCATGTACCATTAAAATGTATATAATAGATTTGTGTAGAAATGTTTAGATCCAACCATCTGAACCCCAGAAATTATAATTAGCAAGAATTACATATTGCAATTAGGAAATATATGAACTGTTTTAGGGCTTGCTTCAGAGTGCGACCGTGTTTTTGTTAAAAATGACATTAAGCAGGATGATGATAAGCATTTATTTAATTCAATTAGTGTTGATAATGAGCTATTTCATTAACAACTCAAACAATGAAAACAATATTGGCAACATCAAAAATCCCTCATCTAAAATACTTGCTACTGTTTCTCAAAGGTGTTATGTTTTAATTTAAATTTCCTAAATACTCTCATAAGACTAGAAAAGCAATTAAGCATAGTGCCATGAAGCCTGCACCCTTATCTCATATATCATGAACACAACAGAGCCAACATTATGAAACTTTAGCTGAAGTGTCCAGTTCTATTATACATTGGTCCTCAGAATTTAAATCTAGAAGAATCACATTACTTTTAATTGAAAGAGTAAAAATTTATTTGATATTCAAAAGGATATCATGTTCACAGAACATAAAAACTGATAATTAATCCTAAAATAACATATTAAAGTTATACTCAAACGTCTGTCATATGAAAAGTTGCATATATACCCAACTATTTATTGCTTCCTAACACCTAAAATATGCCAAATAAATGACAACAACAACAACAAAACCAGCCAAAAACTTGTAATGGAAGAGAAGAATTATCCCAAAGACTGGAGAGGAAAAGGAGAACAAGAACAGCAGGAAGATTAAAGGGATGAACAAATAAACAAAATGTATATTACAATTAACAAATTCTGCAGAATAAAATAATGGAAAAGGAATAATGCAGTAATAGCTACACATAGATGCTCTAAAAAGGAGAAAATAATAGTCATTTAAAACCCCAAGAGTGAGTAGGAGGTCTAATAAAAGATATAAAAGAAGAGACAAGGAATGGAATTAAAGCTCTTGGTGAAAAACTCGTAAGGAAATGCTTTGTCTTAGAATATATGCTAGATAAACTTAGAAAAGAAATAATTAACTGGAAAAAGAAAACTTGAAATTCAATGATAAAATATTAGAGGAAATTCAAAGGGCAGCAGAATTATAAGAAAATATGAGAAAAAATCTAAAATGGTTCAGAAAGATAATCTAAGGACCATCCACCTCTTAGCTAAAAACAAAACAACAACACAACAACAACGAAACTAATAATGGCAAAAAACAAGCGTGGCTTAAAAAATCTAGATATCCCATTTTAGGACATTATAAAAGTACTGGATCCAGACTAATATGCGCAAGCTGATAAAAATTCACATACAATTATAGAGTTACATATTGTATAACATGCCTAGAAAAGTGATTGGCAAGTTCCAGAGTTCACAGGGCAAAAAGAAATTTTTTTAAAATAATTTACTTATTTTTAGTTTTCAACATTTACTTCCACAAGATTTTGAGTTCCAAATTTTCACCCCATCTCGGCCCTCCCCCCACCCCAAGATGGCATGCATTCTGAATATCCCTTCTCCTAGTCTGCCATCCCTTCTATCTCTTCCCCCCTTCTCTTATCCCCTTCCCCTTCTATTTTTCTGTAGGGCAGGATAGATTTCTGTACCCCATTTCCTGTATGTCCTATTCCCCAGTTGCATGAGAAAACATTTTTTTTTGAAATATGTGTTTTAAAACTTTGGGATCCAAATTTTCTCCCTTCCTGCCTTCCCACCCACCCTCACTGAAAAGGCAAGCAACTCAATATAGGTTATACATGTGTAGTTATGCAAAACACTTCCATAGTAGTCATATTGTGAAAAACTAACTCTATTTCCCTTAATCCTATCCCACCACCCACATTTATTCTATTCTTTCTTTTGACCCTGTCCCTCCTCAGAAGTGTCTGCTTCTGGTTACCCCCCTTTTCCAATCTGCTCTCCTCTCTATCATTCCCCTGCTCTCTTATTCCCCTTTCCCCCTATTTTCTATAGGGTAAGACAGAATTCTATACCCATTTGAGCATGTATGTTATTCCCTCTTTAAGCCAAATCCTGTGAGAATAGGATTCACTCATTCCCTCTTGACTTCCTCTGTTTCTCCTCCACTGTAAGAGCCTTTTCTTTTCCATTTTTTTGTGAGATAATTTACCCTATTCTGCCTCTCCCTTTCTCCTTCTCCCAGTATAATCCTCTCTCACCCCTTAATTTTATTCTCCAGATATGACCCCTTCAACTTCAACTCACTCTGTGCCCTCTATCTATCTATCTATCTATCTATCTATCTATCTATCTATCTATCCATCTATCTGTCTATCTACCTATCTCTCTATATCTATAGCTATAGCTATAGCTATATCTATCTATATCTATATATCTATACCTACATCTATATATGTCTATGTCTATATATATATACATACATACAAACATACATATATATGTATGTCTATATATATACACACATACAAACATACATATATATGTATGTATGTGTGTGTATCTATATATGTGTATACATATATATACATATATATGTATACACATATATAGATACACACACATACACATACACACATACATACATATATTTTTTCCCCTCAAATTACCCTAATACTGACAAAGGTCTCATGAGTAATAAATATCATCTTTCCATATAGGAATGTAAATAGTTCAATCTCAATACGTCGCTTATGTTTTCTCTTTCCTGTTTACCTCTTCATGTTCCACTTGAGTCTTGTATTTGAAAGTCAAATTTTCTATTCAGCTCTGGTATTTTCATCAAGAATGCTTGAATGTCTTCTATTTCACTGAATAACCATTTTTTCCCCTGAAGGATTATACTCAGTTTTGCTGGGTAGGTGATCTTGGTCGTAATCCAATCTCCTTTGGCCTGTGGAATATTATATTCCATGCCCTCCGGTACCTTAATGTAGAAGTGCTAAATCTTGTGTTATCCTGATTGTATTTCCACAATACTTGAATTGTTTCTTTCTGGCAGCTTGTAATATTTTCTCCTTGACCTGGGAACTCTGGAATTTGGCTACACTATTCCTAGGAGTTTTCCTTTGGGGATCTATTTCAGGAGGAAATTGGTGGACTTTTTCAATGTTCATTTTGCCCTCTGGTTCTAAAATATCGGGGCAGTTTTCCTTGATAATTTCTTGCAAGATGATGTTTAGGCTCTTTTTTTGATCATAGTTTTCAGATAGTTCAATAATTTTTAAATTATCTCTGCTGGATCTGTTTTCCAGGTCAATTGTTTTTCCAATGAGATAGTTCACATTGTTTTCTAATTTTTCATTCTTTTGGATTTGTTTTACAGTGTCTTGATTTCTCATAAAGTCACTAGCTTCCAATTGCTCCCTATTCTAATTTCTTCAGTAAGTTTTTGGACTTCCTTTTCCATTTGGCCAATTTTGCTTTCTAAGGCATTCTTTTCCTCATTGGCTTTTTGGACCTCTTTTGCCATTTGGGTTAGGCTATTTTTTAAGGTGGTATTTTCTTCAGTGTTTTTTTGGTTCTCCTTTAGCAAGCTGTTGACTTGTTTTTCATGATTGTCTTGCATCACTCTTATTTCTCTTCCCAGTTTTTCCTCTACTTCTCTTACTTGCTTTTCAAAATCCTTTTTGAGCTCTTCCAGGGCCTGGGACCAATTCTTATTTTTCTTGCAGGCTTTGGATGTAGGAGTTTTGACTTTGTTGTCTTCTTCTGGTTATATGTTTTGATCTTCTTTGTTACCAAAAAAAGATTCTATGATCTGACACTTCTTGTGAAGTTAGATCATGATCCCAGCCAATTACTTGAGTTATAAACTCTTTATTAAGGTAGAGGTCTGCTTCCAATGTGGAGATTGTACTATCCCAAGCTTCAGGGATTTGTACAGCTGTTTTCAGAGATACATCTAGGGACCTGCAAATTTTCAGTTCTTCCAAGTTGGTATGATAAGGGGCAAGGTATTTACTCCTTTCCTTGTCTGTGCCTTGCTCTATTAGTGACCACAAGCACTCTTTTCTGTCTTAGAACCATGGGGAGGATTTCCTAACCACTGCCATTACAAGTTCCACCATGCCAGTGCTCCTCCTTGCCCCAGGAGCACCACTCAGAACTGTGACTCAGATATAAGCATGGGCAAAGCAATAGATTCCTGCCTCAGCACTGGCAAAGAGATCCCTGTAATCCCTCTCTCATCAGCCACCAAGTTCCCCCTCAGTCTGTGGGCAGGAAGCTGTGGAAACAGTGACCACCCCGGGGCTACACTTGGGAACTGGGGCTGAGACCTAGCTTCTCTCTCACTGCAGAAAAAGATTTTTACCACTGACCTTCTAAGTTGTCTTTGGCATTTGTGGGTTGAGAGGTCTAGAATCTGCCACAGCTGCCTGTGATTCAGTCCTCTGAGGTCTGCTCCAGGTTTGCTTCGGCCTGCGCACCCATGCCAAACTGGTCTTCTCTGCTAACATGGTGTGATATACCTTTCTGATCAACCATCCCGGTTGTCTTGGGCTGGAAATTTGTTTGACTCTGTCTTTTTGTGGGTTCTGCTGCTTCAGAATATGTTTAGAGCCATTTTTTACAGGTATTTGGAGGGGTTTGGGGGAGAGCACAAGGAAGTCACTGCTTTCATTCCACCATCTTGGTCCCAACCTCCAAAAAATGTTTTATTGGTAGTAAAGAAGAGATAAACTCCTTACAAAATCACCTAAAATTGCTGAATATCAACAAGAAATTAAAGGGAAAATAAACTAAAATTTTATCTAGACTAATATGAATGGATTGAGAACAAAAATAAATAATTTTTGGAAAGTGGAGAAAAATTTTTACAGGAAGGATTTTCTCAGCTATATTAATAATGCTGCAAAAAAAAGGGCAAGAAAAGTAAAGTGAACAAAAATATGTTTTAAACTGACATATAGTTTATTAGTTCTCTCTCTGCCGGTGGATAGTGTTTTTCATATCAAGTCCTTGGAAGTGTCATAGATCATTGCACTGATTAGAATAAATAAATAGTTCACAGTTGGGTATTGTCACAATACTGCTGTTATTGTATACAACCTTCTCCTGATCTACTAATTTCACTTTGCATCAGTTCATATATGTTTTCCTAGGTTTTCTAAATCCATACTGCTCATCATTTCTTATAGCACAAAAGTATTCCATCATACTTATATATCATGATTTGTTTAGTCATTTCACAATTGATAGGTATCTCTTTAATTTCCAATTCTTCACCACCACAAAAATCACTGCTGTAAGTAACTAATTATACACTTATATCTGTATGTATCGCTCTAACTATCTATAACCTTGTGAGAAGTGTAGAAGCAGGGTAGGCAGATGGAGGGAGAGACTGCATGGAATAAGCTGCCATCAGGGACAGGAAGCCTAACAATGGCATGTGAGCACTGCTGGAGGAGTTGGAGGGCTCTGTTTAAGAGGAGTTGGCAACTTCGGGTGAATAAGCCATCTTCCACCTTTTTACTGAAATGTCACATCACTGAACATCACTTCTCCCCTCCATTTGCTTTCAGGATTCTGTCACAAATTTACCTTGAGGATGCTTTGCCCAAGAAAGTCAGGCTATATGATGGAAGCAGGAAAAAAAAAATGTAGTATTGTCCTGACAGGGACTTCCATGGGCCTTAGTGAATGCATCACCATAAAATAGTTTGTAATTTTGATGTCAAAACAATTAAAATGAAGAGCCATATGACCATTAAGATATTATGTGTAATTAGTGAAGTTGTGAAAGGAAGTTATTTCCAAAAGTTTACAGAGGATCCGATTATGTTTTTAGTGCATGTACTGTTCTAAAGAAATGAACTGAAAGGTTGCATGTGAGAAGTCGGGATTTTACCTCACGTGTAAAGGCTTTGGCCACTCAACTGCTCTTGGCACTGAAACAACAAGAAACAACCTCAACAGAATCAAAGAAGACCTACTGCAAATTTGATGGTGAAAGGAATTGAATACTTCCTAGAGAATGCTCCACCCCAGTTGAAAAGATGGTCAGATCGTGCTGTGACAGTAATTTGCTTGAAGTTAGCTTGTTTAAAATGCCACAGATCTACACATTTTCAAAAGTGATCATCAGGTGAGTATTCTTTGTATTCTCACCCAGAGCTTTCTGGTTTAATCTCGGATTGTAAACATGGAAAAGAATTCTTGTGTATCCTCAATATTCCTGCCATTGTTTATATCAACTCCCACCTACCTACAAAACTACAGCACACTTGGAGACTGATATATTTCTTCTCAAATTCATGTCTAAAACTTTACACAACTTTGTGGGAATATTGTAGACAAAGGACACTGCTTACTACTTTAAAGGACAGGGATGGCCATATATTTAGTGGCTTTTCATCTTACTCCTGGGTTGTCAAAGGCAGTTTCAAGGTGAAAGTAGATCCTTTCTTTTTGCCATTTCCCTCAACATTGTAGTATACACATACAATGAATGGGTATAGTGATCATTATATGCATATTGAGTTATGGACAACAAACTATAGAAAATGAATTAAGCATGGGAGGTTGGCTTGATTTCTTTGAGCTTTGGATTGATTATGATTTGGGGAAAGAACACAACAGAGCAAATCATAGGTGTTCTGCTCATAACAGTCCTCAGCTATCAGCCAGAGCAAACTTTCAGTTGGATACCCTAAAAGTAACAAAAGTGCCATCTTCAACTGCATATTCTTAATAAGTGAGATCTGGATATCCTGGAACTAAGTTTTCATCTCACTCTATCATAATTTCAGATCATAATAATAACAAAATAAAACAACTTCCCATTTGTGCCATATCTAGATTCAGATAACTGTCTGAAATTTAGTAAAAATGTTGTTGGCTGAATGAGTAAAATAATGCCCTTTTGTTCTCCTCTCTACGGCTTTTGGTTATTTCAGAGGTTTCTAATAGAGAGCTTAAATATTCAAGTAACTAAGGAAAGTGCTCTCATAAATAGTCTATGTAAGTATTTAAGTAGAAAATAGTCCATGGATGCCAAGCTTTTGGTATTTCAGCAAAATATATTTGCCATGATTCTAAGCTTTTTAAACTTGGATCAATGCAACATGCACATTTTGCATTTCTAGAGTAGTTTTACTCAGGGATAAGGTCAAGGTAGCTGGTGTTGCCAAACAAAATATTATATATGCTCATTTGGCCCTTGATACTGAGCTTGCACTACTCAGAGATTTGTAGAATATTAGAGCCTGAAGGGACCTTAAAGCCCAGTGAGTCCAAACTTTTGTTTCCTTTATGGTAATGGCGTATTAGGAATATTTTAATAAGCTTGAGATTTAATGCCTTTGCTCATTTTCCAAATGGGGAAAAAAACAAACAAACAACAAAAAACCTTGAGGCTTAGGGAAGGAAACAGCCAATCAGAGGAAATAAAATTTTACAATAAATTGTTAATGCAGAAAAAGGCATAGAATAGTCTGGCACCTTGGTGACACACAATGGTATGATTGAGGGTACCTTAGGATTGATCATGGTTGTTTTTCAAAATTTTGCTATCATTCTTTTATTTGATACAAAGATTTAATGAGTTTGCAGTTCCATTGATAAAAGAATGATTTTGCCTGTTCTGTTACAAACCTTCCAGAATTAGCTCACAGAAAAGAAAAATGTGTGCTATAATGGGGGAATGATTGAAAAAATGATGGCATGTAAATGAAAGAGAGCATCACTATACTCTTAGAATTGTGAAATATATAAAATTCAGAGATATTTAGCAAGACATCTATGAAGTGATATAATGTGCAGAAAGTAGAGTCAAAAGAACAATATGGAAAATGACTACCAAGTCAGTCAATAAACATTTATTAAACATCTACTATTTGTAGGTAATATGATTAAACATTGCTGATACAAAGAAAATGAAAAAGGTGGTTCCTGTTCTCTTTTTTTTCCTTTTTTTATTAATTTATTTTGATTTATCAACAATCACTTCCATATGCTTTTGAGTTTAAAATTTTTCTCCCCCTTCCTCCTCACCACCCTCCCCAAAACAGTATACAATCTGATATAGACTATACATTTACATTACTATTAAACATATTTTCACGTTAGTGAAGTTGTAAATAAAAATTAAAATGGGAGGAACCATCAGAAAGAGTAAACAAAACTCAACAGAAGAGAGAAAAAAAGGATAGTGATTCAACTTTCACAGTTATGATTAAGATCTGTGTCATTTTCTCCATCCTTTCCCCCCCCCGTTTATGCTTTTCTTTCTCCTCTCTCCCTTCCCCCCTCCCCATACTCTGCTTTTGACCAGTGCCTCCTTCAGTCTCTCCTCCCTTCTATTATCCCCCCCTTCCCCTTTATCCCCCACCCCTTTCCCTCCCTTCCATCCACCCTCCCTTTTCTTTCCCCTTTTCCCTCCTACTGCCCATAGGGCAAGTTAGATTTCCATACCTAACTGATTATGTTATTCCCTTCTTGAGCCAAATCTGATGAGAGTAAGGTTCAAACAATGCTCACCCTCCCTTCTTTCCCTCTGCTGTAATAGGATTTTCTGTCTTTTCCTGTAATGTAATTTACCCTTGTCTGCCTCCTCCTTTCTCAGTACATTTTCTAAGATCAGACTAATCCACTTACTTGGATCCATTTAACCCACTTGATTAGATTTTTTTTTATCATTACATCAAAGTCAACTAATATCCACCCCCTTTATGTATACTCCTTTAACATGGTGTAATAACAATACAGTTCTCAAGAGTTGCAAGTGTCATCTTCCCTTGTAGGGATGTAAACAGTCCACCCTTATTAACAACATTTTATCTTTCTGTCCCATTTACCTTTTTATGTCTTTCTTGAATCTTGTACTTGAAGATCAAATTTTTTTGAGCTCTGGTCTTTTTATAGGAAGGTTTGGAAGTCTCCTATTCTGTTGAATAGCCATCTCCTCCCTTGAAAAATCATGCTCATTTTTGCAGGGTAGTTGATCCTTGGCTGCAATCCAAGCTCCTTTGCCTTATGGAATATCATGTTCCACACCCTGCAGTCTTTTAATGTAGAAGCTGCAAGGTCCTGTGTAATCCTGACTGTGGTTCCATGATATTTAAATTGTTTCTTTCTGGCTGCTTGCAGCACCTTCTCTTTCATCTGGTAATTTTGGAATTTTGCTATTATATTCTTGGTGTTGTCAATTTGGGATCTCTTACAGGTGGTGAGCAGTAAATTCGTTCTGTGGTTAATTTACCTTCTGGTTCTAGGACTTCTGGAAGGTTTTCCTTTATGATTTCCTGAAAGACACTGTCCAGACTCTTTTTTTCATCATGATTTTCAGTTAGTCCAATGATTTTTAAATTGCCTCTCCTGGATCGATTTTCCAGGCCGATTGTTTTACCAATGAGATATTTTATGTTTTCATCCATTTTTTCATTTTTTTGTTTCTTTTTGGCTGATTCTTGCTCTCTCACATAGTCATTAGTTTCCATTTGTTCAATTCTAGTTTTTAACAGATTGCTTTCTTCTGTCAGCTTTTGTATTTCTTTCTTCAAATGGCCAATTGTATTTTTAAGGGATTTGTTTTCTTCAGTGTACTTTTTTTTCCAGTTTGCCAATTGTGTTTTTTAGGGACTTGTTTTCTTCAGTGTACTTTTTTTCCAATTGGCCAATTGTATTTTTTAAGGACTCTTCTACCTCTCTCATTAGACTTTTAAAATCCTTCTTGAGCTCTTCTAAGAAGGCTTTTTGGGCTTCAGACCAGTTCATATTCCCTTTTGATGTTGCAGATGTGGGTTTGTTGACAATGTTGTCCTCTTCAGAATTTCTGTCTTAATCTCCTCTTCTGATACTATGAATCTGTGGTACATTTCTTTTGACTCATGGTTTCTTTATTCCCTGGCCTTTGAAGAGATTGAACTCTCCTGCTGGGGAACAGAGGGCACTTACCCAAGCTTCTTGTGTTGGGAGCCTAGGTCTTGGTCACTGGCTCTGTGTGCTGGGGCCTCTTATGTTGGCAATTGGAGGCTGTAGGGTTTTGGCAGCTTATCTCATGTTGGGCTGGAATCAGCAAGCTGGAATTTTCAGGCAATTCTAGGTAGCCTGCTTTTCCTTTCCTTTAGCTTTCTTCAGCTCCTTTTAAATGGGTGGTGCAGGGTGTTTATCTGTCTGGGGCCCCTTGCAATGCTGCCTCCCTTGTTTCTGCTAATGCACTGGGAGATTCCTCTGAAGTAGAGTGCCGAGGCACCTGGTGGTTTTCTGAGTTCATTTCCACCAGTTCCCTCACCCTTACTGAGGCACTGGGAGGTTTAGGTGTTGGTGTTTTCCTACTCTACCACCTGGGCTTCAGGATCTCCTCCTGGTTGATAGTAGGGTTCTGACAGCTTATCTGGTGTTGGGTTGGAATCAGCAAGGCTGGGACTTTAGGAAGACTCTAGGTTGCTTTCTTCACCTCCTTTCAGATGAATGCTGCATGGTGCTTATCCACCTGGGGCCCTTTGTAGTGCTGCTTCCCTTATTTTTGCTGATGCACTGGGAGACCCATTTGTTGGGCTGCTGCACTGCTGTTCCCATCTTTCTTCTAGCTCAGCTGTTCTAGGGTTTTTTTTTCCTGAGGTGATATTTCCTGAGTTTTCAGAGATTGATAGGGGAGCAAGAGAGTGACTACCTTTTTCAGTAGTTCCTATTGTCAATAATCTTGCCATGCAAAGAAGAGGAAGACAACACATAAAAAAGAAGCTGAAAAGCAGAAGTAGGTGGAAGGAAAGTGAGGGAACAGGTATAACAGAGAAAGAGGAATTCTGCCAGAGTAATACAGCCACATGGGAAATAGACAGCTGGTCTGAAACCTCTCCTTAAATGGAGGTCTTGGGATGAATCTCAATTAGCAGAAGAGAAGGACCCCAGGAGCAGAGGGTTATAAGGAGGTGTGAGTTAAGGGGTTGGTGTGATCTTGTAGGATGGAAATATAGCCAGGTAGGAAAAGATGTTGATAGGGTTATTATGCATAAATAACAAAACCCTGGTGCAAATTTGTCATTATTATTAAAAATTGTTTTCGTTTTTAGTTATTGCCATAGTTAAATAATTAATGCCGTTTTTGTGTCTATAATCACTAAAATAACTGTTTGAATGTAAATACACATTATAACTTTGTGGATGTTGATTAAGAAGTGAATGATGTGGTTTAAAAAACAAACAAACAAACATATCATTGGTTTCCAATATCCATAAACATTTATAATGTTTTTATGGTTTAATGTGATTTTTAAAAATTAGTTATTTAACTTGATTGCATTTGGTGTAACTCTTTGGTTATCAGATTCAAGTTGTAGATGATGAAACCAAGGGTGAAAGAAGTTAAACAATGAGGTGCAGGTTACTTAACTAGGGATTGGCAGAATTATGACTAGGTCTTATAGGCAGAACTAAGACTAGAACAAACATTTTTACATTTTCAGTGAGTGCATTGTACACAGGGAAGTCAGCATGATATACTAGATAAAGAATGTGATTTGGCATCAAAAGAGTTGGGCTGTAATCCCAGCTGTCACTTACTAGGTAAGTAATCTTGGGAAAGTCCCTTAACTGTTATTGGTCACAGCTTCTTCATCTTTAAAACCAGGGTTGGGGAGGATTGGGGGATGGGGAAGGAGATTATATATTAGATAGTCCATTCCATCTCCAAATCTTAAAACCTGCTTATCCTCAAGAACTTATCATAATTCCTTTTTGCCCTTAAAATACTCTTAATAGTGATCTTTTGTTTGCTCTGCAATGGAATTTATATTTTATTCTCTCATCTAAAGCTCTCCTCCACATTTCTTTTGAATCCTTGCTATTTTTCCATGTCTCAGCTTTTGTCATATTGTCACATGTGGTACTTTAAATATTGGAGCAATTTGTAGCATGTTGACCCAAACTACATCTGAGGTTGACAAATGAGTGTATTTCTTTTTCTGGTCAGGACTTTTTGCAACCATTTTTGCTACTCAACCATGGAGCCACAAGTAGAAAAATGATAATTTTCTGTTTCTCTTAGTCAATGTTTTTCTTCAAAATGACTGTAGTAATTCTTAGGTATAAATAACTAATGGCATGGGGTTTTTTTGCTTGTTTTTTGTTATTTCCCCCATTAGTGCAAATGCTTAACATCTCATGTGATACCTCATTTTTTTCTGTTAATGTTTTTAAATTTCTAATGAAAATATCTCTCATTAGTCATAATGGCTGAGTTTTTCTCCTGAATTTGCCTCATGCATTTGTTTGAAACTATATTTTAATGGAAAAAATCAATTTTATTTATTTATTTTTTTTTTTGTGAGAGAAAGTGGCAGAGAATGAAAAATGGATAAATTTAATAGTGTGGAATACCTTGCATTGCTTTCACAGAATCTGAGGATAATAAATGGAAGTAGAGTTTGGAAGATATTTGCATAGTTAATTTAGGCAAACAGTTCTAAATTGCTCTTTAGAAGAAAAAGATATTTATATTTTGGCTTTCTTTTTGTATGCAAATGGCTTTCTAAATTGTTGACCATATCAGAAAACTGCATTGCTTTCTATTTCAGTTTGACATTTATAAACCAGGCCTATAGACTCTATTGCAACTTCATTAATATCTACAATTTCTTAGCCAGTAGCAGATAGTTTTGATGATTACTTTACTTCCTTTATAATATAGTTTAGGATTTGTTATTGCTTAACCTCCTTCTTTTACATTATTTTCATTTTTCTTTTGATATTCTTGAGTTTTTGTTTGTCCAAATGAATTTTATTTTTTTTGTAATTTTTTTTATTTTTAAAGTAATTTAATTGGGATAACATTGAGTATATAAATTAGTTTGGGTAGAATTGTCATTTTTGCCCTGCTTACTCATGAACAATGAATATTTCTTTAATTATTTAAATCTCATTTTATTTGCATTAATTTTTTTCAATAATTGTGTTTATACAGTTTCTGTTTTTGTTTTTGCAAGTTTACTCCCAGGTATTTTTTACTCACTAGAGTTATTTTAAATTTTAAATTTTTGCTATCTTTTCTTGCTGGGTTTTGTTTGCGATATATAGAAATGCTGATAATTTATGTGGATTTACTTTATATCCTGTTATTTTGCTAAAATTATTAGTTATTTCACCTAACTTTTTAGTTGAATTTTTGGGATTTTCCAAGTATATCATCATATTGTCTGCAAAAAAAAGAGATAGTTTTATTACCTCATTCCCTATTCTGATTCCTTCTATTTCTTTTTCTTCTCTTATTGCTATTACTAGGATTTCAAATGTAATATTGAATAATATTTGCAGGAGTGGATATCCTTGTTTTACACCTGATGTTACTAGAAAGGCTTTTAGTTTATCCCTATTACAGATAATGTTTGCTGATGTTTTTAGATATATGTTTATATGAATTAAAGTACAAATCCATTCATATCAATACTTTCAAGTGTTTTAATAAAAAATGAGTGTTCAACTTTATCAAAAGCTTTTTCTGCATCTATTGATATAATCATATTATTTAAAACAACTTTTATTATTGATATAATTTATTATGTTAATAGTTTTCTTTACATTAAACTATCCCTGCATTACTGGTATAAATCCCACTTGATCATAATCTATAATTTTTTAAACATATTGTAATTTTTTAGCTAGTATTTTATTTAGGATTTTTACATCCAAATTCATTAATAAAATCCTGTAATTTTTTTAAAAAATTGTCTTCTTCCTGTTTTATGTATCAGTATCGTATTTGTTCCATAAAGGTAATTTGGTAAGATTCCCTTGTTTACCTATTATTCCAAATAATTTATTTAATAGTCTAATTAGTGGATCTTTAATGTTGGATAGAATTCATTTGTAAATCCATCTGGACCTGGTGCTTTTCTCCTAGAAAGTTCATTTATGGCCTGTTCAATTTCTTTTTCTAAAATAGGTCTACTTAGATATTCAATTTCCTCTTCTGCTAATCTAGGAAATTTATATTTTTGTAAATATTCTTCCATTTTACTTAAATTGTTAAATTTATTGGCATATAATTGGGTAAAATAACTGCTTATAATTGTTTCAATGTCATCTTCATTAGTGGTAAATTTCCCTTTTTCTAGATACTAGTAAGTATCTAGAAATAATATTTTTTTACATTCCACTATAGAAGAAATCTGTTATAAATGTATATACTTTACCTCATGCTCCATGATTAATCCTCTGGAATCATAAATGATCATTGTGTTTATCATAATTTTTACAGCTTTCAAATTTTTTTTTAGCATCTTGTTGTTATAGCATAAATTGTTATCCTGGTTCCATTCATTTCATTTTTTCATCAGTTTATAAAATTGTTCCTTTTTATAATATTGATGTGATATAATAAATTTTCTTCTACTTTTGCTTATTTCACTCTATATAACTTTGACAAGTCTTTCCATGGTCTTTTTGAAATTTTCTATTTCCTATAGTGCAATACTGCTCTATTACATTACATTCACATGCCTCAACTTATTCAGTCATTCCTCTACTGATAAACATTCCATTAATATCCAGCTCTTTGGCAGCAAAAAAGGACTGCAATATATATATTTGTTAATAGAAGATTTTTCTTCTTTTTAAACCTCATTTAGATATAGTTCCAGCAGTAGTATGGTTGATTCCCAGAGTGCGCACTTTGTTGTAAGTTTTAGTGCATTATTCCTAATTGCTTTTCAGAACAATTGTACCACTGGTACATACACCAACAACGCATCTATATGCCTGTTTATGCTCCTCTGGTATGTATGGATGTATGTATGTATATACACACGTGTGTGTGTGTGTGTGTGTGTGTGTGTGTGTGTATTTACCACTGATGGCTGTGAGGTAGAATTTCAGAATTGCTTTAATTTACATTTCTCTAATAAGTAGTGCTATGCTAGTGTTTTTTTATCCCATAACCTAGGTTTCCCCCCTTGAGAATGGTCTGCTTATACCCTTAGGCCATTTATCCACTTGGAAACAACAATTTTTTTTCACATAAATTTCAATTAGTTATAAGTGTGTGTGTGTAAATGTCTTAGAAATAAGAAACTTGTTCTGGAGATTTTAAAAAATTTTTCTTTGTAATCTTAGCTTTATTAAATTTGTGCCAAAACTTAAAAAATGTTTATATAATCAAATCTTTCCATTTTCTGTTCTTTGATCTTCTTTATGCAATTTATATTGTTTGTTCATGAGTTTTTTTCTCACATTCATAGTTTTGATAGATTTGTGTGTGTGTGTGTGTGTGTGTTTCACCATTTTGCTTAAGATCTGACCTTTTACATAGAGTTTACATATCTGGTTCTTATGTTGGTATAAGCTGCAATGTGTAGGTGTAAATCTAACTTCTTCCAAACTGCTAATCAATTTTCCAAGGAATTTCCCAAAATACTATTATTTTATTTTTACTTTTCCTTTTTTCTTTTGTCTTATTGCTATTGACAGCATTTTTAATACTATTTCAAATAGAAGTTGTGACAATGGACATTTTTATTCACCCTGAATTTGTTGGAAAGGATTCTACTTTATCTCCATTATAAACAACGTTAGTTAGTTCCATACTGTTTATCATTTAAAGGAAAGGTCCATTTATTTCTATTTCCATTTTTTTTTTTGCAGAAATGAGTGTTATGTTTTGTAAGAAAAAAAAAATTTCCTGTGCATATTGGTAAAATAATTGGTTTTGGTTGATTTTATTATTAATATAAAACCATAAATAAGCTTATGGCTTTCATAATATTAAACTAACCTTACATTCCTACTAAGGGCAATTGTCTCATCTGTAAAATGAGCTAAAGAAGGAAATGGTAAACCACTCCAATATTTTTACCAAGAAAATCCCAGAAGGGCCAGCCAGGTTGAGTCAGAACTTCCACCTCCAGATCAAAGCTTTCCAGAAAAACTCCCTGAGCACTCTGATTAATTATTTCTCTGAGACTTTTTTTCCTTTCTTTTCAGAAAGACTGACTTTGGAAGTCAGACTCCTGCTCTTGATCCTTATTTCTTTCAAACTAAGGTGAACTTTTGATTTCAATTTAGGATTAAGATTTAAGGATTAGGCTTTATTAGAGTTTCCCCCTCAAGGAGAGGAAATTTAGGATTTAGGTTGTTAAGGTTTAGGTTTGCTTCTAGGAGAAGGGTTCCACAGGAAATGGAAAGTGTAGGTTAAGAATTATGGTTCCTTCCATGGCTGGCAAAGAATTCCTAGGTTCCTATAGTAGTAAAATATGAAGGATATTCTCTTGGAAAAAAAATATTTTGGCATGAGATCAGAGGAAGAGATGTTAAATTGATTCCCCTTTGGAAAAAAAAATTTTGTCCTGGAAACAAAGTGTAGCTTCCCATAGAGGAGTGGAATGGATTACTAAAAAGATAGAGTTCTCAGATTATGCTAAAGTATATAATAATCTAAATGGGTCTGAAAATTGGTCTGAAGAAAGGACTTTCAATTATTGCAAGGTTTGGAAAATTGTGTGCATTAACTTTCTTTTTTTTTGGTCTTTTTTGGAAAAATCTTTATCTTGTGTCAAATTTAGTGTTGTTTCTAGATTCTGCTACCTTGAAAGACTTCTAAGAGGAAAATGCAACCATCTAGGAAAAAAACAAAGCTGTGGCCAAAGACTTTAGAATGCCAGGGAAGATTAATAAGTTTTACATTTGAAGCATTTGTCCCAGTAAGCAGGACTTTAGGGTCTAGGAGACAGGATGGTGGTTCCAAAGAAAGATGTGTCACAAAGGACCTTGAGGTTGTGACCTTAGGATGGATGAAGAGCCTCCCCCACAAAACAAAACAAAACAAAACAAAACAAAACAAAACAAACAGAACCTTATTACCTTACACAGTTAATGACTTTGCTCCCCTATCTAAACTCCCTAAGAGGACTCTTAAGTTCAAAACTTTTTGGCAGTTTATAAGGGGATTTTTTTCTTCAATATGAACTATTGAGTTTTATTCTTAAATTAACACTAAGGTATCTTGGCACTACCATCATGTTCAATGCAAGAACATATAAAGCCTTTTTGTGGCACCATTTTTAAAGACAGCCAATCTCAGGATAAAACTGATCACAGACACTTCCATTCAGACATTTTAGCCTTAGAAAAGAACGACTTTTTCAGAGACCTGGATCTAAGATGCATAGAGAGCTGATAACAATTTGAAGCAGCATGTCCATTTCAGAGTTGAATCTTCAGAAACTTTAATAGAGTGGTTCTTAAGTCACATTTTTCAGTGATATAATATAGATAATGGATCCCCAAAGAAAATATATAGATTTGTAGAATATATAACTTAAGAGTTAGAGTGTGTACTGATGTGAAATAGATCTCTACTGTTACATTTTCTTAAGTGACTTAAATATAGCAGTTGTTTCAGCTGTGATGGTAACCTCGTATAGAAAAACATATAAATAGCATTGTATATGTGTGTGGATGTATTTTCATTCAGAATAGATTTATAGAGATAAGAGAGAGAGAGAGAGAGAGAGAGAGAGAGAGAGAGAGAGAGAGAGAGAGAGAGAGAGAGAGAGTTGTTGTTCAGTCATTTTCATTTTTGTCTGACTTTCTGTGACCTCATTCGGGGTTTTCTTGACAAAGATACAGAAGTGGTTTGCCATTTCCTTCTATTCTTGGATACACCTTCTCCCCCCACCCCCATTTTCTTACTTGGGACAGTATCCAACTTACCAATCCCACTCCTACCTTTGCTGTGGGATGGGAGTGGGTATAAGGAATTGCCTAAGGATTTCCTGTGTAATACCAAAATATCAAATCATTCCTTGAAGATCAGCACATGCTTCCAGAAGTTGACTGGAAGACTGAGATGCACCTTGTACGGGATAGAACCCCTGTTACAACCTCTTACAGAATCAAATTATTTTTGAAAACAATGGCATTACTGTTCAGCATATAATATAAACTACTTAATATTTTTCTAGAGTTATCTCTTCCACATTGTGACTTTCTCCATCATGGTTTTGATATATTTTGGATCAGCATATGAAATTAAATGAGAATCTTGGGAGATTTTTGCACAAGCCATAGATGACCCTTGAAGGACAGCAGATGACACAGGAAAAGTTTAGAAACCAAGAAATGCATAAAATATATGTATAATACTGTATAATTTCAATATATTTTATATTTCAATACCTTAAGTATTCTCAAAATTTACAATAAAGTACTGTAAACACACCATAAAAGAAAAAGAAATCAGACTTCTGTGGTGCAAAGGGAGGGGCTAAAAAATTTTACACGGATTTTCTAGATCACTGGGGTTCCAAGCCCCTAATCTCTACTATGTGGAAAAGATAACTGTATTCTAATTCAAGTAAATTATATTCTGAAAGGAATCTAGCCAGCATCTGTCTTCCTTTGATATGTCGGGACCTTCATAGACTTTGTTATGAAGAAGTATTTTTGATAAAGGGAAAAAAAAACTGGTTTATTCAGCACTAAATTTATTTGTTCTTTAGTGAGAGATTGTTGTGCTTCCATCATAATTAGGTCAGAAGTCAATAAAATATTTTATTTCACTTTTATTTCCATGTATGATTTAGGTTTAGCTCCCTGTAATAAACATTATCATTTTACAAGCAAGATTTTCATATACGAATTCACCCCTTTACAAAAATCATAAATAAAATGTTTTATATAGAGCTTATTATACCTACACGAGCAAAATAAATTGAAAGGCTTTAATCTAGTTTGAATTTTCTCTATGCAGATGAATAATATGGTCAATTAAACTTAGTAGCAAGGAGGAGGACACAGAGAGATTTAGCCTGTCTTATGTGGATAATTGCCTTAACTTGCTATTGCATTTTGTCTGTGAACACATAGTTTACTGCCCCTGATCAAGCTTGGTAAAAAAGACAGTCTTTATTTGTAATGCTGGGTCTGCACTGACTAAATTAATTCAGCAACTGTTGGCTAAAATTGCATTGGGTGCATAGCAAATTTGGATCATTTGAATCATATAAAATATATAAGAATGTGTATATATATAAAACATGTGTGTAGATGTATATATACATGCAAAGCTATATATTATATATCTATCTATGTATATATGTGTGTGTGTGTATACACATGCAGTTTTATAACCATACATAACTGGACCATTTTAATTAGGTTTGATTCACACTGATTCATATATACAGAGTTTACATAATGAGATTCTGATCTCTGAAGCCAGAAGTAATTTCCTTTCGTCAATTCTACTGTAATACTTTGGATCCCTTTTTGACATTAATTAAATTGTAACTCCTGCCTCTGACCCATTCTATCTGTGTAACCTTGGGTAAGTCACTTAACATCCATCGAACTCAATTTTCTCATCTGTTAGAAAACAAAAGGATTGGGTTAGATGTCCTATGAGGTCCTTTTTTGCTATAAATCAATGATACTGATTTATTCCTTTGGAACAAGGGAGAAGGGAATAATCCCAGCCGAGGAGTTAGCCTGAACAAGTCTTTCCCAGAGGGAGTAGAGATATTGTGGAAGATGCCCAACAATTAAGAATTAAGAATGGTTTGGATGTGACACAGAGTAGAGGTGGGAAAAATGAATAAAGTATATTGGTCTGGGCAAATTTTTAAAAAGGAAAATAAAAGATCAGTGAAAGAAAAATGGAGCAATATTATTTTCCAGTAATGTCTAATTTATTCCCCTTCCCTTTGGAGAGACTGAGGGAGACTCCTTCACAGTTGTTATTTAAAAAAAAACAAAGCAAAACTGCTGTATCCTTTATTACTTGTTGGTATGTCTGAGGGCTCAAAAAACATAGAAACATTAATGACTATTCAATAAAGACAATCCCAGACTTTCACTTTCACTTTCATGTGAGAAAGGCTTACTTCCTTGAGTGGCCCAGATTGTTTCTAGATTTATTGTGTATTACTCCTATATTCCTAGGTACTGTGGTCTAGCCAAATTTGCTATGCTCTTCTAACCTCAGAGTTTCCTACAGTAATACAGTGTTTGGCAAAAAGTAAGTATTTAATAATTTATTGGTTGATTGCTTTCACTGTTATCTATAGTAAATATGAACTGACATTAATCCACTATCTTAGGTTCTTATTAAGATTAAGTTAGTTCTGCATGAAAGGTTTGAATAGTAGAGCTCACAAACTGTGAGTTCAGCATACATTGTAGGTCAAGGTAGACTCATGTGAATGTCCATGTCCTGTCTAAAAGACCAAATGAACTTGCAGCTAGAGTAATACCATAGAAGGAATAAAGATGATCTGTGACACTCTCAGATATAGGCCTAAACCACAAGAAAGTGTAGCTGAAAGTCTAAGACTTCCACCAAAGAATATGAAATTGATATTTTTGTACTTAGTTTCATTGAACTAGTCTTCTTTGCCTTAGTGTCCTTAGATCACTGCGGGAGTAATTTTTTCATGATATGCTATAAGAACTGCCAACACGGGTGGCTGTGCCATGACCTTCTCATTGATGGTAGTTCCTTGAGGCAGGGTAAAGAAAATGATGACTGTGGGACCTCACAATCCTCCCCACCCCCACAGTGGCAGGTACTGATGGGCCACTTGGAGCTTGTAGGGCATGGTGGGCAAGATATTGGGGCAGAAAATTTCTCCACAATTCTCCAGCATTCTCTTTCCCTAAAACCAGGAATTGGATCTGCATGAGAGGGGTTAACAGAGAGACATGGGTTGTAATGATCTTGTTAGCAATCTTCACAATTGAAATATACTCATGACTCTGGGGGAGGGAAATGGGGAAGGCAGAGGAGTTTACTGAATATCCCCCTCCTCTTGCCATCCCTTTCCAGAGCCACATCATGCCTAGTGATTGGGGTTGTGGGGAGAGTCCCTCAATACTCTCTGGAGTACTTTACATCTGCCCTAGCCCTTATTGAAAAGGACCATACTTTCCTTTCCTAATGGTCCAGAAGGGACTTGGGGACAAAATAGGATAACAACTGAAAAGTCAGAGAAAGGTTAACATGAGGTTGCTATACCATTTACCTATTTTTTCTTCACTTTCTTCATTTCTGAGATTTCTACCAGTTAGCTTTCCTTCATTGCCCTAGAACAATGAAGCCATCAATCTTGCCAATTGCTTTTAAAACTTTTAAAAGGTTTAATCCTTATTCTTCCTTAAAATGAATTCTACAGAGTGGCATCTCAAAACCTGCTAAGATGTTTCAGATGGGGGGGGTGAGTTCCTGGAATTACCCCCAAAGTCTCAGGAGTTTTCTCTTGCAATCTTAAAATGACTAATTGCCAAACTCTTTAATGATTAATCTGCTAATGAGAATCTGCTAAGGTGTTTTTAATAGTTCTACAATTTTGATTATCTTTTTTTATTTCTGTAATTCCAACTTGGCCAGTTCTGTAATGACAGAAAAATTGCCCTACAGGTTTTTCTCTATTCTTATAACCTAATCTCCTACAGAAGGGCTAAAGTGGGCGTTAGCCCTGTTTACTGGGACAATTGAAAGTTAATCAAGCGTTCCCAGTACTTTCCCAGTACAATCCTTAGAAATTTTTTTGGATGACTGCATTTTTAAACCTTTCAAAGTAACAGAATCTAGCCCACAACACAAACATGGCACAGATATTCTGCATGTTATGAAGATGCATAGGTACAGACAAAATCACAAGATAAATAGAAACAAAGTGCAGAATTAATATGCTAATTTCAACCAGTTCTTACTCTGTCCCTCCATTACTGGAGAGCTCAAGGCATTACCTCCACTTTTTTTCTTTTTTTGACTAAGCAATGGGGATAAGTGCCTTGTCCAGGGTCATGTGTCTGAGGCCAGATTTGAACACAGGTCCTCCTGAATCCAGGGCTGGTGCTCTATCCACTGCAACACCTAGCTGCCCCCATATTACCTCCACTCCTACCCCTTAAGACCCTGCCACCAATTAATGTTAACAAAATTTTGAATGCGGTCTAGACTGGACTGGTCCTTAACCTGGGAATGGCTGGAGCCAAAACAGCAGGCCAGAGGCAGGTGTGTCAGGAATGAAGTAGTAGTTTAGTTAGTTCCAGTGTGAAGAAAACACTTGTAAGTGGAAATGAGGATGGCTTAACAAGTTTGGGTACAGGCAATACTTATATACCTACTGGGCTAGACTACCACATAATTATTTTTAGGTCTTGAGTTGTAGTTTCCACTGGTCCTGTGGGAATGGCATTGTTCCAAGTCTTAAGGGTCATGGTTACTTCTGTGGGGTACAACACTAGAGCTCTGCACCAGGAACAGCAGTACAGTACAAGGAACAGGGATTGTGAACCTGTCAGAGATGTGATGGATTTTGGCTCTCAGGTCCCTGGGAAATAAGGGGAGTGAATACCTGATGCAATGTACTTTACCAGAGGGTGAGATCATCCAGAGCACAAAGGATTGTTATTATGTAAGCTCAGGGCACAGTCTGCTTGTTGGGCCTTAGTTCTGGAAAACAAGGTATTTCCAAAATATCTTACAAAAGTAATGCAAGCACAATATTCAAACTTTATTCCCTGAATGGGATCTTGGTATTGGGTACATTGGCAGGAATTGGTTCTAAGCAATATAGGAGTATATAAGTAGCAACTGACCCAATATATATTACTAGGAGGTGGTTGTTGCTCTATGACTATGAAAGCACAAAATAATAACTTTGAATATTTGAGTCAAGAGACAGGATTAGCACCAGTAGGGAATAATTTTTGCTAGACCAAAATGGATATTGATGTCTACAAGAAGTGAAAGAATTTTAGCTAATACGCTCAAAACAGAGTACTACCAACTCATGATGCATATTTAGAGTGTGTAAGTATCATCAAAGTCTTGGAACTAAAGTGTATGATCCTTCTATCTGTGAATGGAAGTAAGGAAAATATAAGCACAAATCTAGTACACACAAGCATACCTTATCAGGGACCAGAGAGCTTGGCCAAGATTTGCTAAGGTATGACTAAATAGTAAATTTGCATGTAAATTACCTGCAACAATTCACTCTAAGAAACAGCGTTTGAAAGTATACTACACAAATTGTTACTGGCCTTGAAAGGATCAAGAAGTCTGCAAGCATACCATATCAACTTTACAGCAACCCACAGCCTGAATGTTTAAGACACATTGCTAAAAAGTCTAGATATCTTGAGGCTCAGGCAGAAAGCTTGTTAAAGTCCACATATGAAATAACTTGCCCTTGCCTACGATGCTTCCACTGTTGTTGCTGCTTCCTGCCTTTGTCCACTGGTGAGTTTCCCTTGGAGACTCCATTTTGAGATGTATTCCAGGTTAGTCTGCCTTCATTTCCTTTCCTGTCCTTTTTCCTATCAGTTTTATAGTTTTGAAATTATCCTCAGTGCCTGGAACCTCTTTGCCATGGAATAGCTTAACAATCTATGGCCTGCTTATGATGGAACATCCCTCCATAAATCCTGTTTCCATTGTCCTACAGTGAGTTTTTCTAGGAGCCTTCATTTTGTGAAGGGGCTCAAGCTGAACTGCCTTCATTCCCCTCCCAGCCATGTTCCTGACTTGCTGGTTTTCAAAGTCATGCCCTCCCCTGATCCCAAACTTTATAGTTCCTTGAGGGTAAGGAATATCTTTTTGCTTATAGTTATATCCCCAGTGCTTAGCATAGTGGCTGAAACATAATAAGCACTGAATTGCTTTTCCTTTTCCTCTCCCTCTCTTCCTTCCTTTAGTAAATTTGAATCTGAGCATTTAAAATGTGTAAATGTGTTTCTTAAATTCCTGTTTTTTTTAAATCAAATTAGAATATTACTATCAAGAAGCTATATACAGTTATACTATACTTCGCTGATTAAATCTCTTAAAAATACATCCCAGATAGGAAGACAACAGATTTTTGTTTGGGAGTAGGTGGGGTACTCAGCACTATGGTATTGAGTAGAATGAACAATTATTAGGTGGAACATGTGAAAGATAGTTTTAATCTTTTTAACCAAAAGTATTCATGCAAATGAATCTCAACATCCCATGGTGATTGCAAAAGAGAAGGGAAAACGAAAGGGAGGGGAGGGGAGGGGAGGGGAGGAGAAGGGAGGAGAGGGGAGGGGAGGGAAGGCAAGGGAAGGCAAGGAAAGGCAAGGGAGAGGCAAGGTGATAGGAGGGTATGAAAGGAAAGGAAAGCTATGTCTCTTGACTGTAGTCACTTTATATTCCTCACTTTATATTCACTTTTCAACACTTCGTTCTTCTCTTTAAATTAATAAGCATTTATTTCATCTTCCTCTCCCCTTTTCTCCACTGGGAAAAACAAAAAAGAACAACAAAATTTTTTCAATAAATTCATATTATTAAGCAAAACAAATTACCATATTGACCATGTCCAAACATGATTCTATCATTCAGCTGAGACTACTCTCTCCAAAATTACCTGTGATATCTTAATTGCCATGTCTAATGGCTCTTCCTTGATCTTTCTTGACACCTGTGTAACATTGGAAATTAGACAGCCTTCTCTTCACAGATAATCTGTCCTTTCTAGTCTTTCATGAAACTGCTCTTTTCGTTGTCTTTCTACCTGCATGACTCTTCCTTCTCAGTCTCCCTAACTGAATCATTGTCCATTTACTCTCTAAATGTAGGCGAATCCCAAGGACTTGCTTCTCTTCTCTCTACCCTCTTTTTCACTTATTGACTTAATCAGCTTTCATAGGTTTAGTTATCATCTCTAAGCAGATGCCAAATACATTTTTTCCAATACTAGTCTATCTCCTTTTTATTTTTTCCCGTTGTATATACCCAATTTTCTTTTTCACATGGTATGATGGTGATGATTAGGCATCTCAACTCTCCACATTCAAGAGAAATCTCTAACTTTTTTGTTAACCTATCCCTTTTTCAAACTTCCTAATTCTATAGAAGGCAGCTAGGTGGTTCAGTAGATAGAGTGCTAGGCCTGGAGTCAGAAAGACCTGAGCTCAAAAGAAGCCTCAGACACTTAGTACCTGTGTATTCCTTTATTTTAGAAAAATCACATCAGTTTCCTTATTATTGTTTTACTCTGAATTAAAATATAATTTTTGTTTACTTTCTTATGCAAATGATAGATTAATTAGTTGGACTTTGCTATTTATGCATTTCTGTTCTGCTTTATCCTAGTTGTTTGCCACCTGCTGGGAAAAAAAAACTGTATAAAATTTCAGTCATATCCAAAATAATGAAATAAGTATTAACATTTCTGCTATATCAAACAGTACTCAAACTCAGTTGATTTTACATACTTTCTATTCCCTTCCTCTGAAATATACTTGACATGTTATTATTCAAAATAATTTAAAAACAGTCAATAATATAAACATTAAAATGTTAATATTTATAATTTTCTTAATTTGCTAATTAATAGCAGTATCATTTTCTACTTTACAGGGGCAATATCATTTTTCATATTATAGCCTGATATTTCAATGTCATAATTGTTTTATGTATATTTTTATGTAGCAAAGAAGTTCACAGTCTCTTTTAAAAGCAAAATTCAATGAAAGTGTGAATTTCCTCATTACCTTAAACTCCATAGTGCTCTTAAACCAACTAAGAGATTATTAGCTCTACTATTCAAAGGACAGCACAAAAGGATGGGTCTTTTATCTACTTTTACACTCCCTTACAGTTTTTGTGAGAAATAGATTGCAAGGGAGCAGAGTTTCATAACCCTGGGACATAAAGTGCATTTATTACTGCGTCACAAAAGAAGGCAGTGAGATGATAAGTACTAGGAGAGCATACTCTCTGTCGTTTTGTAGAAGCATATCCAGTAAGATTGGGAGTGAAACAAGGATGTCCATTATCATCACTGTTGTTCAGTATGGTACTAGAAATGTTAGTTTTAGCAATAAGACAAGAAAAAGAAAATGAAAGTATTAGAATAGGCAAGGAAGAAACAAAGCTATCACTCTTTGCAGATGATATGATGGTATATTTAGAGAATTCTAGAGAATCAAGCAAAAATTACTTGAAATATTAAATTTAGCAAAGTTGCAGGATATAAAATAAATCCACACAAATCATCAGCATTTCCATATATTACCAACAAAGCCCAATAGCAAGAAATAGAAAGAGAAATTCCATTTAAAATTACTGTAGATATTTAAAAAAAAACAATATTTGGGAGTCTACCTGCCAAAACAAAACCAGGAACTATATGAACACAATTACAAAACACTTTTCACACAAATAAAGTAAAATCTAAATAATTGGAAAAATATCAGTTGCTCATGGGTAGGCAGAGCTAATATAATAAAAATGATAATTCTGCCTAAGCTAATTTACTTAATCAGTGCCATACTAATCAAACTACCAAAAATTTATTTTACAGAGCTAGAAAAATCAATTAACAAAATTCATCTGGAAGAACAAAAGGTCTAGAATATCAAACAAAAGAAATGCAAGGGAAAGTGGTCTAGATGTACCAGATCTTAAACTGTATTATAAAGATTTTTAGGCTGCTACTCAATGACTCAGGGTAGCTAGGTGACACAGTAGATAGAGTGCCCAACATGGACTCAGTTTCCTCATCTATGAAATGAACTAGAGAATAAAATGGGAAAATACTACAGTATCTTTTGCCAAGAAAATCCCAAATGGGGTCATAGAGAGTTGAACATGACTGAAACAACTAGATAACAACAAACACAATGACTTAATTACCCAGAGCTCATGTTGATGGCTTAATAACAGGTATGAGAAGTTGGTACATAACTCTATATTTGAAAGAAATTTAAATTAATATTGAGCAAAACTTTAGATCTTTTGAAATGTATGCTTCAGTTTTTAAATGCATCTGTGATATCTTTGACAAGGAAACCTCAAATGGAATTATGAAGAGTTGGACACTACAGGGGCAGCTAGGTGGCTCAGTGGATAGAACACCAGCTTTGGATTCAGAAGGACCTGAGTTCAAATCTAGCCTCAGACACATAACATTTACTAGGTGTGACCCTGGGCAAGTCGCTTAACCCCATTGCCTAGCAAAAACAAAAACAAATAAACAAAAACAATTGGACGCTACTGAAAATGACTGAACAGTGTGATATCTTCCTGACATTTATCAAAATCATGATTTCTAACTTCTTCCTTCATATCTTAGAAATTTCAAGGAGTTGTTCTGATTTGAAGTGATTTGTTAAAATAAAATTTTTAAAATAAAATATTAAAATATTTATCTAATTATTTTTCAGAGTAGGCCAAGAAATGCTGGTTTTTGCTTTATAAATAAGAGTGCTTTACCACTTATTACTTTGGGGTTTGAATGATCCATTACTTCTATATGTTCAGCCTCTGGGGCATCTTGTTTTTCTTTTTCTAAGGAATGTCTTTTCCTTTAATAAACTATATACCAAATTTAACAATTGTATTAGATTTGAGGATTGAGTAGTATAGGGAGGAAATTGTATGTATACAAACATACGTATGTATACATATATATACAAACACATGCACATACCTATGTTTATATATATATGTATATACATATATGCATATATATATACACACATATATGTGTGTGTGTGTGTGTGTGTGTGTGTTTGTGTATACTTATCATTTGCCTCTGGTTTCTCATCTGTAAAATAAGCTAGAGAAGGAAATGGCAAACTAGTATTGTTACCAAGAAAACCCAAAATAGGGTCATGAAAAGTCAGACATGACTGAAAATGACTGAACAACAACAAATAGAGTTAGACAGATACATGGGTAGATAGATATAAATATATATGGTGTGTACATGTATATGTGTGTGTATGTATGTGTATATGTAAATTTTAGTCTAAAATTAAAATTTGCTTTCATGATCTCAACTTGAGAATCCAAAGGAAAAATGATATAAAATAGAAGATTCATTCCCTACCCCCCTAAGGAAAAAAAAAATCAACCCATTTGTGCATAGGTCAAAAGTAGCAGTGTGGCAATAGCATTCTCTCAAGTAATTTCTTGGAATTACCAATTATATATTAAGATATTGCTTGTCTGGAAGTATTCCCAAAAGCAGTTGGAGTAGAGAGACTTCTGTTCATGAGGCTTTGTAAGACATTGAAAAGAAGGAAGTGTGAAATAATGTGAAAATCATGGGATTTAGAGTCAGAAGATCTGTGTTATAATCTTCACTATACCCCTCTGTAATTAAGCTACCTATTTAATCTCCCTAAGCTTATTTCTTTATATGCAAAATGAGAAGGTACTCTCTTTAAGGTCATTACCAGATCTCAATTTGAAATGTAGTAATATCCAAGCAAATATACCTTTCAAGTTTTCTTCCTTTTCAAATGTCTTTTTAAAAAAATGAAAGTATCAAATACTTAGCCCTATCATTTTAGTTCTCAGATGTTAGAATTGATTAAAGTGCTTTAGTGTTTCAGCAATACTAAAGGCATATCTGTATAACTTCCTTAATATTAAAACAGACAAGACCACCAAAAAAGACAAGTCCTGAGTTGCAAGTATTGTAATTTATTAATATGATATAGACAAGTATGTGCATGTGGATGGTAAGTTTAATATAATCCAAACCTTTGATTTCATCACTGTAGAGAGCTCCTGGTTTGAAAATTCCTTATGTCAATCCAAATATGATGCTATACTACCTTAAAGAATTGTATTGGACAATGGAGAGGTTAAGTGACTTGTCATAATTACATGATATGCATTTGAAAATAAAATTTGAATCTATGTCTTTCTGACTCTAAGAATAGCTTCCCATTAACTAAAGTGTTCATTACCATACAGTGCCATTTTTACCTTTAAGCAAAAATTTTGGCTAGCCCAGTGGATTAACCTGCCATGTATTTGATTCTATTGAAACACAGAAATATTAGAGCAAGATTTTGTGTAGTGGTGCCCAAATTTTTAAAGTGTGAGGACACATTTTTGCCATCAAATATTCCTCTAGCCTGGCTAGTTATTCTCCTTCATTTTCAAAGAGGACCAAAATCATCATTTGTCAACAAAAAAATCATGCACCAACTCTCCCTTTATTTCAGTCTTGGCTTGTAGCCTTTTCAGTGAAATAATTTACCATCATTGTGGTAGCTGACTTGGTATGGGAAAACACAAGTGCATTATCCATTAGCCAGAACCCAGGCAAGCATGCCACCATGAAACTGATGTACAATACTGATAAACTTCTCCAAGCAACCAAATTTTGACATAATTTTTCCAAATGTCCTCATCACTGACAGTATCAAAAGCCTTGGTCAAATTGATGAGTGTTGTTTATAGACCTCTGTTCTGCTCCAGGTATTTCTCCTGGCAAGCATCATGTTGACTACTCGTTGGCCCTTTCTGAGGCCACATTGGCTCTCAGATAGATGACCATCTTTCAGGTTAAGGATCAACCTATTAAGGAGGACTCTGGCATGAATCTTACCAACAGTGACTGAGAGACCGCCTTATGATTGTCACAGGACAACCTATTTCCTTCATCTTTATAGAGATGGGCTTTAGAGATATCCTTTAACTGCTGGGGGATAATTTTATCTTTCCATATATCCTGGAAAATTTCAGTCAGCTTTTGTACAAGCAATGGACCTCCCCACTCTCCCCTTCCCCAACACACACACCTTGTATATCTCAACTACAATGGAATTATCACCAGGTCTTTTGCCATAGGAGATAATCCTAATGGTATTCAAAACATCTTCAGTTGGAAGTTTGGCTACAGAAGTATTGACTTCAAACTGACATAAATGGTCAATGGCTTCAGCATTGATTGATGAGACTCTACAGAAGTGTTTAATCCGCCTCTCCACAATCATATCCTTATCACTAATCAATGTGGCTCTATCAAGCATTGAGTAGTTGAGATGAACCATAGATCTTTGGCTTATAAATAGTCTTCAGGCACCATAAAAGCACTGTGGATTGTTACTATCAGCATAAAACCAAATTTCATCTGCCTTTTTACTGAGCCAAGATTCCTGCATCTCTCTAAGGTTTGCTTGTACTTTACTTTTGATGGTATTAAGCACTGCCTTCTTAGACATGGATAAACTATGGTGGTAGGATAGGATAAAGGGAAATATAATTAGTTTTCCACAACATGACTACTATGGAAGTGTTTTGCATGACTTCACAAGTATAACCTGCATCAAGTTGTTTACCTTCTCAATGAGGGTGATTGGGGAGGGAGGAAGGGAGAAATTTTGGAACCCAAAGTTTTAAAAACAAATGTTAAAAAATTGTTTTCACATGCAACTGGGAAATAAGCTATACAGGCAATGGAATATAGAAATCTATCCTGCCCTACAGGAAAATTGAAGGGGAAGGGATAAGGGGGGGAGGGGAGATAGAAGAGAGGGGGAGATTAGGGGAAGGGGTTTTCAGAATGCATGCTGTCAGGGGCAGCTAGGTTGCGCAGTGGATAGAGCACCAGCCCTGAAGTCAAGAGGACCTGAGTTTAAATCCGGCCCCAGACCAATCTCTTGACACTTACTAGCTGTGTGACCCTGGGCAAGTGACTTAACCCCAATTGCCAGACAAAACAAAACAAAACAAAACAACAACAACAAAATATATACAAGTTTTAGGGGTAGCTAGGTGGTGCAGTGGATAGAGCACTGGCCCTGGATTCAGGAGGACCTGAGTTCAAATCTGGCCTCAGACACATAACACTTACTAACTGTGTGGCAACACTTACTAGCTGTGTGACCCTGGGCAAGTCACTTAACCCCATTGCCTAAAAAAACAAAAACAAACAAACAAACCCCAAAAAACAGAATTCATGCTGTCTTGGGATTTGGGGAGGGATGAAATGGGGAGAAAATTTGGAACTCAAAATCTTGTCGACGTGAATGTTGAAAAATAAAAATAAATAAATTAATGAATTTTAAAAAAAAGAAAGAAAAAGAAATGGATAAACTGCAGGTAAACCCTGTGGAGTTTTGTTTGTCTGTTTGTTTTTATTTACAAGCTTCTGAATTTCCCCATCATTTTTGCCAAACTAGTCTTGATGTTTGTGAATTTTCTGACCAAATGAGTGAATGCAGTGCTGTACATCACATCACTGAAAGCTGCCCACTCCTTTTCTGCTCTACTGTTGCCAACCATGTGTTGGCTCAGCTTTTTCTCCAAGTTAGCAACAAATTGTACTCTCTCAGAGAAGTGCTCCAATCTCTTGACATTAAGTCTTCTGGTAGTCATCTTGCTTTGAGGCCACCACTTTTGTTGAATGTGAATAGTTAGCTTGGAGAGGATAATTCTATGGTTAGTCAGGCATTCTACAACACACATTGCTTTTGTCACTCTTAGATCCTGTCTGTCTCTTCTCCTTACAGTGAATTAGTCTGTTAAATGGCAATGTTTTCTATGAAGATGCATTCATGAAGTTTCATTGCATTTCACCAAATAGAAGATTGTATTGGTGATAAGAAGGTCATGAGATATGCAAGTCTTTGGTACTAAGTGACTGTTGCTGCTTCTGATTCCATTCCTCCCAAGGACTCCCTGCCATGTCTTATAGCATTAAAGTCACCCAAAATTATAAACTTGTCCTCTTTTGGCACATTGATGATGACAATCTCCAGGTCCCCATAAAATTTTTCTTTGACCTCATCAGGGTTCGTCTTGATGCGAGCACAGGCACTGGTGATGTGACACTTTCCTGCAAGTGGCAATTGCATTATCATGAGCCTGTCTTTCACTTTTTTTGTCAGGCGTACAACCTTGCTGATTAGATTGGTTTTAATTTAAAAATCTATGCCAGCTTCACAGTGCTCCCCTTCACTACAGCCACTGCAGAAAAATGAATATCCAACTCTGACCTTGGTAAGCTGGCCTTTTTTGCCAGCCTTTATTTGGATGTGATCCCTGCTGAGTTCTCTTGGAACAAGAGCATCATTCAGGTTTATTGGATTTTATGTTGTCTATGAGTGTACACACATTCCATGTATTAATGATGACTAGAATCATCTTTGCAGACATTACTCTGTGTGTGTGTGTGTGTGTGTGTGTGTGTGTGTGTGTGTTTGAATGCAGAGTGGGATCTCTGTCTGCTGTAGTAAGGTCAGGTTGGATAAAGCAGACAATTTTTGGAACACTTTTTCTAGTCCCTTCCTCTTACCAGGAGGTGAGCAGTGTGGTCCTTAAAAGGCTGCTCAGATACCCAGGGGGCTGCTGAATCCCACTGCTGCTTCCAGTGAGAAGATGACACTATGGCCTGGGTGACCTGTGTGCAGTGCTGTGATTACAGCTCCCAGTGTATTGGGACCTGCTGCTTTGTCACTTGTCTATTGCAACAGGACTTTGAGACAGGTAAATATAGTAAAATGGTATGAATGATGGATGATGTCTTTCAATTTGTACATAAATCCAGTTTAAGTGAGGTAGAGTTTCCTGAAGTTATCAGTCTCACTCTGTCTTCCAGAGCCATCACAGTCCTATGGCAGGACAGAATTAAGATGACTAGTGATGCCTCAGGATGCAGTGGATGATGTTAGTGTCTTTGATAACTAATCAAGCTCTAAGCACTCCACAGCACCTGCTTCAGCACCTTTCATGGCCATTGGAATGATTTGTTCTCATCTACCTATTCCACCAGGGGAAGTCTTCACATTCTTGGTATAGATACCCCCCTTCTCACTGAAGCATTTAAGAACCCTTGGTTACCCTTGACCTGGTTTAGCTTGCCTGACAAAATAGTTTACCAGAATGTGGCTGTTCCATGTGCTATAGGTTCTTAGAGCCACAAGTGAGAGTTGGGTGGATAAGGTAGACCAGTAAAAGTGGAAAGCAGCCCTGAAAAGGGTTCAGCAGCTCTCACACCAGAGGTACACATCTTTCCTGAATATACCCTACACCCCTAGGTATAGACTGGCTACAGAATGGTAATTGTCTTAACATTATCAGTTGATAAAGAAAATTCTTGATGAGAAAAAGTTGCCACGAATTTGGTTTTATGTTCAATGAGTTTGTATTTTGTTAGTAACAACATCTAGATACATATATATATGCATATACATATGTATGTATATGTATATATTATATATGTGTGTGTATATATGTGTATGTATGTGTATATGTATGTAGTATTTAATCTACTTAAGATAGTAGATTGAAGCAACACAGTTGATAGAGTGCTGGACCTGAAATTGAAAAGACCCAAATTCAAATATTGACTCAGATACTTAATAGTACTATGAACCTTGGCAAGTCACTTATGTTTGATTTAGTTTCCTCAACTATAAAATGGGGATCATAATAACACTTACCTCACATGGTTGTTGTGAGGAACAAATAAGATAATATTTTTAAAGCACCTAGCATATTTTGAAACATAGTAGGCACTTTATAAATGCTAAGTATTAGTACTGAAGATGTGGTTTATTAATAATTATACTGATTGAAACTGACTATTCAATAGAAAATAAATTTACAAATCAACATAGTAATGCTTCATGTGCTTATTGACAAATGGACCTGTAATAAAAATGATTCCAAAGTTCCCCAGGATGGGAAAAACTATTCTAGCATATTTAGCATTGTGTTACCTATATGCTACATTGACCTTCAAGTAATAGCATGCAACAGCTGACTGTTCCTAACTAGCATTAGAAGGGTATCTGCTATTTAAATGGTCTATAGTAATTTTTTGCATTAGTTATATATACATACATATCTTTTGGTTGACTGCTCTTCAGGGAGCATACTACTTTATCTGGCTCTGCTTGCTAATTTCACTTTTATTCCTACTGCTTCAGGAAAAAAAAAACTAAGCTTCTTATTTTGTGATTATTTTTTTGTCACCTGAAGTTATTCTTCTAGACTTTCTAGTTTTCCTATGTTTATCCCCATTTTAGTTTACCAAGCAGGAAATATACAATTTTTTTTAATAATTTCTAGTTTTTATTTAATACAATTCACCTTAGGAGAGAGGAAGAGTGTCATAAGGGACAGAAAGAAGCTCTTAGAATTGAGAAGATCTGGTTTAAATTGCTATCTTTGACACATACATGTTGAGTGACTCAGGTGCCAATCTCTCAGTGCCCAAAGTAACTCTCTAGTATTAGAAGTTTAAAATGGTTGCACATTAGCATTGGTGAAGGGTAGTTCTTATTAGAAGTTTGTGCCCCATAATAGTGAAGTCACAGCTTTGGACCAAAAAATATCATTCAGAATATTACATCAATCAGTACATGAGATTCACATCTAGCCAACAAGAACTGATTTTAGAATGATGCCCTTAAGAGCCTATTATTTTGTTGATAATCTTTTCTTTTCTTTTAATATTAGATATAGCACATCAATAGAACTGTTTAATACTTAATCAGTTCTGACACATAAGAATAATTGTGTTGTAACCAGGGCTAAATTACGGTTCTTTAACTTAAAAAAATGTCTTTTGTATTAAGTGATCCTTATCAAACTGAAAAGCTATATTACATAGTTGACAGAGAGGTACTTTCAAAGCCAGGATGACCTGGGTTCAAGTTTTTCCTCTGAAACATATTGAGTGTGAGCCTGGAAAAGTCACTTAAATTTTTAGTGCCCTGGGCAGCTCCCTGCACAATGCGGAGAATGTGGTGACCTACATCAGAAAAGGTAGTTTCCTTAACAGGAATTTCCCTCCATTCATGAAATCACTGGTGCAGACTGTATCTCTATCAAAGCAAACACAAATGAAGTCAATATATATTATTCATATGCAGGTATAATACTGGAGGTCTTGCAAAGATCTTACAAATTTACATCCAATGGTATAATCATAAATATAAAAACTTATTCCAAAGTGTGAGAGTCATAATACCCCTCCCTCCCTATTTTTACCCCTCAGCTTCTTGATGTTGGTAGGGGAGAGGATTAGGTTTATTGCTTAGCTACAAATTCCTGTAGAGCACACTCACAATTCCAAGTCCAAAATCCCCCTTGGCCTTGAGTTCCAGGAACCCAGCCTCCTCAGGGTTCTCATGGTGGACTGGATAGCTATACCATCTAAGTTACCATCCACCTGAAAGATCATCATGGTTCAATTTCCCATGTCTGGTGAGGATGACTTCCAGTACCTGAAACAGAGGACAAACAGAGCAGAAAAGGAAAAAATGCATCTCCACAACCTCAGGCCCATTTCTGGAGTATGAGGTAAAAGAAGGAGCAGAGGAATAATAGTCTTTCCCCTCACACCAGTTCAGTTCGTGGTATACATACTGTCTACAGAAAGAAAAAGTTACTGAAAAGAGTGCTTCAGAAAGATAATGGCCAAAAAAGAGTAGTCAAAAAAGCATAGTAGATAAAGGACTAGGACCAAGATGGCAGAAAAAGGGCAGGGACTCCACTGAACTCTTCCAAATTCCCCTCCAAACAATTTTAAATAATGCCTACAAAAATTTTGAAGTAGCAGAAGCCACAAAAGAATGGGGTAAAACAATTTGCCAGTACAAGACAACTTAGAAGTTCAAAAGTAAGAGTCATGACAGTAGAGATCAGATTCAGTCCCAGCAAACCAAGAGCTGGACTTAGTAATGAATCAGTAACGGCATCAGTGGCTTCCAGAGTACTCAGCTCAGAGACTGTAAGAGGGTCAAACAACTGGCCAGAAGGATAATACAGGGGTCCTTTTGCTGGCAATGGGTGCAGGAATCTGTTGCATTGCCCATGCAAGGATATAGGTCACACTCTCATCTTGCAGTCCCAAAGTGAGAAGCAGCACTACCACAACAGAACTTGTAGCTGCAGGGGAGTGGGGACCCTGGGCATAGTACCAGAGCAGAAAAGAATACCTGTGCTCACTCACAGACCAGACAGAAGGGCAGGGGAGTATTATAAATAGTACTTTCCTTAGATCATATGATCTTGGAAGAATAGAAACCTTACAGAACCCCAAAATTTGTTCTGAGAGCAGCAGCAAAAAAGGCCTGAAACTTAGAACAGTGCCCCCTCCACTCCAAAAGCAGAGTTGCACTTTAACATACAGTTAAAAGTCAAGAAATAGATGGGAAAAATAATAATAATAATAAAAAAAGAACTTGACGATAGAAAGTTACTATGATGACAAGGAAGATGGAAACACAAATTCAGAAGAAAACAAGATAAACAAAATTGCTATATCCTAAGCATCAAAGAACAACAACAACAACAACAACAACAAACCATGTAAATTGGTTTCAGGCCTAGAAAGAATTCCTGGGAAACCTCATAAAGGACTTTAAAACACTTTTCACACAAACAAAAAAAGTCAGATCTAAGTAATTGGAAAAACATCAGTTGCTCATCAGGAGAATATTGTTCATGGTAATAGCCACATTGTGTGATGACTAACTTTGATAGACTTAGCCGTTCTCAGTGATGCAAGAACCTAAGACATCTCCAAAGGTCTCATGATGGAAAATGCTATCCACATCCAAAGAAAGAACTATGGAGTTTGAATGCAGATGAAGGCATACTATTTGCTATTTTTCTTCTGTTTTGTTTAATTTCCTTTCTGGTGGTTCCTCCTATTGGTTCTAATTCTTCCTTACATGACTAATGTGAAAATATGTTCAATAGGAATGTATATGTACAGTATTTATCAGATTGCATGTCATCTTGGGGAGGGAGGAGGAGGAAGGGGGAGAAAAATTTAAAACTCAAAAGCTTATGGAAGTGATTGTTGATAAATAAAAATAAATTGATAAAAATAGATGAAAAAGGACTTTTAAAATCAAATAAGAGTGATGAAGGAAAAATTGGGAAAAAGAAATGAGGCTGATGCAATAAAATCATTTAAAAAGAGTTAATAGTTTGGTAAAAGAGACACAAAAAATCCTGAAGAAAATAACATCTTAAAAACCAGAATAGGCCAAATAGTAAAAGAAGCATAAAAGTCAAAGGAAGAGCACTCCCTTAAAAAAAGGCATGGGGGGAGGCTGGGTCAAGATGGTGGAGTGAAAGCAGGAACTTACGTGAGCTCTCCCCCAAATGTCTTCAAATACCTCTAAAGAGTGAGTCTGAAAAAAATTCTAGAGTGGCAGAACCCACAAAGAGACATAATGAGTCAGATTTCCAGCCCAAGACAACCTGGAAGTTTGACAGGAAAGGTCTGTTGCACCAGCCTGAGAGAGGAGCATCCAGCACACAGTGTGCAGTACAGACCCAGCCTAAGCAAAGCCAAGGCAGACGTAAGAGGATTGAATCACCAGGATTAGTGGCAGTTTACAGTCTTCTCAGCCCTCAGACACCAGAGACAAGCTAGAAGGTCAGTGGGAAGGGTCTGTTGGAACTGGGTAAGGGAGAAGTACAGTCCAGCACAGGGCTGCAGGGCGTGCCAATACAGCCTTTACACCAACAAGCCAGGAACAAACCTTGGGAGTGACTGAATCAGCAACAGTAGCAGTGGTAGTGCAGGAAGAGAGCCATCCCAGCAAGCCAGTGGCAAGCCCCACTTCAACAAACCAGTAACCAGGCCCCAGGCCCTTAGCACAACAAGACTGGGACAGTGCTTCCTGTGACCCGGAAGGAGACATTAACATTAAAAGAAAGAAAAAAAAAAGTAAACAACACGAGCAAGAAGCAACATAGAAAAACAATGACCATAGAAAAGTATCTTGGTGACAGGGGAGATTAACACTCACATTCAGAAGAAGATAACATTTCCTTTAAAAATACAGTTGATAAAATAGGAAAAAGTACACTGAAGAAAATAACCCCCTAAAAAGAAAAATGGTCCAAATGAAAAAGGAGATACAAAAGCTAACTGAATAAAACAATTCATTAAAAATTAGAATTGGGCAATTGGAAACTAATGACTCTATGAGACAGCAAGAATCAGTAAAAAAAAAAAATCAAAAGAATGAAAAATTAGTACAAAATGTAAAATTCCTCATTGGAAAACAAACAAACAAACAAACAAATGACTGACCAGGAAAATAGATCCAAGAGAGATAACTAAAGAATTATTGGTGTACCTAAAAGCCATAATGAAAAAAAAGAGAGCCTAGATAGCATCTTTCAGAATATCATCAAAGAAAACTGCCCAGAGACCCTAGAACCAAAGAATAAAATAATCATCGCAAGAATCCACTAATCACCTCCTGGAAAAGATCCCAAATTGAAAATGCCAAGGAATATTGTAGCCAAATTCTAGAATTATTAGGTTAAGGAGAAAATCCTACAAACAGCCAGTCGTTATGGAATGACAGTTAGTACTATGCAGGACCTTGTAGGTTCTACATTAAAAGATCAAAGGGTTTGGAATGTGATATACCTTAAGGCAAAGGAGGTTGGATTACAACCAATGATCAACTACCCAGTGAAATTGAACATAATATTTCAGGGGAGGAGATGGATATTCAATGAAATAGGGGACAAAGCAAATCAAAAAGAGATCTAATTAAAAGAGATAAGGTGCCTGCTAAAAGGCACCATAGACAATGAAATAATATCATTACTAAACAAATGTGTGCCAAATGGCATAGCATCCAAATCCTTAGAGGAGAAGTTCAAGTAATTACAGGAAAAAATAGGAAAACTATACTAGTGGGGGACCTCAAACTTCCCCTCTCTGAACTAGATAAATCTAACCACAAAATATACAAGAAAGAAGTTAAGGGTGTGAATAGGATTTTAGAAAAGTTAGATATGGTAGACCTCTGGAGAAAATTGAATAGGGATAGAAAGTATTAATTTTTTTTTCTTTCTTGGTGGTACATGATACTTACACAAAAAAAATGACCATGTATTAGGGTATAAAAACCTCATAATCCAATGCAGAAAGGCAGAAATATTATATAAACCGTTTTCAGATCATGATGCAATAAAAGTATATGTAATAAAGGGCCCTGGGAAGATAGACTAAAAATTAATTGGAAACTAAAAAAATCTAATCCTGAAGAACAAGTGGGTCAAACAGCAAATCATAGAAACAATCAATAACTTCATCTAAGAGAATGACAATAATGAGACAACCTACCAAAAGTTATGGGATGCAGTGAAAGCAGTTCTTAAGGGAAGTTGTATATCTCTAAATGCTTACATGTATAAAATAGAGAAAGAGGAGATCAATGAATTGGACATGCAATAAAAAAAGAACAAATTAAAAATTCTCAACTAAATACCAAATTAGAAATACTGAAAATGAAAGGAGAGATTAATAGAATTGAAATTAAGAAAATTATTGAACTAATAAATAAAACTAAGAGTTTTTTTATGAAAAAGAAAATAAGTAAGGTTAACTTTGGTTAATTTAATTAAAAAAAACACTCAAATTATCAGTATCAAAAATGAAAAGGGTGAATTCACCACCAATGAAGAGGAAATTAAAACAATAATTAGGAAGTATTTTGCCCAACTGTATGCCAATAAATTTATTTACAAAAATATAAATTGCTCAGATTAACAGAGAAAGAAGTACAATTCTTAAATAACACCATTTCAGAAAAAGAAATTGAATGAGCCACCAATGAACTCCATAGTAAAAAATCTCCTGGGCCAAACGGATTTACAAGCTAATTCTATCAAACATTTAAAGAACAATTAATTCCAATACTATATAGAGTATTTGGAAAATAGGTGAAGAAGGAATCTTACCAAATTATTTTTATGATACAAATATTGTGCTGATACCTGAACTGGGAAGAGTCAAAACAGAGAAAGAAAATTATAGACCAATTTCCCTAATGAATATAGATGCGAAAATTTTAGATAAAATATTAGGAAATAGATTACAACAACTTATGACAAGAAAAATACACTATGACCAGGTAGGATTTATATCAGGATTGAATGGCTGGTTCAATATTCAGAAAACTATCAGCATAATTGATCATATCAACACCAAAACTAACAGAAACCACATGATCATCTCAATAGATGCAGAAAAAGCTGTTGACAAAATACAACACCCATTCCTATTAAAAACACTAGAGAGCATAGGAATAAATGGTATCTTCCTTAAAATGATACGCAGCATCTACCTAAAACCTTCAGCAACCATTGTACACAATGAGGACAAGGTAGAAGCATTTCCAATAAGATGAGTAGTGAAACAAGGACGTACATTATCACCACTGTTGTTCAATGTCATACTGGAAATGTTGGCTTTAGAAATAGGAGAAGAAAAAGAAATTGAAGATTTTAGAATAGGCAAGGAAGAATCAAAGCTGTCACTCTTTGCAGATGATATGATGCTATTCTTAGAGAATCCTAGAGAATCAATTCAAACATTATTGGAAATAATTAACAACTTAAGCAAAGTTATAGGATATAAAATAAACCCACAAAAACCATCAGCATTTCTATATATTACCAATAAAACCCAATAACAAGAGATAGAAAGAGAAATTCCATTTAAAGTTACTGTAGACATTAAAAAAAAATATTTAGGAGTCCACCTGCTGAAACAAAACCAGGAACTATATGAACACAATTACAAATCACTTTTCATACAAATGAAGTCAGATATAAATAATTGGAAAAATATCAGTTACTCATGGGTAGTCTGGGCTAATACAATAAAACTGACAGTTCTACCTAAATTAATTTACTTATTCAATGCCATACCAATTAAACTACCGAAAATTATTTTATGGAGCTAGAAAAAATAATAAGAAAATTCTTCTGGAAGAACGAACAGTCCAGAATATCAAGGTAACTAATGAAAAGAAATGCTAGGGAAGGTGGCCTCACCATTCTAGATCTTAAATTTTATCATAAAGCAGCAATCATCAAAACTACTTGGTACTGGCTAATAAATAGAGTGGTGTATCAGTCCAATAGGTTAGGTAGACATGACACAATAGTCAATGACTATAGTAATCTATTATTTGATAAACCCAAAGACCCCAGCTTCTGGGATAAGAACTCACTATTTGACAAAAACTTCTGGGAAAACTGGAAAACAGCATGTCAGAAATTAGGCACAGACCAATATCTTACACCATATACCAAAATGAAGTCAAAATAGGTACACAATTTAGATATACAGAGCAATTTTGAACTATGCCCAAAAGGTTATAAAATGTGCATGCCCTTTGACCCAGCAATAACACTTTTAGGACTATATCCCAATGAGATCATACAAATGGGAAAAGGACCCACAGGTACAAAAATATTTATAACAGCTCTTTTTGTGGTGGCAATGAATTGGAAATTGAAAGGATGCCAATCAATTGGGAAATGGCTGAAAAAGTTGTGCTATATGAATGTAATAGAATACTATTGTGTTATAAGAAATGGTGAGCAGGCAGACTTCAGAAAAAGATGGTCTGATGCTGAGTGAAGTGAGCATATCCAGGAGAACATTGTACACAGTAACAGCCACGTTGTGTGATGATTAACTTTGATAGACTTTACTCTTCTCAGCAATGTAAGGATATAAGACATCTCCAAAGGTCTCCTGATGGAAAATGCTATCCACATCCAGAGAAAGAGCTATGGAGTTTGAATGCAGATTGAAGCATAGTATTTGCTGTTTTTTTTTCCTTCTGTTTTGTTTTGTTTCTTCTTTCTTGTGGTTCATCCTATTGGTTCTAATTCTTTACAACATGATTTAATAGGAATGTTTACAGCATGTTTAATAGGAATGTATATGTAGAACCTATATTAGATTGCACATCATCTTGGGGAGTGAGGTGGGGAGGGAGGGGGGGATATATTAAAACTCAAAAGCTCATGGAAGTGATTGTTGAAAACTAAAAATAAATTAATCAATTCTTAGCCACCACAAAAAGAGCTGTTATAAATATTTTAAGTCTTCTTCCCACCTTTTTTTTTTTGATGTCTTTGGGATATAAATCTAGTAGTGATGTGCTGGATCAAAGGATATGCTTTTAAACTTGTTGTGTTTGACATGTAGGTGGTATGCCTGCATGCAAATATCTAGTGGGAGGTGACAAATCTGATAGCTATGATTGTTTATTCACTTATTCACCCATTCATAAGGCTAGCATTATTTAAGATCCTGAAGGTCTAGTAAAAACTGTAAGAACATCTCTGACCATGTGGAATTAAATATCTAGTGGGACAAAAAACACATAGAACCCTCCTTGGAAAGCTAAACAGCATGATTAGAATTATCTTTAGCTTTAAAAAGTAGAGTTTCAATACTATTGGCAGTTCTACACCTGTAATTGAAATTAAAACACCTATAGATGCTTTCCTATTTGACCCTGGACATGTAAACTTTTAATGTTTTTTTTTTTATTGATTTTATTTGATTGAACATGGAAAAACCTAGCTTCAGTACCACATCCTCCATGAGCCATTGAAGAGGCATGGAATTTTAAAATATTGAACTTGGACATAGAACATGGGTTCTAATTCCACCTCACTTACTAGTTATGTGACCTTAGGAAAATAATTTTCCTTGTCAGGAAAATGAGGATTGTGTATTTAATGACTGGCTATAAATTGATGATCCTGTTATTATAATCTTGCCAGTCAGAAATATTCTCTCTCTCTGTCTCTCTCTGTATTTCTCTGCCTTTTCTCTTCTCTTTGCCTTTTCTCTGTGTCTTTTTTCTCTGTTTCTTTGTCTCTGTATTTTTCTATTGTCTGTTGATCTCTTTCTATCTGTTTAGCTCCCTTTTTCTATCTCTCTGTCTCTGTTTGCTTCATGCTATTTCTCTCTTTCACTATCTCTGTTATGAATTCTGATATCTTTTTGAGAGGTTATGTGGGATCAATGAAAGTGTGAAGACTATGAATCAGGATTTCTGGGTTCTAATCCAGAACCTACACTACCTGAGTGACTTCACTCCTCTGAACCTCAGTTTCCATTGATCTGTAAGATGATGGATAAAATACCCTAAAAGTATCTTAATCACAGGCTTGCTATGGAGAAACTACATTTTAAGCTTTCAAGTATTACAGAATTACAAGTTGCTTTTCTTCTTGTACACTTAGCACGTTGTAATTTCTATCGTTTGAGTATTTTATCTCACCTGGTAAACTATTGCCAATGTTTCCTATGGGCAAAGTCCTTGTCTTATTTATCTCTGTATTTTCCCATCCTCTAGATAATAGCCTTGTTTATAAAGGACATTTAATAAAGCTTGTTCAATATATCTATCTATCTATCTATCTACACACACACATACACACACACACGCACACACGCACACACACACACACACACACACACACACATATATGTATCAGGCAAAAGAAAACTGAGATTTTGGGGGGCTGTGTGAGATAGTAATGCAGGTTTGATTTTGAACTCCCCAAGTAGATTCTCTACATTGAACTATATTCAATGGGTAATTATTCATTGTTCTGTTTTATTTTAATTATTTAAAAATAGAGAGATTGTATGTTAAATGCTGAAATGAAATTTCCTCCCAAGTATCTTCGGCTCTCTAAAGAGACAGAAAATACCCTAGGAAAGACAGAAAAAAAATTAATGTTGAATTAAGAAAACTTTCAAGCTGAAAACTTAAAATTATATTCTTAAAGTTCTTTTTTTTCGACCAAAGGCAACGTTTATTAAAGATCCACCTTATTAGCCAGACTCTTAAGGAATCTGAGAGTCTGTGAGGTATTGGCTAGATTTTAAGAATCTGAGTCCATGGCTAAATTATAAGAATCTGACCAGTGGTTAGATTTTAAGAATCTGAGCAATGGCTAGATTTTAAGAATTTAAGCATCTTAATGGAGACAAGATGGATTTTATATATATAGAAGGACTATAGGAGGGATCTAGGAGCGGCCAAGTAGTCTGAGGTAATAGAACTTCAGGGACCTATACCACATGGCCAAGGGAGAATGGAGTCTAGCTAGGATTAAGGGTTGGAAATGGCCTGGGACCATAGGGAGGTAAGACAATGGAGGGCTAGGCTAAATTAAGGAGACTGGGTATAGCCACAATGAAAAGCTAGTTGATGGGATTATAGCCTCTGGAGAATGCCAGAGATCTGGCCATGTGGGAAAGTCCAAAGTTTTTTGCTTTGGGGGTCTAGCTCCCATCCTCATCATTCCTCCCTCAAACAAATGGGACACAAATTCTTTTGGGGTAAGGGGCAAAAGTCTTGGCTTCTGAAACTGCTTCCTGCTGGCAAGGGGTGTAGAGCTGTCCCTGCCTTAAGGGGGTCCCAAAGAGGAGGTTGACTGGAACTGAGCACAGGCTGCATCCAGGGAACAATGGGTAGACATTGGCTGGTACTCATAGTTTGCTACCAACTGTAGGTGAATGGCATGTAGTCTGGAAGACGCAAATCTGACAGAAAAGACTGCAGGGCCCAGATATGACAAGATAAAAATCTTTAGCTCTGTTTGGATTCACATAATTCAGTTTTTCAACCATGCAGTATCAAATCCACCTCACAGCCAGACTCAGGAATAGCCAGGTGGGTAACATTCTTTTTCAAAGCGACATAATGGGGAAACTGAACCAGAAGAATCCCATCTTAGACTGAGGCTAAAATTGTTCTCTCAGCTTTTCCCAATGCTGACTTCCCTCCAGTATCGCATTCTCTGAATAACTTGTGACATTTCTCTCAGATGGTGGATAATTGATTATTGATGGATTATGACCCATCAGATAACTCAAAATAAAATCCTAGGAGCTTTTACCTCAAACAGCAAGTTTCACTAATTACAGTTTAGGAAACACTTTTCCGGGATTTACATCTCAAACTTAAATTTGTCCTTGTGTAAAAAGTCAATCATTTAGAGATTTCTATACCTTGCCAATTCTCAGCAAGCCATAACCCAAACAAGCTTCTTGGCAAGTTTACACATTAAAACAATAACCAACAATAGTCAAATTATTTTAGCAGTAACCAAATCGTGAAAAGTTGCTTGACATAATGGAATAAAAAAGTTCACCAACTTGAAACTTGAAACAAACCCATTACCAATCAGGTGACTTCAATTTTATTAAATTCATTTCCAAATCACTTTACACAGAAAATCAACACCTCCTCGTTAACAGTTAAAACTACAAATTTAAAAGAGCATGCTTACCTAAGTTTGGAGGGTAGCTTCTTTGCCTTGAGCAGGATGTGCTGAACCTGGGTGATGCTTCCAGGCAAAGGTTGCCCTAGGGTCCAAAGCTATTGCCACTGGGGCCCACGCTGTAGCCCCTGTCCCTCCCCAGTCCTTCCTTTCCCCAGGTAGGGGAGGACAAAATAAAAGTTGATGGGGAAAGGGTGATACTCTCTTCTCCTCTGAGACAGGTTAACAATACCTTTTGACTCAAGGGAAGGGAATGATCAGAGTTGTAAGGAGGTGTTTCAAAACTTCTTCATGATCAATCACAAAACCTCCAGAATGTGCCAAGATATTTTTAGCTGTTCTAACTTTTCCCGTAACATCCATGAAGGAAGATTCAGAGGTGTAGAGAGAAGGGATTAAGTAAGCCTCAGGGAACCAAAAAGCAACCGCAGTTTTCCCCAATTATCTAGCACTGTGAGAATTGACAGAATTTGGCGTACACTTCCACATAGGGCATCCATCCTTGTCCTCTATGCTGCAGAAGGTGTACCCAGGACCATAGTCTCAAACTGACCCAGTGGACCAAGAACCTGAGAGTGTCAGGCTGAATGTCAGACAGCCTCGTAACTGTCTGCCTGAAAAGCACCTCTAAGCTTTGGTGCTTGGAGAGTGACCCCAACTCCAGAGCAAGAAAAGGGGGGAGGAGTCTTACATACCTTCCAGTCTTGGCTGAAGAACTTGGCTGTAGACAGTTTCCCCACATGGCCACCAAAATGTTGAGATTTAGGGGTGCTGGGACCCTGAGATCCTGACATGTAAGTCCTGCCCAAAAGAATTCTACCCAAGCCTTCTTACAGATCTACCATATTAGCCAGACTCTTAAGGAATCTGAGAGCCTGTGAGATATTGTCTAGATCTTAAGAATCTAAGCTGTGAAAGTTCTCTAGAGGGAAAGTAGCACAGTGACATAGAGACAAAAATAGAATGTGTGATAGTTACATGTCCAGAATATAAATTAGCCCATTCTAAAGAACAATGGTAGAAAAAGAAGTGTGTAGGCAACTCACAGGACTCTGTTCTCTAAGTCTAGTGGCAGCATGTTTTTGATTCTACCATCTCTTTTTTTTTTTGAGAAAAATTTTCATATAGCCTTTTTTTATCTTCATGAATGAGTTCACTTGCACCACTGTTAAAGAAGATGTTTAACTGAAAAGAGGAAAAATGAATAAAAGAGAAAATAAAATGGAATTTCATTGTTGAAGATAATACATATATACACTGTGATCATACAAATTTTCAGTATACTTTAGTAACAGGAAACAGGCATTAGATCATCCAAAATGGTTGATAATCCACAAAAAGCTAAAAAAAAGTTGAATGTTGAAATAATAAAAGGAAATATTGTGTGTGTGTGTGTGTGTGTGTGTGTGTGTGTGTATGTGTGTCTTTCATGAGGTAGAGGTTGATAAATGATTTCCAAACATGGAACATAAGTCATCATTGATAATAATATTGTTTTCTGCTAATGCTTACATGTGGTCTATTCATTGCTTTTGGGTCAACTACAATTTTTATTCTTTTAATATTGTGTGATCCATGATCTGTCATTTAATAGCATTGGGGAATTATTGTTTTTACAAAGGAGATTTTTTTTTCCGCTCAGGGATCAATTTAGAATTTTTGAAAACACTACACTTTCCAAGTGATCTAGACCAATCTCTTCCTCCTATTAATTGTTTGTCCTAGTTGATTAAATATTTTAGGGCATCACACACACACACACACACACACACACATATGCATACACGTTTGTATGTATATGTGTGTGTATATATGCATTTATGTATATGCAGGTATATGTGTGCATGTGCTGTTGTGTATGTGGACTAACTCAGTGCACCAATTGCATATCAGTTTGGAAAGCATACATTCTTCATCCTTTTATATTTTCCTATGTTGATTATTATGCTAAATTCTTTTGAGTGATTGTCATTCCAGACTCAATCCTGGGACTTAATAAAATCAGTACTACATCATTTGAAAGCCAGAACATCTAGAGGACTGTGCTATCTTTAGTGAATGTCTCTTCTATTTGAACAGTGTGCTCAGCTATTACATAGTCTTCCTTATTTTACTCTTTCCACAAAATTGCTATTGGAAGATCTCTGTAGTTGTGTCATCTATTTTGTATGATATTAACAAAGTATGGAAGATGCCTTTTTTGGAGGAGTCATTGAGGATCATTTAGCTAAATTAAAACAAAATGTTCATCAACAAACAAAATACATCAGAATAATAAATCATTTAAAATCTAAGTCATATGGATAATTTTGAAGATATGATTCACTGGAGTTATTTGCAAAACCTGTCCTCTTATTTTTATTCCTAGAAGTAAATACAATCAGTTCTGTTATAGCATGTTTTCACCAAGAAACACTGTGAATCAAGAAAACAGCACTACTGTACAATAACTCACAAGCTGTAACCTTTCTAGTGCCCACTTCTATAAGCAAACATCAGGTCTTTGTCAAGGTAAATAACCATATTTGTCATATATGTTCTGGTACATTGGGAGCTATGAAGGGAGAAGGATTGGCCCATCCCATCCTAATCTTCATCAGTACACCAATCCTTAACCACTTCAGACCCAAACCTTAGCCTTGATCCACCTAGCTTGCTTCTGTCTTCTGGGGTACATGTTGGGGAGGATTGACCTACTTACTATTTATTACAATATTTATATATTGCTTTTGTTTTAAACTTGCTTATTTATTTTATTCCAAGCTTAAGACATAAAACAAGCATTTCCATAAATAGCATAGTAGGGAAATATGTGATTACACACGAAACTGCAAATCTATTATGTACAATTTGCTATTCCTTATAAATATACAATAAAGCTCTCATGTAATTTCCCTTTTTTTCTCCTTCTCCCCCACCCTAGAGATGACTACCATTAGACATAAATTACACACACACATACACACACATATGTATATGTATGTAGGTATGTGTAAAATCATTTTGTGCATACTTCTATTTATCAGTTCTTTCTATAGATACAAATTGTGTCTTCTTTCATAGGTCCTTTGTAGTTAATTTGGGTATTGATAATATCAAAATAATTTAGTTACTGAAAGTTGTTCTCATATAACTTTTTTTTTTACTTCTATTCATTTTACTCTTCATTATTTTTAAAAATTTCTTAACCATTTGGCATGTCTAAAACTGTGCTACATTTTTGATAGATGATTTTGAGTAACCTCATTTCTACCATAAGCTCTGTGGTTGTTATTGTGTGATTTTGCATAACAAGGAGATTTTTGTGTTGTAATATGACTAAATTGTAATGTGACTTTTGGAATATATGATTTGTATCTCATTGAAATCTTAAGGAGAACCAGAAAATCAGCCTAGAAGTTCTTTCAGAGATTTCTTTTTTCATAACCATGCATTCTTTCTGTCTCTCTCTCTGCCCCTCTCTCTCCTTTTCAGTATCTTTACCTTTCAGATTTCTTTTTTTTTCAGTTTTGTACTGTGTTTTCTGCTTTAAACACCTTCATAACCTAGCATCTTTCTACCTTTCCAGTCTTCTTATACTTTACTCCTTTCCATACACTTTTTGATCCATTGGTATTGATTTATTTCCTGTTCCTCATACATAGCCTTCCATCTCTCACTGTAGATTGTTTTCATAGGCTGTCCTCCATGCCTAGAATGCTTTCTATCCTTTCTCTTCCTTCTAACTTCTCTTGCTTCCTTCAAGTATCAGCTAAATTCCCAACTTTTGCAAGAAGCCTTAGGCAGTCCTTTACCTTAATCTTTAGTACCTTTCCTTTGAGATTAATCTCAATTTATCATGCATATATCTTTTTGCACATAGTTTTTATGGTGTTGTCTTTCTTATTAAACTATGTTTCTTGACAGTAGAGCCTTCCCCCCACCTTGTTTTTATTTCAAGTGCTTAGAATAGTGTCAGTCTCACAATATGCACTTCAATAAATACTAACTGACTAACTTATTGACCTTATCTGCTGTTCCAAGATAAGTCTAGCTAGTTACACAGAGACCTATCTCCAGTAAATTGTATAAAAGGCAATGAATTATTTGGCCATGGCTATCTATAAGATTACCATATTGTTATATTCTTCATTCACAACCTACTCTACCTCCCAATTAGATATCTTTTACCATTTCCTCACCGGTAAACTACTTTTTGAATGCATTAAACATATATGGTGATAAAAATGTATAGACATAATATATGTATACATGTACATAGAATGTGTGTATGTACACATTTATACATATGTAATATAGGTATCGTGTATATATGTACATATAATGTTGCACAGCTTGTATGGGAGAGTCTGTAAGTTGACTAATTTTCATTACAGACAGTAAATATATTTACTAAGCATTCCTAAAAAACTAGCACAAATTGTGGGAAATGCAGTATGATTATAATATTGCTTGAATTAAACCACATAAAGATAAATGCAAATTACAGGGAACTATAAATACCATTAATATAATTCACGGACTTTACTATGTGTCTTCAGGGTCTTCAAAAATTAGAATATATAAGAAAATTATTTGTCTTATAGATCCTCTTCTTAGAGAAGGAAGTTTAAGAGATTGTGGTTGAATAATCATCATTTCCTTCCACCCCCAGGTCTCATCAATTTAATATTTTTTAGTTCAGCTTATATGGCAGGGAAAACTACTCTGAGCACATCATCCTCTATTTACAGCTAAGGAAAAGGATTATCCTAATGTAAAAGTAGGCTTAAAATGTGACTGTTTTCAATAGTGAATGAAATAAAAGATTCAATAAACAAATGATATAGTTCAAGAAGATTTCATTTTCTATTTTTTTGTCATGGTTACACATACATTTTATCCTTAGGAAGCAGTGATAAACCTTCAAGTCAGATGTAATACATGCATGTATTCTTAAAAATTATTTAATATGGATTATGCTTCCTGCATAGATGGTAGTCAACAACATGATCTTTTTAATAGTTTGAAGGATGGCTTTCCTATTTGACTTTAACCTTTCTATTTAAACTGCAAGTATACTTAATTATCCATGAATTTCTTTACAGATTTAGTTTCTAAATAATACTGGTAGTGTTCTTAATTTATTTCTAATCACCTATTTCCCTTCAATTAAGATGGGGTATTCATCATCCCATTTAAATGTTATTTACTCATCAGAAACACTACATTTCTCAAATTACATGGCCATTTCTGGTTTAAAATTTTAGTGAGGATTGGAAGTTGTATAATTATATGAAGAACCATGCTTGAAAGTGCATAATTAATTAAGCAATTGAATATATAATTGACCTCTCCAAGGCAATGTTACACTAAGCACTCTTTCTGAAGTGGTAAGAATCATGGCTATATGCCAGTACAAGACATTTACAGGTTGGAACTTCTTCATCCATGTAATAATAGTAATTTATTCTCACCATGAATTCTTGGAAAAAAAAGAAATTATTTGCTTTTAGTTTTAAGGAGTTTAAAATAGACTAGAAATTCAGGTAATTAGATAAGCTTATAGATATGATATAGAGCCATGATCACAATATTACCCTAGTATTTTGGTCTAATTACATAACATTCCACAGCACTGTCTCTATGTGTCAGCCTAACTCTACAACCACATAACACTCAAAATGCAATTCAATTTCCCTACTTCATGCCTTTGCTCACTGTGTTCTCTATGCCTGAAATTCTCTTCATTCCTTTCATGTGTTTAATGTCTATTCATCTCTTAAAGTCCAACTCATGACCCTTCCTCCTCAAACCTTTGATCTCTGAGATTTTCACATTCTGCTTAACTTTGAACACTAATGCTCTAGTGTATGTGCCATGTAATATGTGTATTTTTGTAATCTGTGTGGGGCTTTCCATTCTGTCACTTTATTCTGTTTTATCCTTCTTGAGAGCAGTTATTAGCAGAGTGCTCTGTACAAAGTAGATAATTATATAGCTTTGTTCATATCATTTATCCAATGTTTGGTATTGACATCTGTCTTCTTTTTCTTGGCTACAAACCACTTAATCAGTAAAATCTGGATGGCAAACATTGTCATCATGGAATGTAGGAAGCAGTAATGGGCATACTTTACTTCCTAGTAATCCCCAAATCAGGAGTAAACTGGATCCCAGATTTCAAGCTGGGAAACTTTTATTTTCTAAATTTTTTTTTTTGTCATAAAGAGTCATGTTAAAAAGACTACTCAAAGAAATGGCTCAACTGGGGGACATGTGGAAGAAAGCCTGAGAAAGTATGCATTTTGTATTGTTTTATTTAAAAAACACTCAATTTCCCTCTCCCTCCAAATTGATATTTTTAAAAACTTCTAGAAACAGATGTCTCCAAATAAACTGTAAAGAAAAGCCAACAGTGATAGGCAAAGGGAAGTTGCTTACCGACATATATTTACATCATTAACAACTTTTCAAAGTGATTTTAGAAATGCGACACTTATGGTTCAGTTCTAATAAATACCTGACACATACATTTCTGTCTGAATTATGACTGAAAATAGATTATCTGTAACTGTTCATGATACTTAATTACCTCCTTTGAAGAAATGATCTGGCTGAAATATGGGCATTTTTTTTTGCCTACTCTTCTATGGTTTCCTCTTTTTTGTCTTGAAATTGGCAAAGTACAATGAGGCCCTGCTCAGCTGCTAAGCACGCAAGCTTTAGAAACAAATTGGGTTGTGGAATTAAACACCAGGAGATAGTTTGGGTTTCTCAAATTTGCGTGGTTAATGTAAACAGCCCCAAGATCTCATCAGTGTAAGTTTGAGGGGACCTGGTAGGTGGGCTCTCTTCTTCCTGCTATGAAAAGCAGTGGTTACCCCTTGAGGAAACAAAACTGTGGAATCATTTTAAAAGAACAACAAAAAACATGGCTTGAATCTGAAAGATATCTTTCAAATCTATTTTCTGCATTAGTGTACTTAGTCCATCTAAAAAGATCTGTTTTTTAAATAAAGATTTTTTTTATGTAAAGAAAAAAATCAGCTGTGAAATAAGACATGTTGCTATAAATTAAGTGGTTCAATGTAAACAATGATCTAACAACGGAAACAATGATTTAACAATGTGATGAAGGTGGGGTTGAATGAATGAATACCATAGGAGTAAGTTTACATATAATCTAACAATATGTTAACAATGAGTAATTAACATTATTATGTAATCACTTAAGCTTTTATGCATATTATTCAGTTTTTAGGGGTCTTTCCTCTAGGTTTATTGGTGTTATATTTATAAGATAGGAGTATGTGGGCTTTGTTCTTCTGTACATATGAATCTCTCTGATGGCATCCTTCAAACTACTTGCTGGTAGGAGTCTTGGCTTGAGAGTTGTTGTAGACTTCCCAAACTTCCTGCACATCTCTAGGTTTCCCTTTTGTTGACATTCAAATTCTATTTATTTGTTTTTTTGTAGGCTATGGCATAAACATATTTTACATAATATTACATGTTCAAACAAAGTGTTTGGTGAGATCAAGGAAGAAAGGCAAATACTAGTCAAAATACAGAAAGAAAATTATAGACCAACTTCTCTAATGAATATAGATGCAAAAATTTTAAACAAAATACTAGCAAAGAGGTTACAGCAACTTATCACAAGAATAATGCACTATGACCAGGTCGGATTTATACCAGGAATGCAGGGTTGGTTCAATATTAGGGAAACTATCAGCATCATTGAGCATATCAACAACAAAACCAACAGAAATCACATGATCATCTCAATAGATGCAGAAAAAGCTTTTGATAAAATACAACAACCATTCCTGTTAAAAACACTAGAAAGCATAGGTATAAATGGAGTCTTCCTGAAAATAATAAATAGCATATATCTAAAACCTTCAGAAAGCATTATTTGTAATGGGGACAGGCTAAAAGCATTTCCAGTAAGATCAGGGGTGAAACAAGGATGTCCATTATCACCACTGTTATTCAATGTTGTACTGGAAATGTTAGCTTTAGCAATAAGAGAAGAAAAAGAAATTGAAGGCATTAGAATAGGCAAAGAAGAAACAAAGCTATCACTCTTTGCAGATGACATGATGATATACTTAGAGAATCCTAGAGAATCAAGTAAAAAACTACTTGAAATAATAAACAACTTTAGCAAAGTTGCAGGCTATAAAATAAACCACATAAATCATCAGCATTTCTATATATTACCAACAAAGCCCAACAGCAAGAGATAGAAAGAGAAATCCCATTTAAACTTACTGTAGACATTATAAAATATTTAGGAGTCTACCTCCTGAAACAAACCCAGGAACTCTATGAACACAATTACAAAACACTTTTCACACAAATAAAATCAGATCTAAATAATTGGAAAAACATCAGTTGCTCATGGGTAGGCCGAGCTAATATAATAAAAATGACAATCCTACCTAAGCTAATTTACTTATTCAGTGCCATACCAATCAAACTACCAAAAATTATTTTATAGAGTTAGAAAAAATAATAAGATTCATTTGGAAAAACAAAAGGTCCAGAATATCAAAGGAACTAATGAAAAGAAATGCAGGGGAAGGTGGCCTAGCAATTCCAGATCTTAAATTGTATTATAAAGCAGCAATCATCAAAACTGCTTGGTACTGGCTAAGAAATAGGGAGGTGGATCAGTGGAATAGGTTAAATATGCAAGACACAGTAGTCAATGACTATAGTAATCTACTATTTGATAAACCCAAAGACCCCAGCTTCTGGGATAAGAACCCACTCTTTGAAAAAAACTGCTGGGAAAACTGGAAAAAAGTATGGCAGAAACTAGGCATGGACCCAAATCTCACACCATATACCAAAATAAAGTCAAAATGGGTTCATGACTTAGATATAAAGGCTGATACCATAAGTAAACTGGGAGAACAAGGAATGGTTTACCTATCAGATCTATGGAGAACAGAAGAATTCATGACCAAACAGGAGATAGAGAACATTATCAAACGCAAAATGGATAATTTTGATTACATTAAATTGAAAATGTTTTGCACTAACAAAGCCAATGCAACTAAAATTAGAAGGAAGGTAGAAAATTGGGAAAGAAATTTTACAACCAGTCTCTCTGTTAAAGGCCTCATTTCTAAAATACTTAAAGAATTAAGACAAATTTATAAGAACACAAGCCTTTCCCCAATTGATAAATGGTCAAAGAATATGAACAGACAGTTCTCAGATGAAGAAATTAAAGACATCTATAGTCATATGAAAAAATGCTGTAATTTATTATTGATTAGAGAAATGCAAAACAGAACAGCTCTGAGGTACCACATCACACCTATCAGATTGGCCCAACATGAAAAAACAGGAAAATGGTGAATGTTGGAGAAGATGTGGGAAAATTGGAACACTAATACATTTTTGGTGAAGTTGCAAAAGGATCCAACCTTTTTGGAGAACAATTTGGAACTATACCCAAAGGGCTACAAGAATGTGCATACCCTTTGATCCAGCAATAGCACTTCTAAGGCTATATCCCAAAGAGATCAAACAAATGGGAAAAGGACCCACATGTACGAAAATATTCATAGCAGCTCTTTTTGTGGTGGCAAAGAGTTGGAACTTGAGAGGATGCCCATCAATTGGGGAATGGCTGAACAAGTTGTGGTATATGAATGTAATGGAATACTATTGTGCTATAAGAAATGATGAACAGGCTGACTTCAGAAAAACCTGGAAAGACTTATATGGTCTGATGCTGAGTGAAGTGAGCAGAACCAAGAGGACTTTGTACACAATAACAGCCACATTATGCGATGACTAATATTGTTAAACTGAACCCTTCTCAGCATTACAAGGATCTAAGACATCTCCAGAGACCTTGTGATGGAAAATGCTGTCCACATCCAAAGAATGAATTATGGAAATTGAACCGCTATCACTTATTTTTACCTCCTGTTGAGTTTTGTTTTCTCTTTCTGATGATTCCTCCTATTGGTTTTAATTTTTACTTACAACTTCACTAATGTGAAAATATGTTTAATAGGAATGTAAATGTAAAGTCTGTATCAGATTGTGTGCCATCTTGGGGAAGGTGGGGGGGAGGAAGGGGAAAAAAATTTTCATTTCAAAAGCATATGGAAGTGATTGTTGATAAATCAAAATAAATTAATACAATTGAAAAAAAAAAGAAAGGCAACTACCAGTCATTGTCTTTCTACCTTGTGTGTATCAGTCAAAGGAATGGCATTCATGTTTCTATTCAAAGGATGTGTAGGGATTCAACCAGACCACCTAGAAAGAAAGACAATCAAAAAATAGAAAACAGCAAAAAGAAAGTCTTAGAAATAGGACATAAGTTTGAATTTTCTGTGTGAATTCAAACCAAAGTAATGATATGGCCAATTAAGTATATTTCAACAACGGTTCTATTCATTTAGTCTTTCATTAATGTATTCAACAAACATTTATTGAACTTTTATCATCTGAAATGTCAGCCTGAGATAACAGACACTAATGAAGAATGTTTCTTTGAAAAGAGCATTGGATTTGCCATCAAAGGTGCTGGATTGAATCTGTTTGGCTACCTTTACCCATATGACCTAGCATCAGTCATTTCATCTCTTGGGGCCTTCCTTTCCTCATTTCTAAAATGAATGAGTTGTATCAGGTATCTGATGCTCCTTCAAGCTCTAAATCACTGATTATAAGAGTACTTCATGAATGGAAGTTATTTTCATTACCATTATTTTTGTTATCCATAATAACAGATTCTTCAAGTTGTCGGTATCAAATAACAGTAAAACTTCATTGGTCGCATATTTTCTCATTTCTTGATTCAATTTCCTAGCAACCTAGTAATTAAAGTTATTTATTGACAACTGTCATTAGTATTTTTTGAAAGAGGAGCTAAATTATGTCTCATAGCTATAGTTTATCCTACAAGTGAAAAGGCATCAACCCAAGACAGCTAAAACTAAAGAAATTATTTGAAGAAGTTTTCAATAATTCAGGTGAGTTAATTTTTGGATTTTTACTGACATAGCTTAAACCAAATTATGTGTCATTTAATTTGCATTCTTTTTAGATCCATTCTTTTTTTTTCCTATTTCTCACACCCTCCAAAAAAAAAAAAAACCCTTCATCTTAATGCTGTTGGTATTTATCACTGCATATAAGTGAAAAAATAAGATTAATGCATCACTGTGTTTTTATCTAAAAAGCATAAATAGCTTGGTCAGGTGCCATGAATATTGAAGAGGTAAGATATTTGAAAACAATATGCAAAAGAATAATTAAAGTGTTGCAACTGGTATGTCAGTGTTTGGTGTCTGCATTATTAAGGAATAGATTCCATAGGAGAGTGTGATCTAGATACAATTTAAGACAAATATTGTTTTTCCTACTATTATAACTTTGCTGCTAAGCAAGTACTTTTTTGTTTTCTTTAAGTTTGATAATTATAGTTTCACTTACGGAAAACAAGCCATGCTAAATCTATTCAATGGACTCTTTTTTCTTTGCTATTGTGTTTATAAAGAAAAATTGTACACCAATGAACTGGATAGATTCAGGGATATCACTGATTTGCAGCTGAAAAGATCCTGGGAGTGTGTTTGAAAGTTTCAGTTCCTAATAGATTATTACACTTGAAAATTGTGGAATGTTGTAGGTCCATTTAGGTGCTAAATTGTTTTTTACTTATATGTATAGCCTTGTAGTTATATTTAGATAAATGTGTATGATACATTAAATCAAACAACATATGAAAATTTAGATTTCAGTCATTATCATATTAAGGGGGCTTGTGAGAGGGAGATAGGCTGTAATAATATAGAGAATTCTTTGCTATATGAATATATTTGATTTATTTGGGACTTATTAATCTCTTCCAGTTCATTTAAGATGTGATGTAGATAAAAATGTGATTCACGTATTCTTCCCTGCTCCAGAATACAGGTATATAAAATGATGCATACCTGCAACTGTATACCACTTATTAAACATAAAATGGCAAATACATACATATACATAAATATATATATATGTATATGTATATATATGTATATATTATATATATATATATATCAGAGGAAGAGCTTTAAAATTGTAATCATGAGAATAATCTTCAGCACTATAATGCTTGTTTGTGTTAATGATTGAAGTTAAACTATCCTCTGTTGAAATTTTGTGTCATGTCACTATCTCCACTTCCCCTTTCCTTCCTCTGACTATTGGAATTTATTTTTTCTCTATTCTCCAAGTAGATATATGTTAATAATGCACACTAGTGGGTAAAACTCATCCTTCCAGGAACCTGACTGATGGAAACCACAGATTCAATACAGAATCCTTAATTATGTGAGGTTAAAATGAACTTTCAATGGTTCAAAGCCAAGGAAAGTCACAATAGCTAAATCCTAAGGAATCCCATGATTCAGCATGAGTGATTCAAATGCATTTAATTTTCAAACCTCAGTAATACTTCAAATAGAATATCCCTTAATAATTCAATTTAATATGGAAAATGATATCACAATTACATTTAATAAAATAATTTTAAATAACTCAACCTTTTTTTTCACTTACAACTTTTTGTTTTATTTGTAATCCTCTCTTTCTCACTTAAAGTCAAAATATGAGACACTGTTCTCATCTTGATTTTTAAGTCAAAAGATTTGGATTCCTATTAGTGCAGATAAAATCTTCTATATGTATATTTAAGAAGTGAATCTGGTTGACTCATTGGGGAAAAAATACACTGCCTCACACAAGGTACTAGGATAAGGCAAAAAACTTATTCACATTACATGGGGCATTAAAAAAGGTAAAGTGTAGCTAGAGCTATTAGGAAAAGCTTTTTTTCATTAAAATGTTTTTGGGTATATTTGCAAAGACAGTAATGTTTCAGGTACCAGTGAAGTTAGGAATGGAAATCTAGTAGCCAAAGATTTCTGATCATTGCTCATCAAAAGTAGTGTGATTTTACTTAAAAGCTGAGCTATGTAAGTTATGGCTTCTTCCTAATCCAATTAGTTTTCCAAAAGTTCAAGTACCTAAAAGGTACATTATACCCATCTCCTCCTTTAAATTAATTCATGGCAACAGTTAAAAAATGACATAGGATGTCTGGTTATCTATGTGGAGAGCTTAGCCTGGCAAGATGTTTTACAACTTCATCAGAAGGTTAGGAGAGCACTTAGAAAAGAGCTACTCCATAACCAGTGATACCTCCTATATCTACCTGTGCTGTGGGAAAAAAAAAAATAGCTCCCTATCCCTAGCAATTGATAATCTGTTGGAGTCCATTTCAAGCAAGCCACAGAAAAGACACTTTTAAAAAGATGAACATCATAGGCTTTATATGCAATACATCTAAATTATAGCTGTCAGGAAGGGGTAAAACCTGTAAGTCACTGTGAAGACTAAGGTCTTGAGAAGCATAACCAATAATAACAATAGCTGACAAGTAAACATAGTTTCATGTTTGGAAAGTACTTCTCAGACCTTATTTGTTTTTATTGGTGTTTTGTTTTGTTTTGTTTTGTTTTTCCCTAAGATTCTATGTGGTAGGTAATTTTAGGCTTTATAATATCTCTTTTATAGATGAAGAGAAAAGAACTCAAACAAGTCGTTATTCCCAAGATATAGTCCTAGGTTATTATACAGGAGAAAAAGCCTGAAGGAAACCCAAAATCAATTAGATAAATCCTCTAATATTAAAAGTAAGATTCATGAAAGTTAAATGACTTGGCCAAGATCACTGAACTGGTTAGTGGGAGAGTTGCATTTAGAATAGTTTTCTCTTTAGTGGTGTTGAAGTGTTGTCTTCATTACACTGTAGGATTTCTTTCTTCCTTGGAAAGCCAAGAAGGTCTAGTTGAATAAGGATTTTAGAGCAGTGAAAGCTGAAAACTAAAATGAGTAAACGTAACATTTAGAAACAGCCTTATTACTCCAGTTTGGGACAATGAGAAGATGCTATCTACATTTACATTTTTTTTTTAAGAGAACACACAGAGAAAGCATCTTGTTCATTTTTATTATGGCCAGGAAGTGTAATTTTAGAACTTACTTGACCAGATGGATATTGAATAAAACTAGATAGGCTCAGTCATAAATTTCTAACATGCACACACAACAACAACAAAAAGATTTTGTATTCAACCCACATATTTCCAAGGAAGCAAACGCTCCACATTCTCTGTCCAAGTGACAGCATAGTTACAATTAGCCATGTTGTCTTTTTTTCCCCCAACCCATATTCATTAATTTTTTGTAAGATAAAATCTGTACTTTTAACTTTTCTTCCTCTTACTACTTTCATTCTCTGTGTTTCCCGTGAACACTTCTACTATAAAAATTTCTGGCAATCTCCTCAACTACTGAATGTCATAGGAACTATAGAACATTATGTCATTCATCATCTATAGGTCTTAAACATCATAGATTCTTAACATTGGAAAGGACTAGAAAGTAATCTTGCCTAATGTATAGCTGAATGAGAATCTTGTTACAAAATAACGCAAAGTGGTCATCCAGTTATTATTTTTTAAAAATGACAGAAAAAAACATTTATGTTCGAAAGCTACTTATTTCATTTAAAAAGCCTTAATTAATAAAGAAATTTTCTCTCCATCAAACCTAAATTGATCTCTTCCACTTCTACTAGTTGCAACTTGTTCTGCAGTCTGTGGTCATACAGAATACATAAAACCTCTCTTTTCTGGAAATAACACTTATGTCACCTTAAGTCTTCAATTATCTTTCTAAACACCCACAATTTATTTAAGGATCATTATATGGCAGTTTTGGAGTCCATTAAAAACATTATCATGTTATTCATTGGATGAATTCCAATCTATAATTGTATTTTCTAAATTATTGTTTCCAGAATTGAAAATGATACTCTGAAAAGTGTCTGATGAGGGCAGAATGCCGTGGTTCTATCACCAACCTCATCCTGAACATTGTAACTTAATATAACCTAGGTTGATGCTAATTGATATAATTATTTTAATTTCTATATTACCCCCTTTTTTCTGTGCAGAATACTTATTTCATATTTTATTTTTCCCAATTTCATGTAAAATACATTTTACCATTCTTTTTTTTAAATTTTGAGTTCTGATTTTTTTTCCTTTCCCCTCTTTCCCTCTCATTGAGAGGGCAAACAATTAGAAAGTTATACATGTACAGTCATGCAAAACATAATCTGTATTAGTCATGTTGTGAAAGAAAATGCGAAATTAAAAACAAAAAAAAAAAACAAGAAAAATATATAAGGAAAAAATGTATGCATTAATCTCCATTCAGACTACATCAGTTCTTTCTCTAAAATGAATAGAATCTTTCATCATGAGTCTTGGAATTGTCTTGGATCTCTATATTGCTGAGAATAGCTGTCATTCACAATTGATCCTTGTACAATATTGCTGTGACTATGTACAATGTTCTCCTGGTTCTGGTCACTTCACTATATATCAGTTCAAGGAAGTCTTTCCAGGTTTCTTTTTTTTTTTTTTCTGAGAATATCCTGCTCATTATTTCTTATATCACAATAGTATTCCATCACAATTATATACCACAACTTACTCAGCCATTTCCCAATTGATGGGCATCCCCTCAATTTCCAATTCTTTGCCACTACAGAAAGAACTGCTATAAATATTTTTGTCCATATGGGTCTTTTCCTTTTCTTTTCATTCTCTTTCTGATGTTGACTTAGTAGTGGTATAGTTGTGTCAGAGAGTATGCCTGGTTTCATAGCCATTTGGGAATAGTTGTAAATTGTTCTCCAGAATAGTTGAATCACTTTACAACTCCATCAATAGTTCACTAGTGTCTCTTACATCCCCCAACATTTGTCATTTTTTTTTAATTTTTGTCAAATTAGCCAATCTGATAGGTGTGGACTATATTACACTTTTCATTCAAATTAAATAAGTAAATAATAAATGAAATAATTAAATTCTGCTAAATCTCCTAGAGATTTCTGAGATAAACTCCTGCCTAGTCATAATGTACTTGTGCAGTTGACCACTGGAAGCATTGTTTTCATGCATCAAATGTATTTTTGATCAAGGATTCTCATAGATTTGATCTTGTTCCTATCTGTCTGACCTGTCTTCTTGTTCTTTTCTGGAAATTTAACCAAGTCATGCTCATTAACTGAGGTTGTCCTCCAAAACTACTTATTGGTCTCTCTTTTCTCCTTTCCCTATATTTTATCCCACCTGGTAATTTTATCAGCTCTTGTGCATTGAGATATTATCTCTGGACAAATAATTCACAGATGAACAGATGCAGTCCTAGTCTTTTTCCTTAGCTTTAGTCCAATATCAGCATTGGCCTCTTGGACATCTGAAACAAAACATGTCCAAAACAGAGCACACTGTCTTTCCCCCAACATCTGTCTACCAAAATTTCCTACTACTGTCCAGGGCAAGACCATCATCCAGTAACTCAGCCTCATAAACCAGTGTCACCTGCAATTCCTCATGCACACCTCACCCACATATCCAATCTTTTGTTAAATCTTATCTGTCAGTGTATTAATAGGATTTAGTGAGGTTCGGATTCGCTCCTATAAATGACACTCTCCAATGCACCAGAAAATAATAGGAAATAGATAATTTATTTAGAAGAAGCAAAGCACAGATAGTTTGAATTTGCATAGAAAGCATAAATAATAAGAACAATTTTAAATAATAAGAACAATCAATAATATAGCACCGATCAAGAGAGTCGGTAATGGAAGAGAATACATCACCAATTCAAGGGAACCTCCAAAGTCAATCAACGGCTGGGAGCCCCGTTGCAGCCAGTACAAACTTGAATTGTGTAAAGATTTTCCCGGGCGAAGCGTCCTTCCCGCGGGTGAGGCTCAGCGGGCTTACAGGACGCAGTGTTTTTATATTGTTCTAAACAAAGAAGGCTTGGGGCCAAGAAGCCCTTTTTGATGCATGCGCTATTCATGGTTTGTTCAATACACATCTGACTTTAGCCACCCTCCCATCCGCCTGAGGCTTGGTATTTTGTTTTTTAATAACATCACGTCTCACAAGGAGAGGAGCCAACCCTCCATGTCAACGTGACCTAGGAATGGCTAGTTCCTGGAATGCTAGGCCAAGAACACTCAGGAGATATGGAACGGTCATGACCGAGATTTGAACTGAACCTATTTATTTGAGTGATCTTATTAATTTAAAGGGGAATTTCCAATTTCCATTTCAGTCAGCCTTCACAGAATTTCTCACATATGTGCCATTCTTCATATTCATACCAACACCACCATGGTACAAGCTTTCATCACTTCTTTCCTATATTTTTTTCAATAGCATTCTGGTTCATCTCCTTGACTTAACACTCTCCCATTTTAATCATTCTATCACTCAACTACCAAAATGAGTTTCTTAAAAAGCAGGTTTGACCATGTCATACAGTCCCATTTCTCGGATATGTTAATTAACTATGATGACTTCCTTTTACATTCAGAATAAAATATAAAGAGATATGATGTTTTAAACCCTTTATAATGTGGCTTCTTTCTACCTTTTTAGTCTTATTCAATATGTTCCCTGCCATATATTCTGATCTAATTATACTAGCTTATGGTATTCCATCATCTAACACTACAAATTTTCACTATTTCTCTACCATGCCTAAAATGTTCTGCTCCCTAATGTCCAACTTTTAATTTCTTTAGCTTCCTTCAGAATTCAAATAACATACCACCTTCAGGAGATTTTTCTCAGTGCTCTCACGTTTATTCCCCCCCCCCTTCTCTTAGTGTTTTTCCTCTGAGATTGCCTCCCATTTCCTAAGCATATGTCTTGTATCTACATTGGCATTTATAGTTGTCTTCCTCATGAGATAATCTTAAGGAAAGGGACAATGTTTTTGCCTATCTTTGTATCCTCAATGCTTAGCACAGGGTGTAGTATATAGTATGTACTTTAAAAATGTTTTTGACTAACAGTGCATGTAGAATGTTAGACAAAGATAAGATATTAGATATTATTTTGTCCAATCATTTTAAAAATATTTTCATAGGGAACTGATACCTAAAGAGGTTAAATGATTTTCCCAGTGTTCACATACATATATTTTTAAGTTTATTGATAGGTCTTGAAGCAAGGATTGCTGATTTACAATACAATATTCTTTCTGCTATGGCATACTAAATGGGGAATGAAACTCAATCCATATTTATATTGATAATTTTATCTTAAAAAGTGTAGAATACAAGTATATTTTTCTCTCTAAGCCACATTTTGTTAATATGCCCCCTTTTATCATGATTCTAAGAAATACCCAACATGGAGGCCCCCAAATAATATAAGGACTGAATATATACTCATTGGATTACTATCTTTACAATAACAATAACAGACTTATCCATCACTTTGCTCAAGTGCTATGGAAACAGTGCTTTGACTACAATTATTATTCTGTTATAGATCAGTAAACTGAGGTCTGATATCCAACATGAAAGACATAATAATTCCATGATTCAGTGTCTTGGTTAGACATACTAATCATATTATCTTTAATTCTAAATCTGTCCATTTTAGGAAGGTTACTGACAAACAACAAACAATCGGTTTAGTGAAAAGACTGGAGACCACACCATATAAGAATGAGATAAAGGGCTTAAGGATGCTTATCATGGAGGATAGATTTTTAAAACTCCACAGTAGCAGTAATAGTCTTTATGTATCATGAAGAGAAAGGATTAAATTTGTTTTGCTTGATTGTAAAGGATAAAACAAAGAAAATGTGTAGAAGTTACAAAAGAAAAAACATTCAGCATGATCTAGGGGAAACTTTCTTTATCATACCTCAGTAAAATGAGTAGCCTCAAGAGGGAGGAGATTTCTCCTCACGAAATTTGCATGTCAGTTTGCTGGGATAATATAGGGGAGGGTTCTCCAGGTGCAAGTTTAGATCAGCCTGTAATGTATTTTCCAATTCTGATAGTCTCATCTTCTAAAAGAAATGAAATTATTTCTCAACAGAGTCACACAGCTGGATAATATCTGGGCTTTTATGTCTTATCTTCTGACAATTCAAATGAACAAGATGTGATTAGTGATCTTTAAATGGAAATTGAGTCAATTGTGTCTGAAGATATTTAAATGTAATTACCTTATTGTGGTCAAAGACTCACTGCTGAGAGATGTCTAGGCATCTATATGAAGAGCAGATGTTATGAAACATATGGTATGCCAAATTTCTAGGACAGGTATCCAGAAGGTGAAAAAGAATATTTCAAAATTTGTCATATCTAATGACTGCTACCCATTTGTGATGGTGTGTGTAGGACTGAACAAGACTATGGGATGAGTTGAAGGAGAGTCTAGGTAATATAAGCTCTGGGAATGAAAATAAACTTCCCATAGTCTAAGATTTTATTTTTAAATCACTACCACTCATTTAATGTAGAAGATTAAAAAAAAATAAGGCCCTAGGAAATGAAAAAAATGACCAAAAATATAGCATTTGAAATAGGAATTTCCTTTTACGGACAATGTCAAAACACATCAACACAGAAGGCAAGGGGCATCAAAAGCCCTTAAGTACAGGCTGGAAAACTAATTGTTGTACACACACACACACACACACACACACACACACACACACACACACACATATACATAAACACATACACACACACATAAATTGTGTGTGTGTGTGTGTATAAATTCATGCTCCAGTGGAGAGTTGGAATAGATTTTCTCAAAGGGCTCTTAAAATTCTTAGCTCTAAAAAAATCAGATTTTTGTCTCAAAAAGAGTATTGTCCCAATAACACAGTATATATCTGTCATCTGAGAACTGGCCCATGTGAAAAGGTTGTTACATTTCCATCAGTTCAGAATTTCAATCAGTATCTAGCTGATTACTTATTAAGGATATTATAAAGAGAATTTATGCTTCAGGTTTAGAGTTGACTAAGAGAGCTAAAATCCTATGATTCTAACTGGCTACAACTCAAATTGTCAACAAGCATTTATTAACTTCTTTGCCAAGCCCTGTGGATGTGTTGGTAAAGCAAATACAGATAAATAAAAATAATCCCTGCTCTCTTGAATTTACATTCTACTGGGGTGAGACATAAAAGAAAGCCAAAAATCTCTAGAGGTTGAAGGAGGGGAAAAGAAGTTGCCTATAAATGGCATGATAGAGAAACTCTATAGTTAGTGTTAGAATCTAGAGAGAAATGAAAACATTACTTAGTTGAGTACTTTCTTTAAAATTGAGGTTCTGACAAGAACTAACCAAATAGAAAAAGGGAATTAAGTAGAGCAGACTTCTGCAATGGGGAGGATAGAGGAAACTTCTAGGGAGATGAGGCTGCTTGAAAAGAGTAAACTTCTATGGTGGAAAAGCTACTGTGGCATTGTGGAGAAAGTCTAGAGAATTAGAAGTGGAGCCTGGAGAGGAATGAAGACTTCATAACCTTTATTAATATTCTTAACATTTTTTTGTGTGTCATAGATAATTTGGTAGCCTGTGTAATTTTATGGTCCAATTCTCAGCTTAATTGTTAAATGCACAAAATTTTAAAAAACATAGTGTTACAAAGGAAGTAATTTATATTATGATACAGTATTACATATATGTGTGTGTGTATTCACATATGTAAATAAACATATATCCTGAGTTAAGACCTCCTGCCTTAAAAGTTCTCAGACTTTTAAATTTGAACAAGCCCTGGTTGAGCATTTAACTATACAATGGTGTGATAGGAAGGTATTTAGTAGAATACAAAGTTTATAACAAAGAATTTGTTAGTTGTATTTGAAATATATATATATATATATATTTCAGGGAGTGGAGCCAAGATGGAGAAGAAAAGCCAGAAAGGTGCCTGAGGTCTCCCCAGTTTCCCTCAAAAACAATGTTAAATCAAGCCTCTAAAAATTGTGCAGTGACAGAATGACAAAAAGATGGATTGAAAAAAATTTTCAGCTCAAGGTAACTTAGAAGGATTTCAGAAAAGGTCTGTCTCACTTGGGTAAATGGGGAGAAGAGGCCAGCACAGGCAGTGTCCAGGCAAGCCAGAAGGAGGTTCTTTGCCACGGCATAGATCAGAAACTTAGGCCCCATGGATCCTGGCTCAGCATGGCAGCTGTGAGGCCACCAGGCCAGAACTGTAACCCAAGTCCAAGAATGGACAAAGCAAGAGAATCCTGCCCTAGCACCAGCAAAGAGATCCCTGCAATCTCCCTCTGATCAGCCACTCAGTTCCCCCTAAGTCTGTGGGCTGATAGCTCCAAAAGCAGGCACCTCCCCCCTCCCAACAACTGCCCCAGGGCTGTGCCTGGACTGGGACTGGGACCATGATTCTCTCTCATGGCAGTCACAGACCTTTCCTACTGACCTTCTATGTCATCTTTGGCATTTGTGGGTTGAGAAGTCTGGTAATCGCCACAGCTGTGAGGTGAGGCCTGGTCTTTGCCTGCAGGCGCACTCATGCTGAACTGTGTTCTTCTCCCAGCCTGGTGCAGTAGACCTTTCCAATCAACCATCCAGGTTGTCTTGGGCTGGAAATTTGTTTGACACTGACTTTTTGTGGGTTCTGCTGCCTTAGAATTTGTTTAGAGTCATTTTTTACAGGTATTTAGAGGGTGTAGGAGAGAATTCAAGCAAGTCACTGCTTTTACTCTGTCATTTTGGCTCCACCCCAAAAACTATCATTCTTTGCAGAGGATATGATTGTAGACTTAGAAAATCTTAGAGAATCTACCAAAAATTACTTGAAATAATTTACAACCTTAGTAAAATTTGTGGGATATGAAATAAAAACACATAAATCATTGACATTTCTATATATTTTACTAATAAAGCCCAACAGCAGGAGACAGAAAGAGAAATGTAATTTAATACCTTGATAATATAAAATATTTAGCAGTTAATTTGCCAAGACAAACCCAGGAGCTATATGAACACAATTATAAAATGCTTTCCCCACAAATAAAATGACATCTAAACAATTAGAAAAAATATCAATTGTTCATGGGTAGTCAAAGCTAAGATAATAAAAATGACAATTCTACCTAAATTACTTTACTTATCAATCAAACTACCAAAAATTATTTTATAGAACCAGAAAAAAAACAACAAAATTAATCTGAAAGAACAAAAGGTCAAGAATATCAAAAGAATTAATGAAAAAAGTGCAAAGGAAGGTGGCCTATCTGTGCCAGATCTAAAACTGTATTATAAAGAAGGAATCATTAAAACTATTTGGTACTGGCTAAGAAATAAGAGTAGTAAATCAGTGGAATTAGGTACACAATACACAGTAGTAAAGACTATAGTAATCTGCTATTTAGTAAACCCGAAGACTCCAGTTTCTAGTATGAGAACTCACCATTTGCCAAAAACTGCTCGGGAAACTGAAAAAAATAGTATGGAAGAAACTAGGCATACACCAATGTCTGACACTGTGTACCAAGATAAGATCAAAATGGGTACATGATTTAGACATAAAGGGTGATACCATAAGCAAATAAAGAAAGCAAGGAATAGTTTACTTGCCAGATATGGAGAAGGGAAGGATTTATGACCAAACAAGAGATAGATGAGATTTTGAAATGCAAAATGGGTAATTCTGAATTCATTAAGTTAAAAAGGTTTTGCACAAACAAAAATCAACTAAGATTAGAAGTAAGCCTGGGGAACATTTTTTTTTAGCAAGTGTTTCTGATAAAGGCCTTATTTCTCAAATATATAGCAAACTGAGTCAAATTTATAAGAATACAAGTCATTCCTTAGTTGATAAATAGTCAAAAGATATGAACAGGCAGTTTTAGGAAAAGACATTAAAGCTATTATAGTCATACAAAAAAAATGCTCTAAATCACCACTAATTAGAGAAACGCAAATTAAAACACCTCTGGTGTAACATCTCACATATATAAGATTGGCTAATATGACAGAAAACAAAAAATTGTAAGTTTTGGAGATGTGGGAAAATTGGGATACTAATGCATTATTGGTGGAGCAGTGATCTCATCCAACCATTCTGGGGAGCAGTTTGGAACTATGCTCAAAGGGCAATCCAACTATGCATACCCTTTGATCTAGCAATACCATTACTAGGTCTGTATCTCGTAGTGGTCATAAAAAAAGGAAAAGGACTTACGTGTCCAAAAATATTTATACCAGATCTTTTTTGTGATGGCAAAGAATTGGAAATTAAGGGATACCCATCAATTGGGGAATTGCTGAACAAGTTGTGGCATATGAATGTAATGGAATGTTACTGTGCTAAAAGAAATGATGTGATGAGCAGGCAGATTTCAGAAAAACCTGGAAATACTTAGATGAACTGATGCTGAGTGAAGTGAGGAGAACCAGAAGAACACTGTACACAGTAGTAGCAGCTATGATTGACTTAGCCCTTCTCAGTAATACAATGATCCAAGACAGTCCCAAAAGATTCATAATAGAAAATGCTATCCACAGTCATAGAAAGAACTATGGAGTCTAAAGGCAGATCAAAGCATACTATTTTAACTTTTTTTTGGTGGCATTTCACTTTTGTTCTATTTCTTCTTTCACAGAATGGCTAATGTGGAAATATGTTTACATGATTACACATGTAAAACCTACATCAAATTGCTTGAAATCTTGGGGAGAGGGAATGGGTGGGAGGGAAAAAATACAGTTCAAAATCTTATAAAAATGAATGTTTAAAACAATCTTTACATGCAATTGGAAAAAAATACCATTTATAAAAAAAAAGAGAGAAATGTATAATTTATAAGAGGGTAAGAGATGGTAAAACCAAGTGCAATGTGAGGTCCAAAGTGGGAAGGATCATTGCTGAACTAAGGAATTAAATAGCTACAATAGGTACTTTAGAGCTTCATCCTCAGCTATCATAACTCTGAATGAAGATATCGTGAAAGGCATCTACAACGTCACCTATAATAAAGTATGTCAGTGTTTAAGATTATGACTATTAATAGAAACAGTATAATGAAATGGAAGAGCAAACTATCAATTAGATATCTTGTCATTAATATTTTGTATTTTTGTGCAGCAATGAAAAAAATGGTATGGAATGAAGGAAGGTTAAGTGGCAACTTAATATTGTTACTATTACTCTGTTTACTACTAATCATTTAGTTTAGTCATCTTCTACTCCTGTAATTTTAATGCCTAGATAAAATGACACTTTCCTCTGATTATTCACAATATTTGACAAAATTTATCATTGTTAAGAAACTAATATTTCCATAAGAGTTAGATGTAATGGTTCACCCTTGCAATTCCAGCTACCCAGAAGGTTAAGGTTGCTAGATATCTTGAAATTTGGAATTCTAACTTAAATGGGCTGTGCTGATCAAGTGTTGGCATTAAGTTTGGCATCACTATGGCAAGTTTAAAGAAAGAGAGGGACACCTAAATTTGCCTAAGGAAATGCAAACATTTCCAAGTCAAAACTTATGTGGCAATTGATACTGAGACTGGGCTGGGGAGTAGGTCCTAGATTTTCGGCCTTTATGAGGTGGAGAGAAAAAAATCTACGTGAAGACCCTTTTTGCTCTCTAAAGAGCTCTCATCCTTTGATCATATTTTTAAGATTGGAAAAGAGAATGCATATTGCCTAAGTAAAACCATTTCTACTGCATTCAAGATAATGTACAGTCTTTGTTATATATTCATTGAATGTGAGATAAAGATTATCTATATTAATATTCATGAATAAATTATAATCAATTATATAAATAAAAGACAAATTAATTTACTTTTTCTGTATATCAACAAAATTTGTATGTAAGCAATCTGGAAAATTAGGATAAATAAGATTTTTTTTTCTCACTAATTGTAACTTGGTGAATATTCTTTTTTAATGCCTTCATTTTTAAACATGTACATGTTAGTGCATTTGTATATCAGCTAGATTTTCTGTGAAACTTAGGGAGGGAAAACAAACAAACATAATAAAGCCAGGTCTTTATTTTTGTTTTTATTTTGCTACTGAAATTCTTTTTTTTTTTTAATTTTGGTTTTGTTTTTATGTTACTTTTATATTCAGTTTCAAAATCTAGCCTCCTTTCACCATGCCAAACCCATTGAGAACTAAAATACCTATTTTACATATGAAGTTATGCAAAACATATTTCTGCATTAGCCATGTTCCATCCCCACCTGCCACTCCCTCCACCCCGCCCCACCCCCAAAAACAAGAAGAATAAAGGAAGGGAAAAAATGCTTCAGTTTGCACTCTGAGTTATTGATTCTCAATCTGGAGATGGATAGCATTTTTTAGCATGAGTCCTTTGGAATTATGATGGATCATTGACTTTCTTAGTTGACTGTCTTTAAAATATTGTTATTACTATGTAGATTGTTCTTGTGGTTGTGCTCATTTTACTTTATATCAGTTCATTTAAATCTTTGAAGTTTTCTGAAAACATCCCCTTCATTTTTTCATATAGCACAATAATATTCCAGCATATTCATATACCATAATTTGTTCAGCCATTCCCAAATTGATGGGCATCCCCTCAGTTTCTAATTCTTTGCCACCACAAAAAGGAGCTGCTACAATACTTCTGTACGTATGTGTCCATTTCCTTTTTCTTTGATCTCTTTGGGATACAGACCCAGTAGTAGTATTGCTTGGTTAAAGGATATACATAAAACTGTCCAGAATGTTTGGATTAGTTCATAACTCCATGAAAAGTGCATTAGTAGACTATTTTCTCACATCCCTTTCATCATTTGTGACATTTAGTTTAACTGGTTGTGGATTTTTTAATTTATTTTTTGAGAATTAGGGTGATGGTGGAAAGATCATTATCATAAACTAAGTATCAGAAAATTGAGGTCCAGCAAACTGTAGCATTGGCTGCCTCCAACCAACTCTGTGATATTGAGGAAACCACAGGACCCTGGACATAAGTTTTCTCATCTATATATTGAGAGAATGCTTACCTGTTTTCTAAAGTCCTTTTCAACTCTAAAATTACATGACTGTGACTTTATAACTCAGTTATATTCTCGGCAACTGAGTTTATTAAATAGTTGAGTCTTTGTGTGTGCATATGTGTGTGTGTCACAAGATTTTCTCCTTGACTTGAGACCTCTGGATTTTGGCTATGGGTTCTTTCAGGTGGTCATCATGGATTTTTTCCCCCTATTTTCCCTTTGTCCTCCGGTTCTCAATCTTTTAGATTTCCTGAAATAACATTGCCCAAGTTTTTTCTTAGTCGTATTTTTCCAAGAGTCCAATTACTCTCAAAATATCTTTTGGCCAGTCATCCAGGGTTTTTATGGTAGATATTTCTACTATTTTTTTTTCCAATTTTTTGAGTTTGTTTATTTTCTTTATGGTTGCTCAGTTCCCATTTTCAGGGAGTTCACTAAGTCAATAATGTTTCTCACCTTCTGTTTTATTGATTCTTCTTCCAGTTATTTCTTCTAGAACTCTTATTTTGCTTATAAATTTCATTTTTAGTCCTGATTTATTTCTTCTCTCTTCTCTTGGAGTTATGGTCAAGTTATTTCTTCTCCCCCTCCCTTCAGATTCTGCTTTTGTGTTTCATTCTTAGTTATATAATATACTATTTCTTTAAGTCCATTTTCATATGATTTTTGACTCCTCCTTCTCTATCTCTTTTCCTGGATCCTCCTCCAGATAATGCTGCTACTGAAATTCTTGGAAGCATTTAATATCTATCTTTAGTGTTTTTTAAATTATGTCCTAATGATAAAAAGTGATTTGAGACCTATGCTTTAAAGCATTAAAAACTGAAACTAGCCTTGGCTCCTTACCAACTTAGGATCAATCAATCAATTAATTAATATATATTTATTACGCACTCACTGTGTGCCAGGCACTGTGCACTGTGAATACAAAAACAGACAAAAATAGTCCTTGCTTTGAAGGAATCTACAAAAAAATTGATTTTAGCTATATGATATGCATACATGATAAATGGATAAAAGAGAGTAAAATCAAATACAATGTGAGGTCCCAAATTGGATAAGTCATTGCTGAACTAGGAGACTGAATAAGTAGGTACTTTAGATTTACTTATCTCAGGTAATATAAGTATAAATAAAAATATTTTGAAATCACATTTCTTCAGTCAAGTGCTTAACAGATTAATGATAATTTCTCATAGTACTATGAAATATTTGAGTTAGAAGGGGATTCAGAAATTAGTCAGTTTTGTGTCTGAACAAGAACTTCATTTCCAACATACCCTAGGGTTATGTTGCTTGAGAATCTTTAATGTTAGTAGACCCTCCTATCTTCCCAGGTAGAACATCATATTTTCAGATATTACTAATTATCAAGAAGGTTTTCCTCATCTGAAACCTAAATTTGTCTCTGAAATTCTACTCATCAATGACAACTCTGCCCTCTGGTGCCAAGTAGAATAAAACTACTTCCTCTTCTCAAATCATCCTTACAAGTACTGGAAAACACTATCAGGGATTCCTATTTGTTTTTTCTTCTCCTGGCTCTCCATCTCCAGTTCCCCAGTTCTGGGTAATCTCTTACAAAGTTCTAATAATAAGATAGGATGAAATGTGTTAATTAGAAAGTAAAGATCCAGGACAAACACCAGAAAAAAAGGAATTACAGAAATAGTACTGATTGTAAATTTGTTTTTAGCTTACAAATAGAATGAAATTTCTTCAGCAAACTACTACTTCATGTGTGCTTGGATCTCAGATTTACCTTTCTTTAAAAAAAAACTACCTATATCCTACTTTTAATGCTTGGAGTCACAATTGGAATATTTTATATTTTCTTCTGTGATTTAGCCTGGCTTTGTTTAATCACCATCCATCATGCCATTCAGTACTTCAAATACACAGAAATAAATTGAAACAAAAGATTAGTGACAGAATGACTTTATGTTCATTTTTTTCTTAGAATTACAATTTGCAGAGAAATTGTTTAATCTGAAATAATTCAAATTCTCATGTTAAAAAAAACCCACAATAGTCTATATGTGATTGTATGAAAAGTACCTATCTCTAGGGCAGGACTTTAGGAGTGCTTCCCAAGAAGAAAATCAACAACCAGATATAGCCATTGAATCTACAGGACAATAATTTCCTGACATTGCTCTCGAGAACACCTAAAACATTCAAACTCTTTTATGTCTTTATCTGTAAGGCACAAAGTATAAATACATTTTCAAAAAGTTGGCTTATATAATACTCTAGAGAATGGTACTTGTGCAGATTAACTGGAGTTAATAGGTTTGGCCTCTGAGCCATCCATCCCATATATTAGGAAAAATTGCATAAGCCCACAAATCTTTCATTAAATTGTAGGCACATCACCACAAAATCTCATACTCCCAGGACTTTGCTGTTTGTACAGCAAATGCAAATAGTTGAATAAAAACTAAACTTCCCCAATGGGTAAAAAGAGTTGTTTGTAAGGTCATATTGGCTGACAAGCCTAGGTCTAAAAGTCTAGAAGTATTGATAGCACCTTTCTAAGACATATAATTCGTAAGTAAATAGTGAAGAATTTGGATAAGACCCTTAAAATACCTTCTCTTCTACTACTACATGTTGGAGAAGAGACAGGAGCATCTTCAAGGAATGATGGACTGGAGGTATCTTGGTACCAGAGACATGCCTGATGAATGATTCCTGTAATTCTCTCATATCCTATAATAGAGGAAGGAGGTAAGCAGACAATGATCTCTTTTTCTCTCCAAAATGAGGTTAGAAACTTGCAATTTTTCACATTTAGGGTACAGAATAATTTAATATCTATGTGGAAAGACCTGTCAAAGTGCACAGAAAACATTGTCAGTTGTCTAGCCTTTATTCCTTGAGAAATTGGGTCTGCCTTATTTCATACTTTGCAAAGGTGGGATTGGGAAAGAATATTCACTTTATTTTTTTGTATTTTTTTCTTTTTAATTCTGAGTCTAGAATTTCTTTTCAATTGGGAAATTGTTAAACAAATTATGACATACATATGTGGTAGAATACTATTATGCTATAAGAAATGATGAAATAATTTACATAAGGATAAAAACATTTTAAAGGAGAATAACTTTGAAAGACTTTGGCACTCTGATCAATGAACTCCAATCAACACAATGATCAACTATTTCCCACACCCCCAGAGAACTGATACCCAGCAATGATGGGGTCATCATATATTGTGGAGTTCAAATGAAGCAGAGCTGCAGAGGGAAAGTGATTTAAGTGGAAAATTAAAATTGCAGTCTTCTATAAAGGAACACTTTAGGAAGGAGTTTAGTGCTCCAGACTCCTTCTGTCAGAGGAGACAGGATGCTGAGTGAGTTGGGGAAGTGGTGAATAAAACAATACATTCTAATTTAAAATATTTCAGTCTTTTCCTATGGAGTCAGCCTATCCACAAGTGTGATGTGTAATGGATCATGAAAGGATGTGTAGGTTTTATACAAGCTGCAATATCCAATCTGGACTGAATTAATTCACTATGATTTGATGCATTGAATTAGGTAGTACCAGGAAAATACAATGTGGTAGCAATTCTTATTTTATTCAATCATGAGATGTTTTTCATATTAATCCTTGGTAAGAAGGACTAGAATTTGATTCACTCTTGGCAAGTAAAAAACAAAAAGGACACAGACATATGCAAATATGTGTGTGAATCTCTGTCATGCTGTTTTATAAAATCCAACAAGTAATTATTAAACACTAATTGTTTGAAAGGCACTGTGTTCTTGGTGCTTGGGGTAAAATAAAAGAAAACAAAAACAAAAACAACACCAGTACTCTACCTATTTCCTGAGAAGTATCTAGAATGATTTATTCTAGATACGATTGTCAATAATTTTATAATCCACAATGACCAATTCCAAACACTTCAGTGTACTTTCTGTCCATGACCTTGTGCAGCTCACAGAACAGCCCAGAACACAAGACTTTTCCAAAACAAATACAATGCCAGAGAACACATTTTCCAACACATAGGGAAAACCACCCAGGACACCATACTCCTATGATCAAATAGCACTTACAAATGACTGTCTTTCTCTTCTCTCTCTTTCTCTCTCTCTCACTCTCTCTCTCTCAAGTTCATTGCTTTTACATTATTACTGCACATATTTACTTGTATACAGGAAATTTTCATCTTTGTCTTCCTTGGGATATATCACTAACAATGAGATTTCTGAGACAAACATTATGGATATTTTATTCACTTTTTAAGAATATTTCTAAATTAGTTCCTAAAATATTTAGATGAGCTCAAAACTCTCCAACAATATATAGGTATATTTGAGTTTGCATAACATTGGCTATATCAATTGGTTTTTGTACTAAACAGTTTCTTTTGTATAATATGAAGCCTTAAAACTATTTTTTAATTCCCTTTAATGTTATATAGAACAATCTTTCATATCTGGAAATGGTTTGAAATTATTTTCAAAACTGTTTCCTCACCTACTTCGACCATTTACCTGTTGCATAATGACTTGATGTTATATATATTGTCACCTAGATATTTTGAATATTATAATCTTAGAGATATTTAATGTAAATGTTTCCCTAATTAGCATTTCCCTTCTTACTGCAGACATGTTACAGTTTTTTTTCAATTTTATTTAACATAAATTACTGTTAAGTCTTTTCAGTAAAGTTTGAATTTTTACAACTTCATTTGGGGTTTTCTTGGCAATGATACTGGAGTGGTTTGCCAATTCATTCTCCAGGTTATTTTATAGATGAGGAAACTGATACAAATAGGGTTAAATGACTTATTCAGGTCACACAGCTAGTAAGTGTCTGAGGCAAGATTTGAACTTAGGAAGATGAGTCTTCCTGTCTCCAGGTCTGGCTCTTTATCCTGTAGTGTGCCACCTAGCTGCCATTTATGCTAAATTATACATTTTTTTGTGCTTCTCTCTCTCTCTCTCTCTCTCTCTCTCTCTCTCTCTTCTCTCTCTCTCTCTTTCTCTCTCTCACACACACACACACACACACACACACACACACACACACATTCTCACTCCCTCTTGTCAAAACTGCATGAACTATCTAAGCTGACACTTTCTAATTTCTTAGTGGTCTGATTTTAACATTCAGTTTTTTAATCCATTTTGAGTTCATTGGGTAATATAAATTAGTTATTTGCTAAAAATAAGTTCTGTCAAATTATTTTCTGCTTTTCCCAGCACTACTTATCAATAGAGCATTTGTTCTTAAGTAATTTATGTTATTAGTTTTGTTGAATGTTGGATTATTGAATGTATTTTTTTCTGATTCTTCTTTATGCAGTTGGATTTGTTTATTTGTTTTCTTTTTTTTAACCAATAACATGTGGTTTTGTTGTTTGTTGCTTTTTAATATACTGTGACTCCATATTTAATATTCCCTAGCACTCATTTTATCTTTCATTACTACTTTTGCAAATAAATTAAAGAATTAATTTTTAAAAAGCATTTACTAAGCCCTGTCTACAGGTAAATGACTGTGCTAAGTCCTGGGCATACAGATAGAATCTGAAATAAAGATAGACCCAACCTTCAAGGAGAATGTTGTCTAATAAGGAAGAGAAAAACATGTAGGACAACTATGTACAGGGTTTTCTGTGTAGTGCTTTATTTATATACTTGTGACTTTTCTTGTGGTTCACTTAAGATTGTACCAAATTATATCAAATTTTGAGGAAAAAGACAAATATCCAGGTTTTTGGAGAAACAATATGGAGAACTAGAGATTTTCTTTGACCTCTATGTTGTCTCATACCTCTCTAAAACAGAAATTATGCACTAAAAATAAAGCAGATTCAGGTATTTCCATGGTCTAGCACATCCAGAATCCATAAGAATTTTTTTTAAATGAACTGATACTTACTGAGTTCAAGGTGCACTCAGCACTCCTCATGGATGTACTGCACTAACAGCAGGGAGGCTGCACTAGCACATCCAAAAACCTAACACACAGTCTTCTAAAAACACCTACTTCTCTGATAACATGTTCTCTTTCCAAAGTTCTAGACATGCCAGCTCCTGTTTGTGAAAGTTTGCTTTAAAACAGCCAGAAAAATGACTTCAGAAACAGAAGTTTGTTGAGGACTGCCTTTCAGCAGAAAACTTCAGAGAACCAGCAAAGCAAAACTCTGAACTACTGATGCCAGTGAGGATAACCTTATAACAGAAAAGAAAATAGATCAAGTTGTAAAGAAACTACCAAAGGCAGGGGAACCCTTCTGCTGATGTTTCACAAAATACTTCTATTAAAAATTTAAATAACAGTTTGTACTCATACTTTCAAAACTATTCTTGAATAAGAAAGATAGCACTATACATAATATTTTTGGGGGGCTAAATAGAGTCCTAATGCATAAACCAAAGAAAGATAAAAAGAAGGGAATAAACAAGTGAATTTGGTTAAATAATATTAGCTCAAAATTATAAATAAAATACTGTTAACTGTTCTATAGTGATTTATCTAAGAATCATTCACTCTGAATTAGTAGGATTTATACCAGAGATGAAAGGATAGTTCAACATTAAAAATACTATCAACATAATTAATTGTGTAAAAAAAAATCTAAGTATCCAAAACCACATGATCACCTCAGTAGATACAGAAAAAAGCCTTTGACAAAGTACAAAACTTTTACGCTAAAAACCATGTAAGGTGCAGGCATAGAGAGTCCATTTTTAATATAATAAAAAGCCATCTAAAATCTTAAGCATGTATTATATGCAGTGAGGATACCATAGAACCTTTCCCAGTAAATACAGGAGTGAAGCAAGAATGCACATTCTTCTCATTATGATTTGAAATAATCTGGAAATGCCAGTAAGAAGAGACAAGAGAAAGAAATCAAAGTCATAAAGATGGTAAAGAAGAGATTAACAATTCCTATATCTTGAACAGGTGGCATATTTTAAAAATCCTAGTCAATCAGAAATATATTAAAAGAGATAATAGTTTCATCAAAATTGCTGGCTATAAAATAAGCCCTCAAAATCAACAAAAATCTTCATAATAATAACAAAACAGAAAAGTATAATAAAAGGGGAAATATAATACCCAATAATAGAAAATTGAAAAAATCTCAGGGTTGACTTGCGAAAGCACACAAAAGATGTGTACAGATTCAGTTACTAAGTGATCCTAAAAGAAATAGAGTGTATCAAATCAGAAATTCTGAAAACCAAGGGAGAGATTAATGGAATTGAAATTAAGAAAACTGTTTAAGTAATAAAAAAAAAAAAAATTAAGAGCTGAGTTTATGAAAAAAACACAATAAAATAGATAAACCTTTGCTTAATTTGATTAAAAAAAGAAACAAGAAAACCAAATTACTAGTATCAAAAATGAAAAGGGTGAATTCACCACCAATGAAGAGGCAATCAAAATAATAATTGGGAGCTATTTTACCCAACTGTATGCCATTACATTTGACAAACTTAGTGAAATGGATGAATATTTTATGAAAAAAATATGAATTGCCCAGATTAAGGGAAGAGGAAATAAAATACTTAAATAACCCCATTTTAGAAAATGAATTTGAACAAGCCATCAATGAACTCCCTAAGAAAAAATCTCCAGGGCCAGGTGGATTTGCAAGTGAATTCTACCCAATATTTAAAGAACAATTAATTCCAGTGCTACAGAAAGTATTTGGAAAAATGGGTGGAGTCCCACCAAATTCTTTTTATGATACAAATATGGTGCTGATACCTAAACCAGGAAGAGGCAAAACAGAAAAATAAAATTATGGACCAATTTTCCTAATGAATATAGATGCAAAAATTAAATAAAACATTAGCAAGAGATTACAGCAACTAATCTCATGGATAATACACCATGACTGGGTAGAATTTGTCCCAGGAATTAAATGAAATATCACATCACACCTATCAATTGGCTAACATGACAAAACAGGAAAATGACAATTCTTAGAGAAGATGTGGGAAAATTGGAACATTAATGGTGGAGCAGTGAACTAATCCAGGCATTCTGGAAAGCAGTTTGGAACTATGTCCAAAAGGCTATAAAATTGTGCATACCCTTTGACCCAGCAATACCACTTCTAGGTCTGTATCCCAAAGAGATTATAAAATTGGGAAAAGGACCTACATGTACAAAATTATTTATAGTTGCTCTTTTAGTAGTGGCAAAGATTTGAAAATTGAAGGGATGCCCATAAATTGGGGAATGGCTGAACAAGTTATATATGAATGTATACTGAATACTATTGTGCTGTAAGAAATGATGAGCAGCTCCAATTGATAAATGGTCAAAGGATGTGAATAGGCAGTTCTCAGATGAAGAAATTAAAGCCATCTATAGTCATATGACAAAAATGCTCTAAATCACTATTGATTAGAGAAATGAAAATCAAAACCACTCTGAGGTACAACATCATACATATCAAATTGGCCAACATGACAAAACAGGAAAATGATAAATTTTGGAGAAGATGTGGGAAAATTGGAACACTAATGCATTGTTGGTGGAGTTGTGAAATGAGCCAACCATTTTGGAGAGCAATTTGGAACTGTGCCCAAAGGATATAAAATTGTGCATACGCTTTGACTCAGCATAGCACTTCTATGGCTGTATCCCAAAAAGATCGCACAAATGGGAAATGTATAAAAAATATTTATAGCAGCTCTTTTTGTGGTGGCAAAGAATTGGAAATTGAGAGAATGCCCATCAACTGGGAAATGGCTGAACAAGTTGTGGTATATGAATGTGATGGAATACTCTTGTGCTATAAATGATGAGCATGCAGACTGCAGAAGAACCTGGAAAGACTTGCATGGTCTGATGTGGAGCAAAGTTAGAAGAACCAGGAGAATGTTGCAGGCAATAATAGCCACATTGTGTGATGACTAATACTGATAGTCTCAACCCTTCTCATCAATGCAAGTATCTAAGACATCTCTAAAGGCTTCAAGATGGAAAATGCTATCCACATCCAAAGAAAGAACTATGGAGTTTCAATGCATATCAAAGCATAATATTTCCTATTTTTTTTCTTCTGTTGTGTTTTCTTTCCTCTTTCTGGTGGTTCTTCCTATTGGTTCTAATTCTTACTTACAATATGACTAATGTGAAAATATGTTTAATAGGAATGTATTTATATAACCTATATTATATGGCATACTATGTTGGGGAGGGAGGTGGAAAGGGAAGGAGAGAAAAATTTAAAACTCAAAAGCTTATGGAAGTGATTGTTGCTAAATGAAAATAAATAAATAAATAAAAATAAAGATGCAGAAACTGAAGATTAAAAAAAAAAAAGAACTTTGCAATTCCCAAAAGGCAATCCAGCTCATTTCTTCCTCTTTTTCAATTCAGACCAGTGGATTATCTAATTGAAATACCTGTCCAAGATGAAGAGACAAAATAATGTATGCTTCTACTTATATATAGAAACATATTTATATGTTTTATATATGTATATATATATATATATGTAATACATTAGGTGTATAAATGTACTGATGATTGAACTCTATAGGTTGTCTATCTCACTGCTTGTAATGATCTAGACAATTGACATTCTTCATTTATTTTTTCCCCCACTGTTCATAGTTATAACAAAGTTTTCTAAGCCAAAAAAAAAAAAAAATGATGAGCAGGCAGACCAGAAAAAACCTGGAAAAACGTATGAACTGATGCTGAGTGAAATTAGCAGAACCAGGAGAACATTGTACACAGTAATAGCTACATTGTGTGATGACTAAATTTGATAGGCTTAACCCTTTTCAGCAATGCAAGGGTCTTAGACACATCCAAAAGATTCATGATGGAAAATGCTGTCCACATTCAGAAAAAAGAACCATGGAGTCTGAATGGAGATAGAAGCAAAACATTTGCTCTCCTTTTCTTTTGTTGTTTTATTTCTTCTTTCTCATAGTTCCTCCCATTAGTTCTCATTTTTCTTTTCTTTTCTTTTTTTATATATAAATTTATTTATTTTTAGTTTTCAACATTCACTTCCACAAGTTTTTGAGTTCCAAATTTTCACACCATCTCTCCCCTCCCCCACCTCAAAATGGCATGCATTCTGAATATTCCTTCCCCTAGTCTGTCCTCTCTTCTATCTCTCTCCCCTTCTCTTATCCCCTTCCCCTTTTATTTTCCTGTAGGGCAGGATAGACTTCTGTACCTCATTTCCTGTATTTCTTATTTCCCAGTAGCATGTGAAAACATTTTTTTTAAACATATGTTTTTACAACTTTAGGTTTCAAATTTTCTCTCTTCCTCCCTCCCCACCCACCCTCACTGAAAAGGCAAGCCACTCAATATAGGTTGTACATGTGCAGTTATGCAAAACACATCCATAGTAGACATGTTGTGAAAAACTAACTCTATTTCCCTTAATCCTATCCTGCCCTCCCATTTATTCTATTATTTCTTTTGACCCTGTCCCTCCTCAGAAGTATTTACTTCTGATTACCCCTTTCCCAATCTGCCCTCCTCTCTATCATCCCCTGCTCTCTTGTCCCTTCTCCCCCTATTTTCCTGTAGGGTAAGACAGATTTCCATACCCAATTGAATGTGTATGTTATTCCTCCTTAAGCCAAATCCTATGAGAATAAGATTCCTCATTCCCTCTCACCTTCCCCTGTTTCCCCTCCACTGTAGAGACTTTTCTTTTCTGTTTTTTTTTGTGAGATAATTTACCCCATTCTACCTCTCCCTTTCTTCTTCTCTGTGTATCATCCTCTCTCATCCCTTAATTTTATTCTCCAGATATGACCCCTTAATCTTCAACTCACCCTGTGCCCTCTATCTATCTATCTATCTACATATACATACATATAATTTTTTTCCTCCAACTACCCTAATACTGACAAAGGTCTCATGAGTTATAAATATCATCTTTCCATGCAGGAATGTAAACAGTTCAATCTTAATAAGTCTCTTATGATTTCTCTTTCCTGTTTACCTCTTCATGTTCCACTTGAGTCCTGTATTTGAAAGTCAAATTTTCTATTCAGCTCTGGTCTTTTCATCAGAATGCTTGAAAGTCCTCTATTTCACTGAATGACCATTTTTTCCCTGAAGGATTATACTCAGTTTTGCTGGGTAGGTGATTCTTGGTTGTAATCCTATCTCCTTTGCCCTCTGGAATATTATATTCCATGCCCTGTGGTCCTTTAATGTAGAAGCTGCTAAATCTTGTGTTATCCTGATTGTGTTTCCACAGTACTTGAATTGTTTCCTTCTGGCAGCTTGTAATATTTTCTCCTTGACCTGGGAACTCTGGAATTTGGCTACAATATTCCTAGGAGTTTTCCTTTGGGGATCTCTTTCAGGAGGAGATCTGTGGATTCTTTCAATTTCTATTTTGCCCTCTGGTTCTAATATATCAGGGTAGTTTTCCTTGATAATTTCTTGAAAGATGATGTCTAGGCTCTTTTTTTGATCATGGCTTTCAGATAGTCCAATAATTTTTAAATTCTCTCCTGGATCTATTTTCCAGGTCAGTTTTTTTCCAATGAGATATTTCACATTGTTTTCTAATTTTTCATTCTTTTGGATTTGTTTACAGTGTCTTGATTTTCATAAAGTCACTATCTTCCAATTGCTCTATTCTAATTTTTAAGGAAGTATTTTCTTCAGTAATCTTTTGGACTTCCTTTTCCATTTGGCCAATTTTTCTTTTTAGGGCATTTTTCTCCTCATTGGCTTTTTGGACCTCTTTTGCCATTTGGGTTAGGCTATTTTTTAAGGTGTTATTTTCTTCAGTATTTTTTTGGGTCTCCTTTAGCAAGCTGTTGACTTGTTTTTCATGATTTTCTTGCATTCACTCTCAGTTTTTCCTCTACTTCCCTTACTTGCTTCTCAAAATCCCTTTTGAGCTCTTCCAAGGCCTGGGACTGATTCATATTTTTTTGGGCTTTGGATGTAGGAGCTTTGACTTTGTTGTCTTCTTCTGGTTGTATATTTATCTCTTTTTCACCAAAGTAAGATAATATAGTCTGACTCTTTTTGTGCTGCTTGCTCCTGATCCCAGCCAATTACTTGAGTTTTAAACTCTTTGTTAAGGTATAAATCTGCTTCCAATGTGGAGAATGTACTGTCCCAAGCTTCAGGGGTTTGTACAGCTGTTTTCAGATACTTGTAGGAACCTGTAAATTTTCAGTTCTACCAAGGTGGTATAATAAGGGGCGAGGTTTTATCCTTTCCTGGCCTGTGACTACAAGTACTCCTTTCTGTCCTGTAACTGTGAGGAGGGTTTCTCTCCAGCACTACAAGCTCCACCATGCCAGCTGCTCCTCTCACCCAGCAACCTCCCAGAACTGTACCCAGACAGATTCAAGGAACTGGCAACGAGATCCCTTCCCTCTCTTGATCAGCCACTGATTTCCCCTCAGTCTGTGGGCTGGAAGGTTGGGAAGCAGCTGCCCAACCCCAGGGCCATGCTTTTGGAGAATGGAGCTGAGACCCTCCCTTCCTTTCTCAGCATCAACAGAAACAGACTTTTCCCACTGACCTTCTAAGTTGTCTTTGGCACTGATGGATTGAGGAGTCTGGAAACCTCCACAGCTGCCCGAGATTCTATCCTCTGAGGCCTGCTCCAGCTTCACCTCGTCCTGCGCACCCACGCTGCGCTGTTGCTGCAGCCTGGCGCGATACAACCTTTCTGATCAATCATCCGTGTCTTGGCTGAAATTTGTTTCACTCTGTCTTTTTGTGGGTTCTGCTGCTTCAGAATTTGTTTAGAGCCATTTTTTATGAGTATTTGGAGGGGTTTGGAGGAGAGCTCGAGCAAGTCACTACTTTCACTCCACCCTCTTGGCTCCGCCTAGTTCTCATTTTTCTATACATCATGCCTAATGTGAAAATATTCTTAATATGAGTGTATAAGTAGAGCCTATAGTAGATTACATATTGTCTTTTGGAGAGGTAGGAGGAGAAAATTTAAAACTCAAAATCTTATTCAAGTAAATGTTGAAAACTAAAAATAGATGGGAGGGGGCAGAGCTCAGATGGTGAAGTAAAAGCAGTGACTTGCTTAAGCTGCCCCCCAAATCCCTCCAAATACCTGTGAAAAAGGATGCTAAACAAATTCTAGAGTGGCAGAATCCACAAAAAGACAGAGTGAAACAAATTTCCAGCTCAAGAAATCCTGGATGGTTAATTGGAAAGGTCTGTTGCACCAGGCTTGGAGAGGAGCCCAGGATGTGCTGCTGTACAGGCAAAGACCTGGCCTCAGTGAACCTGGAGCAGTCCTCAGTGGATTAAATAAAGTAGAGCTGTGGCAGTTTCCAGACTTCTCAACCCACAATTGCCCAAAACAACTTAGAAGTTCGGTAGGAAAGGTCGGTTGGACCATGGTGAAAGAAGAACTTGGTCTGGCCCCAGTCCTAGCACAACCCCTAGTTGGTGGCTACTTCCAAAACTCTCAGCCCACATAGAGAAGGGGGATCTGATCAGAGGGGGATTGCAGGGATCTCTTTGCTGGTGCTGAGGAAGGATTCTCTTGCTTTACTCATTTTTGGATCTGGGTCACAGTTCTGGGTGGTGGTGCTGGGGCAAGGAGGAGTGCTGGTGTGGTGGAGCCAAGTGGTGGTACAGAGAAAATCCTCCTCACAGTTCTAAGGTAGAAAAGAGTGCTTGTGGTAACTCATAGGCCAGAGCCCAGGACAGGAAAGGAGTAAATACCTTGTTCTTGATCTTACCATCTGGGAAGAACTGAAAATTTATCTCTGAAAACAACTGCACAAAACCCCCAAAGCTTGAGACAGTACATTCTACACACTGGAAGCAGACCCCTACTTTAACAGAGTTCAAAACTCAAGTAATTGGCTTGCATCATGAGCAAACTGCACAAAAAGAGTCAGACGATAGAATTTTTCTTTGGTAACAAAGAAGGTCAAAACATGCAACCAGAAGAAGATAGCAAAGTCAAAGCTCCTACATCCAAAGCCTCCAAGAAAAATGTGATTCAATCCCAGGCCATGGAAGAGCTCAAAAAAGGAGTTTTAGAAGCAAGTAAGAGGAGTAAAGGAAAAACTGGGAAGAGAAATGAGAGTGATGCAAGAAAATCATGAAAAACAAGTGAACAGCTTGTTATAGGAGACTAAAAAAAAACTGAAGAAAATAACACCTTAAAAAATAGCCTAACCCAAATGGCAAAAGAAGTGCAATGAGCCAATGAGGAGAAGAATGTCTTCAAAAGCAGAATTGGCCAAATGGAAAAGGAAGTCCAAAAGCTCACTGAAGAAAATACTTCCTTAGAAAGTAGAATGGAGCAAATGGAAGCTAATGACTTCTTGAGAAATCAAGACATTGCAAAACCAAACCAAAAGAATGAAAAAAAAGTAGAAGACAATGTGAAATATCTCATTGGAAAAACAATTGACCTGGAAAATTGATCCTGGAGAGATCATTTAAAAATTGCTGGACTAGGGGCAGCTAGGCAGCACAGTGGATAGACTACCAGCCCTGGAGTCAGGAGACCTTGAATTCAAATCTGGCCTCAGACACATAACACTCAATAGCTGTGTGACTCTGGGAAGTCACTTAACCTTCCCTTGCCTCATCAAAATTTCATTTATTTATTTATTAGGAGCAGCTAGGTTGTACAGTGGATAGAGCACTGACCCAGGAGTCAGGAGGATCTGAGTTCCAATGTGGCCTCAGACACACAACATTTAACTAGCTGTGTGACTCTGGGCAAATCACTTAACACCAATTGTCTCACCAAAAAAAAAAAATTACTGCAGTACCTGAAAGACATGATTAAATTTTTAAAAAGAGCTTACACATCATCTTTCAAGAAATTGTCAAAGAAAACTGTCCTCATATTTTCAAAAAGAGGATAAAATAGAAATGGAAAGAATCCACCAATCACTTCCTGAAAGAAACCCCCAAAGGAAAACTCCTAGGAATATTATAGCCAAATCCAGAGTTCCCAGGTCAAGGAGAAAATATTGCAAGTAGCCAGAAAGGAACAATTCAAGTATTGTGGAAACACAATCAGGATAATACAAGATTTAGCAGCTTCTACATTAAAAGACTGCAGGGCCTGGAATATAATATTCTGGAGGGCAAAGGAGATAGAATTACAAGCAAGAATCACCTACCCAACAAAATTGAGTATATTCCTTCAGGGGAAAAAAATGGTCATTCAGTGAAATAGAAGATTTTTAAGCATTCTTGATGAAAAGACCAGAGCTGAATAGAAAATCTGACTTTCAAATACAAGACTCAAAGATAAGCATGAAAAGGTAATCAGGACAGAGAAATCATAAGGAACTTATTAAAGTTGAACTGTTTACAGTACTACATGGAAAGATGATATTTGTAACTCATGAGACCTCATGAGAACACATGTCAGTATTAAGGAAGTTGGAGGGAAAAATTATGTGCATGTACGGATAGATAGATTGATAGGTAGATAGAGGAAACAGTGTGAGTTGAAGATGAAGGGATGGTCTCTAAAAATAAAATTAAGGGATGAGAAAGCATTATACTGGGAGGAGAAAGACAGAGGTAGAATAGGCTAAATTATCCCATATAAAACAGACAAGAAAAAACTTTTACACTGGAGAGGAAGTAGGGGAAGGTGATTGGCTTAAGGAGGGAATAACATACGTGTTCAATTGAGTATAGAAATCTATTTTACCCTATAGGAAAGTAGGGGGAAAGGGCATAAGAGAGTGGGGGCATGAAAGAACAGAGGGCAGGTTGAGGGAGGGGGTAATCAGAAGTAAACACTTCCAAGGAGGAACAGAATTAGAAGAGAGAATAGAATAAACAGGGAGTGGATAGGATGAAGGGAAATATAGTTGGTTTTTCACAACATTACTATTATGGAATTCTTTTGCATTACTATGCATGTATAACCTGTATCGAGTTGTTTGCCTTCTCAGTGGGGGGGGGGAGGAGGAGGAAGGGAAAGAACATAAAATATATGTGTGTATGTTATATATATGTGTGTGTATATGTGTGTGTGTATTTGTGTGTGTGTATATAGACACATATGTGTCTATATGCACATATGTGTATATCCACATATGTGTGCATATATATGTATATGTTTATATATGTATATGCATATATAGATGACAAAAGGCAGGGACCAACCTGAGTTCCCAAAATTACCCTTCAAGGAACATATCCTGGTCTGTGCTCCATTCTCACCAGGACATGGCATACATTTCTGCCAACCTTCTAAGTTGTCTTGGGCTAGAAAATTGCTTCCCGCCATCCTTTGTGGGTTCTGCTATTTCTGAATTCATTTTGAGGCATTATTTGATATTTCAGTGGGCAAAGGACTTGGATTTACAACAAAGAATCACCTACCCAACCAAATTGACTGTAATCATACTGTGGGAAAATGAATATTCAATTAAATAGATGATTTTAATGCCTTCCTCATAAAACACCAGAGAGGAATCGAAAATTCGATTGTCAAATACAACCTTCCAGAGACATATAAAAAGCTAAACAGGAAAGAGAAATCATAAGGGATTCAATAAGCATAAACTGTTTATATTCTTACATGGACAATGACAATTAAGTTCGAAGAACTTTGTCATTATTAGCTCAAGTTAGATGGAATATAAATAGACTGAGGGCACAAGTGTGAGTTGACTATGATGGTATGATATCACAAAAAATAAAATTATGGTATGAGAAACAGAAATGCACTAGGAGAAGAGAAAAAGGGGGGGATAGAGTGAGGTAAATTATCTCACAAATAAGAGGTGTGAATAATCTTTTATAGTCAAAGAGCAAATGGGAAGGGTTGGGGGAAGTGCTTGAACCTTACTCTGTTATTGGCTGAAAGAGGGAATAACATACATATTCAATTGGGTATAGAAATCTATCTTACTATATAGGAAAGTGGGAGGGGAAGGGGATGAAGTAAGGTGTGATGATAGAGGGGAGGGTGGATTGGGGGAAGGTGGTAACTTTTGAGGATGAACAGGGTGAAATGAGACATAGTACGATAAAAGGGGGAAATAAGACATAGGGAAATACACCGTAATCAAAACTGTGAATAAACGCTACAACAGTTTTCTTTGACAAAGTCTTCATTTCTCAAATATAGAAAGGGCTGAGTCAAATTTATAAAAATAAGAGCCATTGCTTAATTAATAAATGGTCAATGGATATGAGCAGGCAGTTTTCTGATAAAATAGTCAAAGCTATTTATAGTCATATGAAAACATGCTATATATCACTGCTAATTAAATAAATTAAATTATTTATTAATTATTATATTAATTAATTTAAACAATTAATTGTTTAATTATTTAATTAAATGAAAACAACTCTGATGTGCTACTTTACACCTATCAGATTTTCTAATATGACAGAAAAAGAAAATGACAAATGGAGGGGATGTGGAAAAATTGAAGCATTAATGCATTATTGCTGGAGTTGTAAACTAATTCAACCATTCTGAAGAGCAATTTGCAAGTATGCCCGAGAGAATGCTCTCAGAAAAACTTTGAAAGACTTTCATGAGCTTATGCAAAGTGAAATGAGCAGAGCCAGGAGAACGTTGTACACAGTAACATCAATATTATATGATAATCAATGTGAATGATTTAGTTATTCTCAGCAACACAATGTTTTAAGGCAGTTCTGAAGGAATTTTGATGAAAATGCTATCCATCTCCAGAGAAAGAATGTGAATGGAGATCAAAGCATACTTTTCCTTTTTATTTCTTTTCTTTTCCTTTCTTTTTTTTGACTGTTTTCTTTTACAATAAGACTAATATGGAAATATGTTTTTCATGACTGCACATATATAACCTGTATCAAATTGCTTATTTTCTCAGGGTGGGGCAAGTGAAAAGAGTGAAAGGGAAAATTTGAAACTCCAAATTTTAAAAAAATGTTAAATTTTTTTAGATGTAGTTGAGGAAAATAAAATATTAGATAATTATAAAAAAATAAAGAACAACTTAAATACCTAGAGCAATATGCAGTGGTCATGTCCAGGCTGTGCCCATACAAATACATATACATACTTACATACATATGTGCATATATACATACACACATATATTATTATGTTAATTTCTAATTTTAGTGGCATATCAATCAAATTACCATGGGAATAATTTATGGAATTTGATAAAATAATAATAAAATGTATTTGGAAACAAACAAAAATCTCAAACATCAGGTAAAATCCCCCCTCCCCCAAAAAATACAAGGATGTAGGCAGAATAGAACTTTCTAACTTCAAACTATGTCATAAAGCAGCAGTTTTGGTTTAGCTATTGGTTAAAAAATAGAGAGTTTGATAGATGGAAGAAACAAGACAAAGGAGAATCAAAAGTAATAGAACCAAGTAATCTAGTTTTTGATAGAGTGGAAAAGAAATTACCCAGGAAAAAATAAATTATTTGATAAAAGTTGCTAGAAAAAAACTGTAAAGCAGTCTGGCAGAAATTAAGCTTAAACTAACACTTTATAGAATATTCTGTAATACATTCTAAATAGATACTTGGCCTTAACATTACATATTATATTATAAAAAATATTAAAAGACAAACATCATATAACTTGCAGAGTTTTGAGTAGGACATGTATTCTTAAATAAACAAGAGATAAGAGGCAATTACAAAAGATATAATAGATAATTTTGATAATGTGAAATTGAAGTTTCTCATAGACAAAATTAGCATATCTAAAATGATAATGGAAATGTTCAAATAGAAAACAAAAACAAAATCTGCATATCAATTTTTTCTGATATGGTTTTGGTATCCAATACCAATACACAAGTGCTTATTCACACATATACATACATACATACATACATACATACATACATACACACACATATAGGTGTGTGCATTTTCCTGCATTTCTCACTAGATACCCCATTCTCCAATTGATTAGGGGACAATTATTATTAATAAATAGTTATTAAAAAGAATTGCAAAGTATTCACAACCACATGAAAGAATCCTACAAATCATTGCTGGGAGAAATAAAGATAAAAATAAATAACCCTGACATTTTACCTCATGCCACAAAATTTTGCAACAATGACAAAATATGACAATACTCAATGTTAGTTTCAGGGATGACAGACCCACTAATACATTTTTGGTTGACTTGTAAAATGGTACAAGCATTTTGAAAAGCAAATTAGAATTATGCAAATTAAGTGACTAACATGTTTATACACTTTGAATAAAGCTTCCATTACTTAGCTTATATTCCAGGCAAGCCATCTATAAGAAAAAAGTCCCCTGTAAACCAAAACATTTATAGTAGCATTTTTGTGATAGTGAAGAATTAGAAACAAAATAGATGTTGATCAGTTGTTTAATGACTAAGCAAATTGTGGTACATGAATGCAATGGACTATTGCTGTGCTTTAAGGAATGTGTATGTGTATGTGTGTGCACATCGATAAAATGAAGATGCACAGAAATATTTTATGAACTGATGCTGAGTGAAATAAGCAGAACCAAATAAAAATATTTACAGTAACTACATCAGTGCAAATGACAAAACAATTATACACCAAAAAAATCAAAAGTGAGTGGGACTCAAATTAAAAGCTGTGCAAGGACACCCCTAACTCACCTCTCTGTTGATGGGGGAAGACCACAAGTCTTTTTTAAACTTTTCAATATGTTGATCAGTTGTGTTGATTTTTTTTTCCTTTCTAAAAATATTGCTGTTTTATGAGATTGTTTTTGAGAAGTACAAAGGAAGGGATACTTAGAATAACTATGATGATGTAAGAAATAGAAATCATCAAAAAAACTTAAAATGTAATTGAGAAATGTTAAATAAAAAAGTACAACTCAAAAAAGAAAACATGAAAAAGTCAATATAATGAAAGACATCTTGTAATACTTCCTTTCCAACATTGTCTAATAAAATTGTTTTGCATCATATTTTACATCATATTGGAAAACTCAGTAAAGGTAATTTCCTGGGTAATTCAGACAAAGAATGCCTGAAGTGAATTCAATAAAAACTGCATTAAAGTAAGTTCTATGGAACCTTAGAAAGACTTGCAAGTAGATATAAAATTAGTAAAGCACAATAAATACCTAAGACTAATTAATTCACAAGCTATAAAACTGAAATAAAAATGGGGAAAATGGAAACAATAGTCATGTAGTCATGCAGGCTATGATGTTAGATATAATGATAAATTTTAGATTCACATTGCTTTCTGTTTTCAGATTTCTATAAAATGAAACATCGAGTATATTTAATTTAAAAATAACATTTTGTTATAAATTTAGTAATTTAGACTGCCTTATACATGGTAGGCATTTTCAATACCTTTTTTCTTTAAAAAAAAGACTTTACTTATAAAATAACTGAAGTATTTCAAGAAAATACCTCAGAGATCATTATTCTAATCCTTTCATTTTTCAGATAAAGAAATTAATGCTCAGAGAGTTTGAAAGACTTGCCCAAAGGCTGATAGGCAGTAAGTGGCTGAGCCAGGATTCCAACCCAGGTCCTCTGACTATAGATACAATTGAAATTTACACACAAGATTCCTTAGTAATCTAATAATCCTGTACTCACCTTTTGCTATTAGTGACAACATTATGAATTCCTGGTGGGACTCTCGCAAGACATGCCTCCTCTCTCTCCCAACATCTGTAAGCACTTGGACTATATCACTTGCACTATATCATTGCTTATGAGGTAGTGTTGCCCTACCAAAAGTTGCTGGAATACTACAAAAATCTAAATTAATCTAATTTTAAACAGGATTAATGAATCACAAAGACTGTAATAACTCATCAAACTGATTTACCACTTAGAGATAAGACATATGAGATATTAATTACATGCATCTTGATCTTAGGCATAGGGTTTGATCAGGAGTTTGGGAGAAAGGAGATGTACTGCTGCAAGAAGGTAAAATTTTATAGCTGCAAAGAGTGACTTTTATTTGTCTCTCCACAGGGCTTACACTAATTGCCATAATATGGGTTAAGATGAACTATGTTCTTAACTAACTCCACCTAAATCTTTTTTTCTTTCCAGAAGAGTTACACTTATTTGAAAATTTATATTCAGGTTTTATTTTTTTAATAATTTAATGCAAAATCACTTGCATAATATTTAAATGTGTGCATAGATTTCCATTCAATTCCATTTTTATAGAAGGAGTCCTCCTTTAAAGAATTAACATAACATAATATGTTGGTGCCCCAACATGACAATTCACATTCACTTGAATGACTTCCTCTTTTAAATATTACCTTTGTGTGTCTGAAGTAACTAAGAAGGAGACTACTGATGTGTGAATTTCCTGATTTGAAACTTTACTAGGCAAAAACCAAACAAACAAAACCTTAAAGTCAATGTTAGTAGTTTTCTACAGAGTGGGATGGAGAGAAAACAGTTAAATAAAGTAGAATGTTGCCTCTTTCCTCTTGTTCCTTAAATTTTGTTAATCACTGAGAATAGGGAACATTTTAAATCCAAATATTTTATGCCTCAGAAGACCTCTAGGCAAAGTCATGTTTAATAGGTGAGGAACATGAAGTTCAGAGAGGTTAGATGGTTCACACAAAATGTCTGATTCAGTGTTATAATTGCTAGCTACCAAAACTTGAAATATTTGGAAGTTTTAACTACTTCTGTTGAACACTTTAAACACTCAGTTTAACACTTGGACTGACATAAGGCATTTTCCTAAAAAGGAAGTAGAACTTTTTAGAATAACGTTTTCATTTTCTTTAATGTGTTCCAATGTTTAATGCATTTAGATATTGATTTTCTAACATAACACAACCAATGTACAAGGTCAGGAGACATAGAGAGAAGAAAGGAAAACATAGGATGGAAGCAAATACACAGTGATAATCATAACTTTAAATATCAATGGGATGAACTCACTCATGAAATGGAAAGTAACAGCAGAATGGATTGAAAAACCAGAATCCAACAATATTTCATTTACCAGAAACAACTTTGAAATAGAGAGAAACATATACAATAAAAATAAGGGGCTGGGGACAGCCAAGTGGTTCAGTGGATAAGCTCCAACCTTGGAGTCAAGAGGACCTGAGTTCAAATCCGGCCTCAGACATGACACTTACTAGCTGTGTGACCCTGGGCAAGTCACTTAACCCCAGATTGCCTCACCAAAAAAAAGGGGGGAGGGGGCTGTATCAGAATCTATTATGCTTCAGCTGAAGTAAAAAACAAACCAGCAAACAAAAAATAAAACCCAAGGGTAGCAATAATGTTCTTAGACAAAGTAAAAGCAAAAGTAGACTTAATTTTAAAAATTAATCAGTAAAACCACATTTTGTTAAAAGGCACCATAGACAATGAAATTATGTCAGTAGTAAACATATATATACCAAATTACATAGCATCCAAATTCTTAAAAATTAAATGATTTACTAGAGGAACTAAACAGTAAAACTCTATTAGTAGGGAGCCTCAACTTTCTCCTCTCAGAATGAATAGATCTAACAAAATAAAAAGGAAAGAAGTTAAGAAGATGAATATAATTTTAGAGAAGTTAGATTTGATAACACTCTGGACAAAACAGAATGAAATAGCAAATTAAACTTTTTTTTCTCAATTGCACACAGCACCTTCAGAAAAATTAAGGCATAGAAACTTCAAATCAAATGCAGAACACCAGAAAGATTGCATCCATCCTTTTCAGACATGATAAAATTCAATCAAGGGTTATGAAAACATAGATTATAATTGAATTGGAAACTAAATAACCGAATTCTTAAAATAGACAAGATCAAAGAACAAGTCATAGAAACAATAAGTAATTTCACCAAAGAGAATGACAGTATTAAAAACATTCTTAAATTGACAGCATAAAACCAAAGCAGTACTTAGGAAAAATTTATATGTCTAAACACTTTGTTATTGTTGATCAGTCATTTCAGTCATGGCCAACTCTTTGTGACCCCATTTGGGCTTCTCTAGACAAACATACTGGAATGGTTTGCTTTTCTTTCTTCAACTAAAAGCTAGTAAATGTTTGAGGTCAGATTTAAACTAAGGAAGATGAGTCTTCCTGTGTTTAGGCCTGGCACTTTATGCATTTTACCACCTAGTTGCCCCAAATCTTACATCAATAAAAGACAGAAAGAACAAATCAATTATTTGGGAATCCAGCTAAAACAAAAAAAACCTAGAAAAAGAGCAAATAAATATTCCTAATTAAACACCCATTTGGAAATTCTGGAAATCAAAGAAGTGATTAATATAATTGAAGGTAAGAAAACCACTGAATAATGCACAAAACTAGGAGCTGGTTTTATTGAAAATATAATAAAACAATTAAATCATTGGTTAATATGATTTTAAAAAAGAAGAAAATCAAATTACCAATATTAAACATGAAAGGGTGAATTCACCTCCAATGAAAATGAAATTAAAACAATTATGAAGAGTTATTTTTCCCAATTATATACAACAAATATGATAATCTAATTGAATATAACAACAAAAACAACAACAACCACAACAAAAAGACTTACTGGAAGCTAATACTTTTCATACTTGTGGACCAATAAAAGTGGCAAATAAATAAGGATTCATTTTAAAAAGTGACATATAATAATACCATAAAATTTCTTTTTTTCTATTTTTAAATGAAATATCTTCAAAAGATTTATTTTAAAAATAACATATTTGGGGGGAGTTATTTATTGAAAAAAATTAGTATTTACATACAGTTTAATCACTTTTATTCCTGAATATAATGTACATCAAAAGTTTAATCAAGATTTGATTACATCATCAAATTAGATATTAAAGTCCACAATACTATTTTCCCTTTTTTGCTTGACAATGATATTTTATAAAAATTGTGATTATAAAACAAACCCTTTGAAACCAAGTATATTATAGGAGAAAAATAATTGGTTCTGAAAATCATTACTGCATTTGGTTTCACTTCATGCTTTAGGCTTGTGCTGAGGCAGAGATTCTCCAATAACAATAAGAGAGGATTAATGCTCATGCCGCATTGGAAGGAAATCAGCATTAGTCACTGAAATATAATCCTTATGACTAGTTCATCCAATAACACTGACTGAAATACTCAAAAATATGCATGTGTTAAGAACTGTGACTTAATGTGAATATCTATTAACAGATAGCTTGTAGAGATAACAAGGAACAGATAAGTAGGTACAAGATAATAACAGAAATTGCATTTAGAATTTATTGTTAATACTTGATAATTATTTGATAACATAAGGAAATTAATAAAAATTGTTGTGAAACATTGTGCCCTTAAATTCTGATAACCCTATAATCCAGAATAGTTGCACATTCTAAAATACTTTGTAAGACTCTGATATTATTTTTATTTGTGTGTTTGTGTGCATTAGTACTTCTATAACTTCTTGGTTAAGATAAGATTCAGGCTTGTGGTGATATTTAAAATATATCATATTAATCTGATCATTGCTGAAAAAAAGATAAATGATGAAGGAACACAAATAGGTATAAATGTCTTCAACTGAGACAATGAATCATTTATCCACATTTTTCTGGGTCAAGACAGGAACATCTCTAAGGATAGCATCATAGAGGAGGAACATGTCAGGATCAGCTTGTAGTAACCATGCAGTATAGAGAAAAACAGGGAAATTTCTAATGTCACAAGATATAGAACTTCATCTCCATTTTCTTCTGAATTGTATGAGTGTTAGGAGATAATTGGTCCATGAGAATAGGTTCCACTTTATAGAGAATGTACTTTCCTCAGTGTAGGGGTATGAGGAAGTATGGATTAGCCTTTTAGGGATAATGACTATACTTCATGGGAGAATTCTACAATGCCCCCTACATCACTTCTCACTAGGTACTTTCTCAATTACTTCCCTTTAGTTCCCTGATTTTATATTTAACATTTTAAGATCATTGTTGCCATATTTCAAAATCCAATGAAACCCTGCTGTGCTCATGCTTTCTCTAACATAGTATTTAAAAAGCACACACCTTTCTTAATGTCTATTACACTGACACTTTATCATTTAACATGTTTATGCCTCATATTTAACACATTTTGTATGTCTCATGTTTAACACATTTAATACACTTTTTATGTCTCATATTTTTAATGAAATTTTAGGGGAGGATTGTATCTTTTTCTTTCCTTTAATACCTCAGAGCACCTAAGATAGTGGTAAACACAGAGAGGGCCTCCTGTGAATAAGGGTTTCATTGAATGACAGATGAGAGGAAAGATATAGGTTTATTTGTAATCTTTAAGAACTATCAGCAAATATTTACCTATGATTATATTTGAAATCTCACTCTGGGGCTCATTTTTATTAAATGCTTTCTTTTCAATCTAGACATTTTCTCCTCTTCTTTAAATGAAGTAATTGAGTTTTTTTCTTTAAAAATATTCTGAATTTAACATACTCTGAGCAGAATAAAACATACAAAAATAGTAGGACAGCAAAAATAAGATGGTATTCCTCTCTTTTCTTTTCTTTCCCTTGCCTTGCCTTGAGCATTGTCTTGCTTGCTTTTGCTCTCCTTCATTCTTCTCCCCCTTGACCCTGCATATTCAGAGGAAAACAACAATAAGAATTTGCATGAAATATAGTGTAATAAAGCAGATTGCCACATTGTCGCTAATATTCAGAATCTTGAGTCCTTTATCTCTCTCTCAAGAAGCTGGTAGCATGTTTCATCATCAGTATGCTAGAATTGCAGTTGGTTTTGCTACTGATCAAAGTTCTCAAGACTTTCAATGTAGTTTTCATTTATGTTTTGTTTTATATCTTTTTGTTCTCCTGGTTTTACTCAGTTCACTCTGCATCATGTCATAAGCATCTTTGCAGGTTTTTCTGAAAGTATCCATTTTGTTATTTGTTTAAGTGCAGTACTCACCAATAACATTCATATCTCATTGTTTGTTTAGCCATTAAACAATAATTGGGTGCCTTTTTATGAACAAACTGTTTTCAAAGGAAGAAATGTATGCCATCATAAACCCTTGGTAGCTGTCTCTTTCATTTAACTTTTTAAGGTTTTGAGAAGACACTGGCTTCTTCACCTCCTGTTAGCATGTAAACAATTCATCCTCAGCAATTGTGCTTTATTTTGATTTTCTTTCATCTCCCAACAATTCCTTTGAATGGAATTTTCTACAAAAAAAATATTCCTTTAAAAAAAGGACATATTTCCTTTACACCTTAGACTTTGAATCATTTTTTCTCTCTACAAATTGCAGACTCTGAATGAAAAGTTTTGTTTTGCTTTATTTTAAGAGAAATTGATCCTAGAAAAGAGAAAAAAGAAAATAAAAGGAAGATATTTGCTGAATCATTTTATCAAAAATATGGAGAAAGAATAATAGAAAAATTGGTGTCTATGGAACAGTCATGCCTTGGATAAGACAAGCAGCTTTTTTTTTCACTTTATAATCAATTAATTTATTTTTAGCTTTCAAAATTCACTTCCATATGATTTTGAGCTTTGAATTTTCTCCTCTTCCACTTCCCCCCTCCCCAAGACAGAATGCAATCTGATATAGGCTCTACTTATACATTCATCTGAAACATTTTTGCATTATCATGATGTAAAGTAGAATTACAATTAATGGGAAGAACCAAGAGAAATAAGAAATAAAACAAAACACAAAAGAAAAGGAAAGCAAATAGTGCAGTTACATCTGCATTCAGGCTCTAAAGTTCTTTCTCTTGGATGTGGATAGCATTTTCCATCATGAGTCTTGGAGTTGTCTAAGATCCTTGCATTGCTGAAAAGAACTAAGTCTATCAAAGTCAGTCATCACAAAATGTGGCTGTTATTGTGTGCAATGTTTTCCTGATTCTGATCACCCCACTCAGCATCAGTTTGTATAAATATTTCCATATTAGGGAAAATATGTATTTTAGGATTATGGTTCTTAATTCACTCTCTATCTGCTTCCATTTTGTGGGAGACTTCATCCCATTCACATTGACAGTTATGATTATTATCTGTGTCTTTCTCTCCAATCTATTTTCCCCCTTGTTTATGCCTTTCTCTTTCTTTTTTCCCTTTCACTCCTCACTGGAGTTTTGCTTTAAACCACCACACTAACACCCCTTCTATTAGCCTCTTCCCTTTTCTTTCCCCTTTCCCTTCATACCTCCTTTAGGGTAAGTTAGATTTTTATATCTAACTAATTATGTTATTCCCTTTTTGAGCCAAATCTGAGGAGAGTAAGTTTAGACATGCTCATCTCCCTCTCTCTTTCCTTCTATTGTAATAGGTTTTTGTGCTTTTTCATGTGATGTAATTTGCCGTTGTCTGCCTCCTCCTTTCCTCTTCTCCCAGAACAATCATTCTGTCAAAGGACAATAAATAATATCTCTCTTGAGTCTTCTATTTGAAGATCAAATTTTCTGTTGAACTTTGGTCTTTCCATAAGTAAAGTTTGGAAGTCCTCTAATTAGTTGAATATTTATCTTCTCCCCTGGCAGATTATACTCAGTCTCACTGGTTCATTGATCCTTGGTTGTAAACCAAGCTCCTTTGAGTTATGGAAAAAGAAAAAGAAAATGAAAGGAAGATAACAACCTTCCATCTTTCAATGTAGAAACTGCAAGATCCTGCATAAGCCTGATTATGGTTCCATGATATTTAAATTGTTTCTTTCGAGTTGCTTGCAGTATTTTCTCCATGACCTGGTAATTTTGGAATTTGGCTACACTATTCCTTGGCATTTTCAATATGGGATCACTTTCAGAAGGTGATTGGTAGATTTTTTCAATGAGTATTTTACCTTATGGTTCTAGGACCTCAGGGCAGTATTCCTTGATGAATTCCTGAAAGACACTTTCCAGGTTCTTTTTTTTCTTCATGGTTTTCAGGTAGACCAAGGATTTTTAAATTGTCTCTCCTGGACCTATTTTCCAGGTCAGTTGCTTTACAAATGAGGTATTTTATGTTTTGTTCTTCTTTTTTTACATTCTTTTGTTTCTGTTTGACTGATTATTGATATCTCATAAAGTAATTAGCTTTTACTTGCCCAATTATAATTTTTAATGAACTGTTTCCTTTAATTAGATTTTGTAGTTCCTTTTCCATTTAGCCAATTCTAATTTTTAAGGAGTTGATTTCTTCAGTGTACTTCCCCCTACACCCCCCCACCATTTAGCCAATTGTATTTTTTTAAGGACGTGTGTTCTACAGTCAGCTTTTGTCCTTCCTTTTCCAAGCTATTGACTGTATTTTGCATACTTCTCATTTTCTTTCCCAATTTTTCTTCTACCTGTCTTATTTGACTTTCAAATTCCTTCTTGAGCTCTTTCAAGAAGACTTTTTGGGGCAGAGCCAAGATGGTGGAGTAAAAGCAGTGACTTGCTTGAGTTCTCTCCCAAATGCCTACAAATACATGTAAAAAATGGCTCTAAATGAATTCTAAAGGAGCAGAACACACAAAAAGACAGAGTGAAACAAATTTCCAGCCCAAGACAAACTTGGTGGTTGATTGAAAAGGTATGCCACCCCAGGCTGGGAGAGGAACACAGTTTGTTGTGGGCAGCAGGCCTCAGCAAACCTGGAGCAGGTTTCAGAGGATGGAATCATGGACAACTGTGGTTATTTCCAGACTTCTCAACCTGTGAAGGCCAAAGACAATTTAGAAGCATAGCCCTGGGACTGCGGCTGCTTCCAAGCTTCAGGCCCACAGACTGAAGGGGAATCGAATGGCTGATGAGAGGGGGATTGCAGGGATCTCTCTGCTGGTACAAGATTCTCTTGCTTTGCCCATGCTTAGATATGGGTCACAGTTCTGAGTGGCCACCCTGGAGCTAGGAAGAGCACTGGTATGGTAGAGATTGTAGTGGCAGTGAAGAGAAAATTCTTCACACAATTCCAAGACAGAAAATAGTGTTTGTGGTCACTCATAGAGCAGAGCACAGGCTAGGAAAGGAGTAAACACCTCGTCCTTGATCATAGAAACTTGGAAGAACTCAAAATTTACAAGTCCCTAGAAGTATCAATAAAAAGAGCTGCACAAAATCCCAGAAGCTTGGGACAGTACATTTTCCATGATGTAAGCAGACTCCTACCTTAACAAAGAGTTAATAACTCAAGTAATTGGCTAGGATCATGAGCAAACCTCACAAAAAGAGTCTGACCATAGAACCTTACTTTGGTGACAAAGAAGATCAAAACATGCAACTAGAAGAAGACAACAAAGTCAAAGTTCCTACATCCAAAGCCTCCAAGAAAAATATGAATTGGTCCCAGGCCATGGAAGAGCTCAAAAGGGATTTTGAGAAGGAAGTAAGAAAAATAGAGGAAAAACTAAGAGTGATGGAAGAAAATCATGAAAAACAAATCAACAGCTTCCTAAAAGAGATCCACCAAAATACTGAAGAAAATCACACCTTAAAAAATAGCTTAACCCAAATGACAAAAGAGGTCCAAAAAACCAATGAAGGGGAGAATGCCTTAAAAAGCAAAACTGGCCAAATGGAAAAGGAAGTCCAAAACTTCCTGAAGAAAATGCTTCCTTAAAAATTGGAATGGAGCAATTGGAAGCTAGTGACTTTATGAGAAATCTAGACACTGTAAAACAAATTCAAAAGACTGAAAAATTAGAAAACAATGTGAACTATCTCATTGGAAAAACAACTGACCTAGAAAATAGATCCAGGAGAGATAATTTTAAAATTATTGGACTATCTGAAAGCCATGATTAAAAAGAGCCTACACATCATCTTTCAAGAAATTATCAAGGAAAATTTCCCTGATGTTTTAGAACCAGAGGACAAAATTTAAATTTAAAGAATCCACCAATCACCTCCTGAAAGAGATCATCAAAAGAAAACTCCTAGGAATATTGTAGCCAAATTTCTGAGTTCCCAGGTCAAGGAGAAAATATTGCAAGAATCAAGAAAGAAACAATTCAAGTATTATGAAAACACAATCAGGATAGCACAAGATTTAGCAGCTTCTACATTAAGGGACTGCAGGGCTTGGAATAATAATATTCTGGAGGTCAAAGGAGATAGGATTACAGCCAAGAATCACCAACCCAATGAAATTGAATATAATCCTTCAGGAGGAAAAATGGATATTCAGAGAAATAAAGCACTTTCAAGAATTCTTAATGAAAAGTCCAGAGCTGAATAGAAAAATCTGACTTTCAGATACAAGACCCAAGAGAAAAATGAAGAGGTAAACAGGAAAGAGAAATCATAAGAGATTTAATGAGGTTGAGTTGCTTACATTCTGCATGGAAAGATGATATTTCTAACTCATGAGTCCTTTGTCAGTATTAGGGTCGTTGGAAGGAAAAAAATTTTATGTATGTATGTATGTATGTATGTATAGATAGATAGGTAGATAGATAGATAGATAGATAGATAGATAGATAGATAGATAGATAGAAAGATAGATAGATAGATGGAACAGGATGAGTTGAATATGAAGAGGTTATATCTGGAGAATAAAATTAAGGGGTGAGAAAGGATTATGTGGAGAAAGGAGAAAGGGAGAGGTAGAGTGGGGTAAATTACCTCACATAAAACAGATAAGAAAAGGCTTTTACAATGGAGGGGAAGTGGCAAAGGTGAGAGGGAATAAGTGAATCTTATTCTCATAGGATTTGAGTTAAGGAGAATAACATACACACTCAATTGCTTATGGAAATGTCTTACCCTACCAGAAAATGGGGGGGGGTAGGGGACAAGAGAAAAGGAGGATGATAGAGAGGAGGGCAGATTGGGGGAGGGGGTAATCAGAGGCAAACACTTCTAAGGAGAGCCAGTTTCAAAAGAGAGAATAGAGCAAATGAGGGGCAGGATAGGATGAAAGGAAATATACTTAGTTTTTCACAACATGAAAAAAAGAAGGCTTTTTAGGTTTGAGACTAGTTCATATTCCCCTTTTAGGTTTCAGGTGTGGGTATATTGACAATGCTGTCCTCTTCTGAATTTCTGTTTTGATCTTCCCAAAGACAGAATCTATGGCCATTGTCTTTCTCTGCTTTCTGCTCATGCTCTTTGCTGATTTTCTGTCTTTTAAAGTTGAGCTCTCCTGCTCTAGCATAGGGGGCACTGACCTCAGAGGTGCTGGTACATGGAGGGTGGAGGTGTCTGGCAGCTTACCTGGTTCTGAGCTTAGGTCAGCAGCACTGAAGTTCTCAGGGTGGGTTTGGGGAGCATGGCCCTTGGAGGACACCTGCTCACCCAGGCTTCTTTAAAGCACTCAAATGTTGGCTGCTGAAGGATGTCTGCCAGCCTGGAGTTGTGCTGAAGCACCTGCACACCAGAAGCTTTGGCTGCTGGAGAACACCAGCACACATGGTGGTTTTCTAAGCTGGTGTTTACCAGTCTCCCCGCCTGTGCTCAGGTACTAGAGGAATCCTGGTGTTGCTGCTTGCCTGCTCCACCACACTGGGGCTCAGGATCTCCCTCTGGTTTTCTGAGATGGGGCTTGCTGGAATGTTTCCCATCATGTACTGCTCCCCCTGCCTCAGAGCAAGAGGGGCCTTTCCCTTTAATTATCCAATCTTCCTGGGCTATGAGAGTGGTGTACCACATCTCTTTGCTGGCTCAGCGGTTTTAGGTTTGGTTTTTTTTTTCCCTGGGGTGGTATTTTCTGGGCTTTCAGAGGTCTATAAAAGAGGATGAGAGCAATTTACTTCTTACTCTGCCATCTTAGCTCCCAGAAGTTCTTCAACAAGCAGTTCTTTAAGCAAGTTATATCTCTGTTAAATATTAGTGAATTTTCTCTTGAGAAAAAAAAATCTATTTTTTAAGTCACTAAAAACTTTGATCAGATGAATCTGTTTGATACAAGTTTTGTTGTTCCATGAGAAAAAAAGGCTCTCTTTCTTTGTTCATGTTTTAGTAAGTAATTACTTTCTCACTCATATCCTGGCTGCTCTTCAATGGAATATTTTAGAGTTTCCCATAGGATTGTGTGGGAAGGGGTGGAATGATTCTTGGTGTAGCAGATGTTTGCAGTTTTCTTTCACAAGGCTACAGGTAATTGTGCCAATATATTTAGAAATTCACAGCTTCTTGTCCCCTTCCATTGCCAAAGACTGTGGACAGGTTTTTCATGTTTATAGGAAAAAACAGGTGCTATAAGGTGAGGCAGAGTGACCTTATTACACACATAGGTAACATTAAAATGCAGGTGCTCTGTTACCAATGGAAGCAGATGCAGGCCTATAAAATGATAGCACATAACCTTACAATACTGAGAAATTATGTTACAAATTGTCCATCTGCATGAAGATGACTTGAATACTAAAGTATTCTGTATATGGATCTTTTCTCAGAATCCTTGTCAATGAATACTTGAAGGCAAGACAGCCAAATGTATATCACCACGCTCACAAAAGGCATGATGACATTTAATTAATTAATTCTTTCAGTGACAAATGCCCACTAAGTGATACAGCACACTAATTATAGAAGGTGATGGAATGAGAAATGAGGTTATTGCCTTCCTGATGCTTATCAGTACTGAATATCAGGGATGCAAAAGTACCTAAAATCTAATTAGTGAAATGCTCATTTATTCATAATAAAATGTAGTGGATAGTAGCAGTATAAATTAGAGCCTAGTTCTACACCACAACTTCTCTGCACATATTTTGAAAACACATGAGACCTATTGTTCCTGATTGAGAAATCCAAGGAAATCACATTGAGTTATTTTTACTACCCAGGTTTGCAAAGGAAGACTGACATAGAGGTCTGTATACACTTGAAATTGGGTCTAATCAGGACCATTTTAGTTCATGTAAAGGCTGTTTAATAGGGAAACAAAAGGTTTTTAATCTAACATAGAGACATGACTTTTTGCAAAGTGCAGAAGTAGGTGCCAACTAGCAGTTCTGTTGCTCTCTACCCATTTGAGCCACAATTCCTAAGCAGAATAAGAAGGGACACTGAACCTGGAGTGAAATTCCAGCATGAGGATTGGTCATAGATACTAGACTGTGTACTAAACAAGAAGAAAATTAAGAAGGAAACAGTAGCTATGTGGTGTAGATCCCAGGGACAGAACTCAGGTCTCATCTCTAACCTCTAGCCAAGTCTGAAGGTCTTAGTGGAATATCCAGGGCAGGACGCCCAGAACAAAGTGAGGTACTTGAATTTTAATCTCCTCTGAAATGGTCAAAGGAGGGGACAATATATACACACAGAATCAAGTACAGGAATCCATTTTACTCAACAGGGAAAAATGAGAAAGAAAAGGAGAGATTAGTCTTAAGTAAAACAACTTCTAAAACTGCACAAAAGCAATTATAGCAACTTCATTTTTGAGGTGGAAAAAATTAGAACTAAAGGGGTGAAAGGGGTGCCCATCAGTTGAGGAATGACTGAATAGCTTATGCTATATGAATATAATAAAATACTATTTGGCTATAAGAAATAATAAATAGGATAGTTTAGAGAAACCTGGGAAAATTTTGATTATCTGATTCAGAGTAAAGTGAACATGGAGAATAATTTATACCATAAGAGTAATATTGCAAAATAAACAATTTCTCTTTCTGATATGAAAGTGGTGAACTCAAAATGTGGATTATTCTTTTTGGGCATGGTAATGGGAACTTGTTTTGCTTAACTATACTTTTTTATTTTGTTGTTATAGCACTTTTGTTTTTCTTTCTCAATAGGCAGTTGGGGTAGGTAGAAAGAATGAATTTTTTTGTTGTTAATTGAAAAGAAAAAAAAGTTGCTACCATTACGTTCTAATTTCAGTTAAAAAAAGTGATACACAAATATCAGCATAATAAATAAGAGTTGTTTACTAGTCCTCTTTTTATTAAGTACAATGTTGTATTCTGTTAGAGTTATTTCCTCCCCCACCATATTACTCTATTAGACTAAGTTCTATGACATGAGGGAAAATATGTCTCTTATTTAAATCGGGGAACTTTCATAGTATCTAATCCAAGGGTTTGTGCTAACAAGGTGTTTAATACATGTTTTGTTGAATTCAATTTATTAAAATAATTCTTTCCTATATACTTAATTATATATGTATATGTATAAATATATAAACCTAATAGAGGTATTTGAATGGGTTAATAGAAATAGAAAACATATTTTAAAGCTAGAAGAATTTATAAACAACACATAGTACAACCCTCTCACTGACAGATGAGCTAACAGATTCCAAATTAGATTATAATTTACCCCATCATATAGGAAGTAAATATCAGAACTGCAATTCTTATGGAATTCTCCAAATTCAAAATCCTATGCATTTAGCTTTCTATTATATTGTCTGTACAAGAAAAGGTGAAAACACTCAGAGTTCATTATCCTTGACAGAAGCAAATTGCAAGTTGATTTTGAAATCATATTTAATATGTGATAGATGCTTACCCAGACAGTAGTGACTAATTGGTTTTTATCTTCATTGAGAATAAACTAAATATGATGAAGATTGATGTCAGGTGTAAATCTCAAGGATCACTAATGCAATATAATGCTAAAATAATGTGAAGTATTGTTGGATAAGGCAATGGAACATGGTAAAGCAGAAAAATGCTGGACTTGGAATCAGAGGACCTGAGGTTGAACCCCAGATTGCCAGTTCCTAATTCTATGACTATGGACAAGTCTCTTAAGCCATATGAGCCTGTCTGCTATCTGATTTATTATGGAAACAAATGTTTGCCACAAGAGAGATGGCCTTCCACATTGCTTAGGTTTGTTTGACAGCCAAAAGCAAACATCCTAATATCTTTAGAAATATTTATATTCATTGGGCATTGGAGATGGATGTTTCCTCAGCTGCATCATTCTCTCTAGAACTGTTTTCAACAAATATTTATTAAGTAGTGCCTATTATGCCAGGCATTCGCCCTATGAGGTCACAAAGACAAAAACTAGAAATATCTCCTGCTGTTGAGGAGCTACAGGTGGCACCTGAACTTAACTTCCTGGAGAGAAAGAAAATTGAGAAGAAAATTATTTCCAGGCCCTTCCTCAGCAACCCTAAATTATAGGATTTAACTTTACCAGCTGTATAGCCTGAATATGCTTCGACTTACTAAGAAGTCAACCAAACCAAGTTATCTCTATCATTGCTGCATTTAAATTATGCTTAAGTTTTTAGTCAAACTGATACATTAGTGAAAAGGACACATTATTCCAAGTCAGATCTTAGAGAATGAAGGGGAGGGATGAAGAGGGTTCATGTTCTATCTTGCTGCTTTTTAGGATTCTCAAAGCATCTTGAATTGGGTACTCTCTTATTCCACTTTAAGCAGTGACTGTAGAGTGCAATCCCAGTTACAGTGGTCTGGGTCTTCATACTAGACTGTGTCCACGTAATTGTATTTCTCTTCAGAAATCCTAGAGAGTATCTTATGTGTAAGTACTCAAATTTACAGCTTCCTCCCTAGGGATAGACATCAATCTTATAGCAGCCTTTATTTCCTATTTGCCTTGATGTCTTCTGCATTAGAATTAAAATTTTATCTGGAATAATACTTGAAATCTTGTTTTGTGTAAAACATATTTGTTTTTACTTTGTTTTCAATAACCACCTCCTGTTTTTATCAGCAACCATTTGCCTGAAAATCTGCAAGTTATTGTTTCTTTGCAGGAATATAATTATCAGTTGTCTTTTTGATGTAGCCTATGTTGATGGAAGTAAATCCTTTCTGTTACAGTGCAAAAATGTGTTTATTGTTTCTTTCTCTCTCCCTTTTATACCAATATGTGTTTTTTTTTTTCAAAGAAACTTGTTGCTTTGTTGGGAATTAGTGTGACCAGTTTGCTGATGTTTTTGCCACTGATGAAGAATGAACGTTGTCATCCCACCTGAATCCACTTTTGTTCTCTCTCTCTCTCTCTCTCTCTTTTTTTTTTTTTTTTTGCGGGGCATTGCCTAGAAGTTGATCCTGGGTGCTGGGTCACTGTCAACATATCCTTTGGTTCTCAGAGTTTCCTTAAGTCACACTCTCCCCACTTCTTCCTTAGAAAATATAAATCTGCTTTTCTATTCATAAGGTTGAAATGAGCACAGAGGAAGAAATAGTCTTCCAGTTATGCTGGATCTGGAAATGCAAAGGCAAAGGAGAAACCAGAACCTGATCTGTGATGATTTTTCTCTCAAGTGAATAAGAATAGAAGTAGTACATATTTTTGACAGGACTGCTTTCTTTGAGACTGTCCAGCAGTTGTCATTGAATGTGAACATTTCAGTATAGCAAAAGTACAGTCTGTTCACGTCTGTCAAGTACAGTCTTCTTTAGAACAGGCATAGGAGCTTCAGATCGTGGCTAAAGCAAGAGTACCCCACAAGAATCCAGATCATGGCTATAGATTTTCTCTGTGAAGATGATGTTCTAGCTCTTCCAACATATTTATGATTTCCCTCAAGCTACAATCCCTCCTTCCACTGAGGGGAAGAAAACTAACCTACCTTTAAGAAAAGGTGAAATGTATTTAAAAAAAAATCTCTAGAGGAAAGCTAGAAAACTATATGTTTATATGACATTGAGGCTCAAAGGAACTTGGAAGACATTTAAGAAATAATAGCCCAGCTTTTTAAAACAGTTCAACATTTACAATACGTTTTCCTGAAAACAAGACAATTAGATATAACATTATGCCCATTTTGAAAATGAAGAAACTCTCTCAAAGAAATCATTGTGACTTCCCATGGTCTCTCAATGACAAAGCAGTAAGTGGCAGAGTTCAGAACCTAAACACAACTTTTCTGATGCAAAGTTAGTGCTCTTTCTCTTATACTATCTTTCCTGGCTCCTTAAGGCAAATGGAAAGTAGCAATATTCCAAGACAGGAAAAAAAAGGCTGCTGAAGCCTAAGCTTAGAGAAAATAAAATTAGTGTGAACAACTTGACTCAATTATCTTGAGAGTAGAAAATAATATTGTGTTAAAAAGCCTCAAAGAATCTAGATGCATCTAACCACTTGTAGAATTTTCTAAATGGGTCAGCATTTCATTCATTATTTTAAATATGTTGGAGCCTTGTCACTAGCAATGATTAAATGCATATTCTTTAAATTGTGGAATGCAATTAAGACTCAGACTGAGACTATCTCCAGTTTTATCCTGAAGGGTGCTTTATGCTGGCATTGTAAGTAAATGAAAACAGGGACTACAAATTAAAAGGCCATCATCATCTAACTATTACTACATTCCAACATTTTCTAATGAGAAATGTCAATGTTACACTGCACCAAACATCAGAAATGCATTAAGCAAGCATTTATCTTTAGTGAGCCTTTCTGAATTGAGGACCCAACTGTAATACAGTAAATTCATGTCTTTTCAGAAGCAAGTACTATGTCTTTGTAAACATCACTCCAACTCCAAGTCAAGTTATGCAACAATTTTAGCATTGCACTATTAAAAAAGGACTTACTACCGGTTCCTGTCAGGTTTTTGTAATGTGATACTTGTCAATTTTATAAAATCCCTATCTAAACAAATCCGCTGACTTTCCCCATCAAAATTTCTGTGTTGGGCTTATTAAGGGGTATAAAAGTTAGATTACTTTCAGACTTATCAGGCTAAACTGAGACACAGAAAGAGAGAAAGAGAGAAAGAGGAGGGGGGAGAGAGAGAGAGAGAGAGAGAGAGAGAGAGAGAGAGAGAGGAAGGGAGGGAAGAAGACAGACAGAGACAGAAAGAAAGAGAGAGAAAGAGAGAGAGGAGAAACATTGTTTTTTCACTTCTAAATGTAATTGCATAGTCTCTTTTCATTAAGGACAATATCATTTAATGAAAATATACTCAAGTGGATACACAAAAAATAATACTTCAAGGATTTATTATTTTGATGCTGTAGGTACAGTCTTCATTCATGCAGATTGAAATTTTTCTCTATAATTTAGAAGAAACTCTTTGAGGGTTGATATGAGTGAAAAATCCTCTACTTTATGGTTACTTTTGTTAGAGGCCCCTCCATACTTAAGGTAGTTCTAGAAGAAAAGAAATATAGTCTATTCCTTGTATGCATTTTTAGCAGCTTTTCTGATGGAGAGGTCATGGCTGGGCTTGTGTTCTGTTGGCATAGCCTTCCAAGGTTCTGGGTTATCACACTATAATGAGCTGTACATAATAACAGAAATGTAGTAGAAGACATATACTTTGCTGATTAAAATATATGCAGTTGATTAGTCGGCTACAGGCAGCTTACTTTGTAGATAATTGTGCTCCTCATCATTAGTTTGTAAGCTTCTTGAGGGCAGGAAATCTCTTCTGTCTCTTTTTGTATACCTAGAGTATATAGTAGGCATTTAATAATTGATTATGTGAAGCCTAGATTAACATGAAACAAGGTCAGTCTTAGGGAAACATGGCTTTTAAAGAGAAAAATGAGAAAAATGACAATATTTTATATCTCTAGCTATATAAACATAGATTCAAGTAATCTGTATGTAATCACAAATGTATATAAAGAAGTAAATTAGTATGTGTTTATATATATATGAGTCTATCTATTATCTATAGCCATAATATAATCTACATACAAATACATATAATATTTTAAATACATATAATATTGATGAACAAGATACAAATTAAAGATATAAATGATTTCAAACACATTTATCCAGTATATACTGTATTAGGTGTCTTGATAAAAAGTTTCTACTTTTTGCTTGGACTTTAAGTCATTTATATAAAACTTATATTCAGGTCTGATTACTTTCAATTTATATTAATCTTGAAAAAATAATCAAAATACATATTTCTTTAAAATGCAATTATTTTATGCAGTCATCTGTATAAGCAAAATGAGAACAGCTACTTCTTTCCATAATTGGAAGTACCCATTATTGAAGAGGATATTCCATTATTTGTCATCAGGTTTTTTTGGGTTAATGTCTGGAAATTGTGCTACTGTTAGCTCAAAGTACAGCTAAGACCATGAATACACTCCATATACATGATGATGTTTGAAGCATATTTATCCATCTTAGCAATCAGATGTAGGCTAAAGGTGGATAGATGAAACATATGAAAGCATAAATGATGATTTTCCATTGTACTGAATCTTCTTAAAATAGAAAAGATAATTATTAAGCAAGCCCTTTTATCTTTCTGTGTTAAAATGCCAAAAATTATTGATCTCTTAAATGTTTAATTGTGTTTGGATAATTAAAGACACTTTTGATGGGAAATCTTATGGAACATGGGAAAAAATGTGGAAATCAAACTGGAGACTTGACATATAATTTTATAAGGAAGAATTTTTCTAGGTCTATATGAAACTGAAAAATTGGAGGGGTATTTGAAGCCAAGGTTTCATTTCACAGTTAGATGCATGCTGCATTCAAGACACTTATTTTACCCTTAAGTTTCTTTGCATAGCAATGGTTTATAAAGAAAATAAAAACAAGCAAACAAAAAACAGTATTTTCCCCAAATAGAATCATGCCCCTACCAGAGACTGAGTAGCTAAGTTTCATAGTTTTCACCTAATTATTGTTTCCCTACTGGATTTTATGAGGTCTAATCTTTTTGGCTTTTATCATTTTGGGCTCCCATAGCACTTTCCTTGACTATATTTATCATCTTTTTATGAGAAAGACATTTCTTTATCTGTATAGATTATGATATAATGAATGAAAGCCATAATTTTCCTTGGTTATGTCCTTCAAGCCAACATGATTCATGAATTATTTTTATCTTTACTGACCTTTCAACAAAATTTCCCTTCTTTAAATCAAAGAGAAAGAAAGAAACAATGGAGAGAGGGAAGATGTGTCATGGAATTTATCATACTGTGACCTCTAAGGAGAAAACAAACATACAATAATCCAGTAAGTCCTATTTGTATTAGATTGGAAGGCAACTTTGAGAAGAATCATTGGTGTGAGTGTGAACCATGGTGAATGAGGTCAAGGGAAAGAGTCAATCAAAAGTGGGCACCCAATGATGGGACAAAAATTTCCATAGCATGAGATCACTTAAAAGTCTTTCTAATGATTTCCTATTTTTTTTTAAAAAAAGCATAATTGAAGACAGAGCAAACACAATTTGATTGTATACTGCATTGAATAAAAGGTTTGTCTACTTTGTATATTGCACAATCAAATTCAAAGAGACCAGAAAAATTCTGTATTCAATAGTGAAAAGAAGCTGAAGAAACAAGAATTTTCTTTATACTTGTAGAACTGTAATCTAGAACAGTGAATTCCAAAATAATTAAGCAAACCTAATAACATTCTTAAGCTCTAAAATCTGATAAGGAATTTATAAATGCCTCATTACTAGGTGAGCTGGTAGCAGAGCTGGGCTTAAGATAACTGAAGTAACCAAGCATCTCCAGAGCAAAATTTTTGAGGAGTATCATCATTCTCCTAAATAGATTTTCACATCTTCCATTGAGGCTAAGTGTCATAATCACTGGGACTATCCCTGAATTTGGAGTAAGAGGATCCACATTCTAATTCAGGCTTTGTTACTCATATCTGTGTGACTCTGAGCAATTCACTTCATTTCACTGAACCTCAACTTTCTTCTAAGAATGTGTTGAATTTGATGATCCCTAATGTCCATTTCTATTTAAGATAAGAGATGCTAAGTTTCTTTATTTTTTATTAAAGCATCATCCATTGTTGATCTTCAAGGAGGTGGGCCACTTATGTAACACAAAGGAGAGATAATGGTTAGAAAATATAAGTATGGCAATTTGTTGTTCAGTTGTGTCTGACTCTTTGTGGCCATTGGGGTTCTCTTGGCAAAGATACTGGAGTGATTTGTTATTTCCTTCTCCAGCTCATTTTACAGATGAGGAATTTAGACAAACAGGTTTAAGTGACTTGCCCAGGGTCACACAGTTAGTATCTGAGGTCAAATTTGAACTCAGAAAGATGAGTCTTTGCCGGGAGCGCCTGCGTCCCAGCTGTGGTCTGATGCCGGCAGAGTGTGAAGAGAGAAAGAAACACGGGCCAGGTGAGAGCAGTGAAGAACAAACTCTGTTTATTGATCTGAGGGCTCAGGCTTATATAGTACTGGATCAAGCAATAGTAACATTATTATTCATGAAAAGTACAAATCTAATTAGGTGATTTCCTTACTTCCTTGTACCTTGTCTGTCACATTCTTTCCTGTGTCCTGTCCTGTACCCCATCCGTTTCCTCCCTTCCTGCATCCTGTTCTCAAGAGACAGAACAGGGGGGTGGTGAGTCGACATCCTGAGTTTCACAGCTGTCAGGTTTAGTAGAAGCTGCAGGTAAGACCCGGGCTGGCCTAAGCCCTCCAACTCCCCAAAGCCAGCCCTCTACATCTCCCCCTTCTGTTCTAGCTTGAGAACGTGGGATGCACATCAGGAGAAAACTCAAGAGTAACAAGAATACTATCAGGGTACGAAATGCAACAGCAAACTTGAAATGTTCTGGAAAGTGTTAAGTTGCTTGATATAATACAATAGCTTATAAACAATATCTTGAGGATCAATACCATCCATGTTATATTTTTGGAATGCCAAGCGCCCTGAAGCCTATTCAATATTTGATCAGGAGTTACATTGGTAGTATTAGAAAGCAAATAGGGAGTTACACAAACAAAAGTATAGTGGTCAAGTTACAGGTTTAACCCAAGGTGGGATAAGGCATATAAGTCCAATGTAATCATGACTCTGTCCCAGAGCCATCTGCGACAGTCATCACTGCAAAAAGGACAGTCAACATCTTATTATTGGCTCTTTGTCTTCTCGGTCTCGCCTTCCTCCTCCGCTTGTCTCTCCGACCAGTTTTTCCTTTAATGCTCAGGATCTCTATCCCTCTGGTCAGTATGCTGACAGGTGCAGATGTTCGTCTCAGGAACGCAGACTGGTTCTCCTGAATGTTCTGGAAAAATACAAGCATAACCTTGACCCCAGATTAGTAATTTTACTGGATCATCCCAATTATCCATCTTTGGATCCTTCCACATTACTGTGACATCTAGTTGCTCATCTAACAACCTGTTCTTTTGCCCTGAAAAATGTTTTTGTGCAGTAGTATGTCCCTGATCATCTAGTGTTAAAAATTTATGGTATGTATTACCTGGTCCAATCTCCTTTTTAAATTTTTGGTATATATTATTTTCCTCTTTTTTGAATGCCAATGTAATTTTAAAGTTACCTAAATGGTAGTTGTAGATAAAATAATACAAGCTTTATTTTTCTAGAATTACAGTAAGATAGAACTCTTGATTTACAAACTGATCTGAAATGAATGGAAGGTTGCAAAGGACATGTATCTACAAAAGCTATAAAATTAAGTATGCTATTTTAGCTCTAACTTCAATAAAACTTTTTTTTATATGTATATAAGGCAAATGTCCCATTTTCTTTGATTATTAAAAAGGATCTAAAATGAAATCCCCTTAACCACTGATTTTGGTTAGTCTGCTCATCTGCCATATCACATTTACCTTTGTTTTTTAAAAATACTGTTTGGAAATGTGATGGCTGACAAAAAAATGTTAATATACAATTTTCTTTGAGACTCTTGAAAACCACAAAAATTTCCAATATCATAATGACTACAAATTCTAACATTTAATGTGAAGTCATCATAACTCTTTGCATGCCACAACGACACACACCTAAGGCCAACTTTTTCAGAATGTACTATAACTTGAATAAAATCAAATAGGGAGACATATATAAAATGGGAAATACAATGTAGCTTCACATCACAGCTCCTGCTTGTCCATAAGACATTATGGAGGGAGTAATAATTTCACTTACACACTGACTTTGTAAATGTGATCAGCTGCCAATGTCCTGAATATTTATGACATGGGTCTTTTTAACAAGAACAGGACAGCAGCATGGTAACCACTTTTCTAAGTATATTTTCTATACAAAATAATTCCAAGATATAATCATTAAGTTCTCATATAGTACTATTATTTTAAACAATAATCAATAAAATACCAAATATGTGAAAATTGCAACACCACTAAGACTGAGCACTGGCATTTCCTAGTGTAATCAAAGTTGGTATTAGTACAGTCTTGGCAATGCAATGGTTGGACAATACAGGTATCTTATGCAGAGATTTCAGTAGCAGAATGGCACTTGGTTTGTTCTCAATAGAAATGACAAAGATGCAGTTGACAATTTAAAGAAAGACAATGTTCTTATTTGCATGCTAAAATTCTAGTTGTGTCCCCTGTATTTGAACACTTTCAAATAATATTGTCTGTCTCTCTGTTCTGCCCACGAGCTCTGCCCCATATTAGCTAACTATCTTATAGGACACTACTTAGCCAGTGCGGCTTACTTTCCCTTTAAATCAGAGAAGCCGAAAAGCGGCAGTCTCGTTCCGAAGTTTACTTTCGCTTTTGAAGACACTCAAAAGCCGTAGTCTCGTTTGTCCACCTGTGCGGTTTGCTTTCCAGCCTGTGCAGTTTGCTTTCACTTTAAATCTGAGACCCCGAAAAGTGGCAGTCTCGTTCTGATGTTCACTTTCACTTTAAGAGACCCTGATAAGGGTCAGTCTCGTTCTGATGTTCACTTTCACTTTAAGAGACCCCTGATAAGCAGTAGTGTCGGTCTGATGTTCACTTTAAGAGACCCCGATAAGCGGCAGTCTCGTTCTGATGTTCACTTTCACTTTAAGAGACCCCGATAAGCGGCAGTCTGGTTTCTTTTTAATCCCCGTTTAACCTGGTGAAAATAAAAAACTGTATAGGAAAATTATCGCCCTACCTTGTTAGCGTCTTTTCTTGACGACCGGAGCTCCTTTTCTAGGGCTGTTGGCCAAACAGCCCACCTTGTCCAGGGCCTCTCTGCCGGGGGAAGCCTTCCTTTTTCAGGTTCCTGTCTAGGCGCCAAATGCCGAGAGCGCCTGCGTCCCCAGCTGGAGTATGATGCCAGGAGAGTGTGAAGAGAGAAAGAATCATGGGCCAGGTGAGAGCAGTGAAGAACAAACTCTGTTTATTGATCTGAGGGCTCAGGCTTATATAGTACTGGATCAAGCAATAGTAACATTATTATTCATGAAAAGTACAAATCTAATTAGGTGATTTCCTTACTTCCTTGTACCTTGTCTGTTACATTCTTTCCTGCGCCCTGTCTTGTACCCCATCTGTTTCCTCCTTTCCTGCATCCTATTTCAAGAGATGGAACAGGGGGGTGGTGAGCCGACATCCTGAGTTTCACAGCTGTCAGGCTTAGTACAATCTGCAGGTAAGACCCGGGCTGGCCTAAGCCCTCCAACTCCCCAAAGCTGGCCCTCTACAAGTCTTAAAACTCTAGGCCCAGCTTTCTATACACTTTGCCACTTCACTACCCTTTTAGAACAGCATCTACCAAATAACAGAATCAGAAGGGTACTTGTAGAACACAGAATAAATCCAGAGAAGTGCCAGAGCTAGCTCAAAATATGCCAAGTTTTTCCATAGAGCATTTACACCTCAGCAATTAGAAGACACCACAAATTATGGTTTGATTTATTTCTTTGTTGATCATCTAGGCTTCAAGAAGGTAGTGGCAAAAATGTTAATAAAGCAAATTAAATTTTAAAATGCATCACAAATACGTTTTTGTCAAGATAGCCACTTGTTAAAAGTTTAGTCATGCAGGCATGAGTACATCCCCATGGATGATATGTGAAACAAAACAAAAACAAAGCAAAACTGTACTAGAATTGCTTCAGTTGGGAAAATATGGAGGGATTATATTGAAAATGTTGCAAAATGTGTTAAGTGTAATCCAATCTTTTCCTCCTTCTCAGTCCTGAACTCAGACAAATGTTCAGCTATGTGGCATGATGAAGGGAATGCCAGGCTTAGAATCCAGAATACTGAGTTCTTGCCTCAGATAATTACTAGCTCTGTGATCTTGAGCAAATCACTTCACTTTTCTTTGCTTCATTTGTAAAAATGCTGATAATAATTAAAACTTTCCTCCCAGGATTTTTGTAAGGATGAAATGAGGTAATAAGTATAAGATACTCTGAAAGCTATATGTATATGTGCACACACACACACACATATATACACACACACATATGTGTGCACATATGTATAAGTAATGTAATGTATGTATACATATGTGCATATTATAGCTATCACCTGCATATCTGCTCAAAGTATTTGCCCTGATGAACCTGATAAAATGGCTGTAAATACACTTTCATGTCCTAGTCTGGATAAGAGTCTAGTTTCAGCCACTTGGTTTTTCTTATGTGGATTGTGGAAGGAAACATTTGATTAACTGTAAATTTAATTAGGAGACTCTTTAAAGCTCCAAGGCTTAATGCAATCATAACAATATCATCTATAAGTAGGAACAAATGGAAGTCCTTGCCTTTAGAAGATTTCTCTTTTTGTACTTTGAACTGTATATCCTCCATGAGAGTGGCAAATCCCTTTGGTGAGCAGTTTTTTGTTTGTTTCACTTCACTTGATTTTAATTCTTATAGGATCATCAAATAAAATTTTTGCTGTGCTTACATCTATTAAGAAATCTTGCTTAGGCAATACCGTCTTATCAGAAGTGAGAAATTAGGACCACAAGAAAAGATCTTTCATATCCAACATATTACAAACACAATGAGGTCATCATTGTTTCTTTCAATCAATTGTCTAACAATGTGATCTGCTGTAGAATTATCTTTTAGAAAGCCTTTATTGGATCTTCATCAAAGTGACCTTCAGTACATGTATAGATTATTCTCAAATATTTTGTAGAATCACAAAATTTTCCATTTCAACGTATTAATACTTGCGTACTACAGGTAGAAAGAGCATGGTGGAATAAAGAACAGATTTTAGCCCTTGCTTTTCGTATGGTCAATTCAATAAAAATCAAAAGAAGACACTGAAAGATTATGCACCAGCTACTCATGAGTATGTTCATGTTTATATTTTCTTAGAGAGAATAAACAATGTCTAATCTTTTAGAAAGCAAATCTGTTTATTTTGATACTTTCAGGGATTTAAGATCTCATCAATGTGGATACCCCCTTCAAAGATGAAGATCACAACACTTTTCATCCTGTATAATTCTCAGAATGTTCTTACATAAATCCTTCAGTGAAGCCTATCTCATAGTCCATCTCCCTGTCTTAGAATTTTTCATCTCCCATCTCTGAAATGCTGCCTCCTTCAATCAAAATTCATCTCAAACTGAATGTTTTGCGTAAAACATGTGCTGGTTCCCTCAAGCTGCTAGCACATTTTCCTCTGATTTTAACTTCCATTTAATCTTTTTTATATCTAAAAAGTACCTCTTGTACATTCAGGTGAACTCCTTGAGGGCAGGATTATTTTTTGCCCTTTATATCAGGATTTAGCACAGTCTCTGGCATTTGGCATGTACTTAATAAATATTTGTAGATTTGATGACTTAATTTTGGAGTCTTTCCCTAGTTATCTTTATATCATATGTATACCAGTACCAGCAATCATTCACTCCCAGGAAATGATAAATCTGTTTAGTTCTCCAATCACAAATCTCCCTAGTGTTATACTTTCTCTTATATTGTTGTGTTATTTGTTGTTCTTAATGTGGAAAAATGCTTTATTATTTACAAGTTATTAATATTTTTGAGCTTAGCTTTATATGACTACAAAATTATCTAACCAAAAGCTTACTGTACAAGTCAGGCTTATCTCGGAAGTGTTACAGAGAAGCCAATAACCATAAGGAACTTAGATCACACTCAGTGCTTATTTTCAGGTTCCTCAGGGCTTGTTTTGATCTTATACAAAGCATATGTTTTGGGTTTCACCCAAGGCTAGACTTTTGGGTTCCTCAAAATAGATTGATTTACCTGCTGTTTATGCATCTCAAACTACCTTTCTGTGGAGACTCCTTATTGCCTACCTGAAGCCAATCAGGCAAATGTCCTTACACCTTAGGTAAATTCTGTATAATACAAATCTCACTGAGACTAGACAGGAAGCCCTGCCTTCTTATTTTGATTTACCTTTACCAAATAACCAAATAAATTTCTTTCTAAAACTGTTTCAGATTTTGCAGTTCATTTATGACTAACATCAACATGGTAGGGCCTAAATACATGCAACATATGTTTCTCCATAGTTTTGGTGAGTCAATACCTTAATTTTATGGAAAACTTTCATTAAATGACATTGGCATATAGCAGAACAAAAATTATTTAAAAACAGTACATAATTTCTCAAATTCATTACAATCCACTTTCCTTGACCTATTTAATTCTGGAATCATATGTCTTTCTTCAGTATTTTTCTAATAAATAGGTACTGATAACAATCTTTACAGATTGTCCACCTGAGTGGATATAATGGTCTGGGGGAAAAAAAAACATGCTTCATTTACTTTTTTTTCTTCTTGCATGAATAATTGGGCAAGACTTTATTAACTGATTATGGATCACATTGAGGTATTTAAGCAACATTGTAAACCTTGATATCAGAAGCACACTACACTGGGGCTTGATACCATCTCCAAATTCTAATTATAATTAACACATACTGCTTTTGCAACACATATTTTAATGTTAGACATGATAATATTAAAAGATAGTACTTATATAGTTGGGGTGGAGGAGCTAGGTGGCAGAAAGGATAAAGCACTGGCCCTGGAGTCAGGAGGACCTGAGTTCAAGTGTGACCTCAGACTCTTACTAGACTCTGAGCAAGTCACTTAGCCCCAATTGCTTCAGGAAAAAAAAAAAGAAAAGAATTTATATAGTGCTTTAAGATTAGCATGTGTATGTATATGTGTATGTATGTATGCATGTAATTTGGTAACACTTCCTTTTTAGAAACTAACCAATGAATAATAAGGAACTTCAGAGTACCACCCACCTAGTCTTTTCCTTCCTTCTTGCTGCAGTAATAGCATTTTGTTTGTTTTGCTTTTGATCATAAAAGTCAAAAGAATAAGCCATTGTTTTACTTTTGCACAATCTACCATGGCAGAGAAGAATGTCTTTGACTTCATCCAGGGGATTTATTTTATGAAAATAAAATGACTCTATTAATTATAACGTCCCCCACAGCAGGGGAACTAAGATGTCGTTGTGGTGAAATTCCATTTTAATTCTGAGTAGTTAAAAGCATCACCATTAAATAATAAAGCAAGAAAATAGCAAGTTAACCAGGAGCTTCAGGGATAGGTGTTAAGTAAATGCTGAATAGAATCCTCTATGTCCTAACCAGAGTAATCAAATGTAATGGTGTGTAGGAGTTTTTCCTCCTATTCCTCCAGGAAGCTACTCAGGAAAAGGTTTTTGTGATTTCAGTTGCATGCTGATCATCACCATTTTGCTAATTATTGTATAGGTCCCTGACATTTTGTCAATTTTGATGATAGAACTGTTAGAACATCTTATTGAAAATTTAGCTCTGAAAGTCTAATCTGATAAAAATTTGCATAAGTGTTGATTGCAAATCAAGTCTCCATGGAGGTAGAATGGCAAAGTAAGTGGTTAAAAAAAAATCTGGAACCCTTTTCCTTTGCTAGAATACCTAAATGTAGGCAATAGCCAGAGATAATTATTCATGTAAAAACATTTCTAAGATAAACAATATATTAGTGTCACCTTAGAAATGGGGTGTTGTGACTTCTCCCTGGAATAAGTTCATTTCTATGCAGGTTTGTCTAAGGCTGCACTATGAAGGCTAAAAGAAGATACAGCAAACAAGAAGTGTTACTAAATGAAATTCATGTATAGTGCTCTTCAAATCTTAAACATCTACATATAAACATATACACATATATGCATACACACTATACATATATATGTGTGTTTATATACTTATGTATGTATAGACATACCCACACACATATGTGTGTGTGTAAGTTTGTGTGTGTGTGTGTGTGTGTGTGAGTGTGTATGTGGGAGGGGGCTGATGGGAGGTGTATGTCTACTACTTTCTGGTGCTGCCTTCTAGACAACCTCCTCAGGTGAGAGTACTTCTTACTGCACCTCTGCTAGTGCCTTGAGCCTTCCAATTCCTGCTGAATAGAGTATGTCCCCTGATGAAAGGCTGCCAGGAATTGGGCTGGGTATCTAATATCTTCCCCAAATCAACTACTTCCATCTGTGCCAGAACAAGGCATGTTCCACCTCTCACTATCCACTCAATCTCTCAACTGGCATGTGGAGAACTGCTAGCGCAAAAAGGAACTCTCTCCTTGATTTCAGGGCTCCTATCTCCTCATGTACCTGTCCTTTGTAGGTTGAAGAGTGGTCCCTTTCACTCAGTGATGAACATTCTCATACCTGGATATATCCTTTATATCCCAATGATTTTGAGTTCCTGTAGAACATCATTACAACCCAATCTATATCCCTATCATCCAAATCCTCATTCCCATCTCCCTCAACCCTCCTACCCCAAAGTTTCATCCTAATTTCATGTAGCTTTTCCATTGTACCCTATGGAATGCCTATTCCATAGGCAATGAACTTCATTTCATGTTAGATCTTTTCCTCTTACACTCCTTCCATTTACTAGCCCTTACTAAAACCTGGCTTTCTCCTGAGGGCACAGCCTCCCTGGCCACCCTTTACAATACTTGGTATAACTTCACTCATTTTTCTTGGTTCACTGATCAAGGCAGGGGCGTTGGTATACCATTTATTCCCCATTGTCATTTCCACGTGTTTTGCTCAGTAACCTGCGTCACTCAGTAACCTCTCTTTCTTTGAGGTTCATGCTATTCATATCTATCACCCAGTCAAAATCCTGGTAGACATGGTAGACTCTGGAAAACTCCCAGAAAACTCCCTCTTCCTTCCTCCATGAGTGCCAAATCTGGCTTACAATTTTTCTCTCTTCCCCAACTCCTGCCCTCATACTAAGGGGCTTCAACATAAATGTTCAGTTTCCTCACAATATCTTAACAGCTAAATTCTTTAACTTAATCACCTTCCATGAGCTAATATGCCACTCAACCTTAGTCACAAAGATGTTCATACATTTATAGCCATCATTCACAAATGCATTACTTCTACATGCAAGATTTTTTAAATCTTCTTATATAACCATAATCAATTAGCTTTTTACCTCTCTACCTTCCCTTATACAATCCCACAATTCATCCAAAATATAAACACAAATAACTTAACTCCTCAATATTTTTCAGGCCATTTCTGCTGTACTAGCTATCATTTCATCTTCTTTCCATCAAGATTCTTTGGTGAACGAATTAACTCTACACTGTCCTTTTCTCTTGAATTGTAATTTCTATTTTTATTCACTTATATAAATCCTTGCATTTCTATCTATCTATCTATCTATCTATCTATCTATCTATCTATCTATCTATCATCTATCTCTCTGTCTGACTGTCTGTCTGTGTGTCTGTCTTTCATCTATCTCTATATTTAATATAAATGCAATATCATTATGTAAAAGTAATATATTTTATCCTCTGATCAGCTTGTACTTAGCTGACCCTGAAGGTTGGAGGTTAGATTTAAAAATGCAGAATATTTAACTAGTTGCTGATCACTTCAAAAGAATACTTTTGCTGCTAAGCAGAAAGGTGTATAGTTGGCAGTAATGAACCAAGGGAGGCAAGACAATTTAAAGTGAGTAAATTCACTTTAAATAAAACTAGTGTTCTTTCTGAAGGGCAAAAAAGATTGAACTATGTGTTGCAAGGTCCTTAAGGCAAAGACATATAATAGTGACATTTTTTCTGTGAAGCAAATAAAAGAAAAACAAAGGAAGAACAAAAGAATTCATTAACTCTCTTTCAGCTAGCAGGGAGTGGTACTATGATTCCTCTGGTATATTCAAATAAACATATAACAAAATTATTCTTAGGTTGCTATAACAGAAGAGTAAAAAAGTCTAATTCAATAGCTCAGGAAATAATCACTAGTATGAGTTGGCAATCAGCATAATCACTTTTAAAATATTTTTATTGTAACTTGGTAGTTCACAACAAATAAATATCACAGAATCAGTAATATCATTATCAATAATGAATAAAAATAATTAAAAGTCCCAGATGAAATCCCACAAAAAAGTACAGAAGGGGACACACACATTTAGTTTTTATGTTACTATGTTATTAAATTGTATTTGTAAGTACATGTGTATGTGTACAAACATATAAAGAATAATACTAAAAATAAGAATGACAATAAATAATAATACTTGTTTGCTCACCTTTCAGCTGTGTCTGAAACCCATTTTGGTTTTTCTTGGCAAGAATACTGAAGTGATTTGCCATTAAATTCTTCAGCTCATTTTTCAGTTTAGAAAACTGGGGTGGGGGGAAGAAGAGTTAAGTGACTTGCTCAGGGTCACACACCTAGTAAGTGTCTGAGACCAGGTTTGAGCTTATGAAGATTAGTCTTCTTGATTGTAGGCCCTGTACTCTATCCATTATGCCACTTGCTGATACTGTGGCTAATACCAATCATAATTATAATCATAATCATCAGAGCTAACATGTATGTGGTGCTTTATGTTTTGAAAAATGTTTTATAAAAAAAAATCTAATTTTATCCTCAAAAAACTCTAGGAAGTATGAGCTGTTATTACCCCTATTTTAAATTGAAGAAAATGAGACAAACATCAGTTAAGTGACTTGCCCAGGTTAACTCTGAAGCTGGAGTTGAATCAAATTTTTCTGACTCTGGGCCCAGCATTCTATTTATTGTGCCATCTAACTACCTGTCTATGTATCTATATATGTATACATGTATGTATGTGTGCATGCATGTATGTATGTATGTATGTATGTATCTATCTATCTATCTATCTATCTATCTATCTATCTGTCTCTGGCTTGTCTGTTTCTTCTTCTGAAACATATTCTTCTGTCTTTATCACATAGTCTCTGACCTTACTCTCCCAACCCCAGATTTGAGCAGTTCAAGTCCCCAGACTGTGGCTGCTATGTCTCCCTTCAGGGTGCTAGGGGCCAATTTGAGAGGTTAGGTAGTTTTCTTCAATACTTTTGTTAAGCTTCCAACCAGTGCATTTCTCCAATAATAATTGTTAGTTGATATCTCCCTAATATCATTGAAACAATATCTGTCAGTCTGCATAAGGGAATAATTAACAGGGAAAGTTAAGAGTTAAAGATAGATATTATCCTGTCCTCATGACTTACATTAAATCACATTACTTACAGACAAATAGGAATGTGAAAACACAAAGAATAATTATATAAAATAAAATAACAATGCAGAATCAATGATCTTCATTAAACCGACTCTATTACAAGGCATCTTTTTTTTAACCACTGACACCACCCATTATCACATAATGAACATCATCATCAATTTTCTCAATTAATAGGTCATCTTTTTTAACGACCCACTATCAGGCATTGTAGTCACTATTAGGTAGTTCTCCACTGAGCTTTATCCAAGTAGCTATGGTTAATAACCACTTCATTAAGATAATACTTTGAATAGATCAATCCCTGAAGGTAATGTTGCAGAGTTGCTGAAGGCCAATAAGACTAAGCTTTATTGAGTAGGACTAGACTATTAGATGCTTTTAGCTTTAACTACTTTATCTGTAATTACTCTATATTCCTATTCCCTACTTCCATTCAGTAACTAATTTTTTAACAGTAGAAAGCAAGACATTCCAGAAGTCTCTAGTTAGAATCTCTGATGGACAAAATGGATTATGACCAAAGATTCCTTAGGATAAATTTGAATGAACAGCATTCAAATCTATATGAGAAACTAATCAAAGTTACAACTTGAGCAACATCTTCAAGCATCAGTCAGCTTTTCCATATGGCAAAAACTTAACATATTTGATTTAGCTTAAAGTCTGTTAGTTCACCAAATAGCAAATATGAGACCGAGGACTGTAAATATTAGAGCTTAAACATTTAACTGTTTTTAGTAAGAAGCTTGGAACTTAATCACATGACTTGTTTTATCCCTGTGTTCTCCCACTTGTGAATTCTTACATTTATTAAAAGTAAGCATTTTAAATCTGAAGTTGAGCTGCAACACATTCAAACCAACATATATAATCTTCATTGGGTCTTTGGTCTTTTAAAAATTAAATTAATTTTATTAAACCACTCTAGACACTTTACTTTCAGTAATTTTGTCTTTTTACTTTCCTTTACTGTACCACATCTCTGTGGGAGGCTAGTGTTTGTGCTCCTAGAAACCTCCACCTCCAGAGGTGGAGCCAAGATAGTATAGTAAAGGCAGAGAGTCACCTAAGCTGTTCCCCAGACCCTTTCAAATACCTTTAAATGATGACTCTAAATAAATTGTAGAGTAGCAAAACTCAAAATAAAAGAAAAAGATGGAATGAAACAATCATCCAACCCAAGACAACTTGGAAGGTTGGTGGGAAAGATCTGTTGCACCAGGATGAGAGTGGAGCACAGTCCAGGACAGACCATGCCAGCTCAGTCGCAGCCCCAGTAAACCAAGATCAGGTTTTGGGAGCCACTGAATTAGTGGCTACAGTGGCTGCTTCCAGATCTCTCAGCCCACAGATAATAAGGGGGTTGAACAACTGATCAAAAGGAGATTACAGGAGTCTCTTTGTCAGCCCTGAGGAAGGACTCTAATGCTTTGTCTATACTTGGATCCACATCACAGTCCTGGGTGGCATTCTCAGGGTGAGGAAGAACACTAGCATAGCAGACCTGCAGACACACTGGAGCAGAAACCCTCCTCACATTTCCAGGGCAGAAAAGAGTGCTTGTGGTCACTCACAGATCAGAGCACAGTCCAGGAGAGTAATAGATTATTGAAATTGAAAGATGAAGTTGTTATATTTTTGACTGAGCAGAAATCTGATTTTGTTATTTTTTATAATGACATGGCTTTCAAAACTGTGTCATTTGTCAGATATTAAAAAAACACTCATTGATTTACACATGTTGCTTCAAGGAAAAATTTGCAACATATTTGTGTTTGCGACATATTTGTATTTGCACCATATTTGTGTTAAAAGATTAAATTAATAGTTTTACTAAAAAGTTAACACTTGGAAGAATAGTGTAGATTTTTTTTTTAGAAATGATTGCAGCTATAGACAATTTTATAGCTGAAAATAATCTTCCCAAAGATTTAATTGTAAGAGTTATAGTTGATCATCTGAAGTACCTAGAGACACAGTTTCAGAAATATTTCCCTTCAAATTTTCATTCTAAAAAAACTAAGTTGGGTTCATAAATCATACTCAACTGAAATGAAAAAAAGTCAGTCATCTGCCATTAAAAATTCAAGGTGAATTTGCTGAGTTATCAAGTGACACAGGTTTAAAACTTGAGTTTCCCAAAAAATCATGAAATGAATTTTGGCTTACAATTAGGACAGAATTTCTAACAATTTCTGAAATGGTCCTAAACATATTTCTGCCATTTTGTACTGCATATTTATGCAAAGCAGCTTTCTCAGCATTGACAATTATAAAATCAAATATCAATGAACTCTTGGTCTCTTAAAGACCAGCCTTAAACCCAAATCACTCTGGTAGCAGAGCAAGCCTTACTTGGTCACTGTGTGGTCCCTGATTGACTCAGAATGAATGTAAATAACAATTGTTGCTGTTTTGGGCAGAAACCCTGAGGGTCTTCCCCTCCCAAATCTATTTTTTTAAAGAGGCCATTCTTTGCTTCATTTTGTTAGGTCTTAACCAGTAAATGGGTGCTGCCTTACCCAAACTAAGATCCGGTAAAGACTTCAGTTTGAAAAAGTCAAGGTCCCCAACTGCATCCTAGGCTATCTCCAGTTGTTCTGATCCATATCTGGCCACTAGACTCAGATGGTTCTGGAAGAGAAAGTGAGGCTGGTGACTGTGCACAGTCTTCCCTTAACTAAAGCCAATTTACTCTCTTGTCATGGCATCACCTCCCTGATGTCATAGCCCTCTTCAAAAATGAAGGACAAACTGCAGCAAGCAGCAGCAGCAAGTTATATTTTCATAATTTTTGGTCCCTTGCTCTTATTCCTTTACCTTATCTTTCCCTTGATAACTCTCATTTGATTCTGAAAATAATTATATTAGCTCTTCCAGGAATTCCAATTCAGTTTTTTTTAAACTTTGTTTGTAGTTGCTTTGACATCATAGTCTTCCGAATTTGTGCCTTGAGCATCCATGTCACCATAATATGTTTTTTATGCTAAGGTTCTCTTATGGTTGCTTATTCATTTTTCCAGCTCATTTCTTGACTTTGAATTTTATGTTAAAGTGGAGCTCTATTCCCAGTGGGGCAGGAAGAGGCCACTCTCCCAAGCTTCATTGTTTTTTTTTTTTCCCCGCTATCTTCAGAGCCAGTTCTAGGCATTTGCAGGTATTTTTGGTGCTTTTAAGGTGTGATCCAAGAAGTGTGGCCATTGCTCTCCTTATCTGCACTCTGTTCCGCATCCAGTAATGGTGACTGATCCCTTGGGACAGAAAGAGATGCTGCTCCACAGGGTCCCTGCTTTCTCATGACTCTTGAACAGTGATCTGCAAGTGATTACAGGCAGTGGAGTTGCCAAACAGTATTTAGTCCTGTGCCCAGTGCTAGCAAAAGGTTCTCTTATAAATGTCTTTCTGATCAGTTGCCATATTCACTTACCATCTCTTGCGTGAATGCCCCCAAAATTACTACTGCTGTTGTCATCACCACCAAGTTTTGCTACTAGTATTGCATCCACCTTGGTTGTAAGGCAGTTTCCCCTTTGTATTACAGATCTTTTCTTAATTTGTCTTAGGCTAGAAGAGTGTCTCACCATAACTTTTTTTTTTTTGGTTCTCCCAATTCATAATTTATTTGAGGCATTAATTTGTAGTTGTTTGGAAGTTAATGTTGGTAGAACTCTGCTGAGTGCTTTGTTTACTCTGCTATCTTGGCTCTGTTCTTCATTCCCTTCTCTCCACCCTTCAGAAGAAAATCTAAGAAAAAAAAAACACTTTCCCAACTCTTATGGCAAGGGATTCTGGTTAATAATATTTCCCTACTTCACACAATTGGTTGGTCCTCTATTATTAGTAAAGAAAAGCATTTGTTTTGGCATCTTTAATATCTTTTCCATTTGTTGTGTAACCTTGTCAATTGTACCCACACACTATTGTCTTTTCTACAAATAAGGAGACCAATACTATACAGACTAGATGACCTCTGAGGTCCCATAAATCTCCAGATTTATAATACTGAAAAAAAAAAGATTTTCTCCTTTCTCCCTTATCAATAAATAAATCAACAACCATAATTTATTAAGAATTTATTATATTTCATTCACAATGTAAATCCATGAGCTACAAACAAATTACAAAAAGAATCATTTCCTTCAAGGAGTTACATTTTAATGGGGAAGACAAACCTGAAAATAACTAGTAGATAAGACAATGTACACAGTGTAGATTAAAGAAAAAATAATACTAGCCTTTGGTAAGATCAAGAAAGATGTTCTTATTTGTAATTGGAACTGAAAGAAGCCAGAAATTATAAGAGGTAAAGGTGAAAAGGAGAAAAATAAATCTAAACATCGAGGATTATCAGTTCAAACCTCTTTAGAAGTAATGAATTATTAAAATCTATTTTGTTTAAATTCAAATGTTTTTATCAAGATAAAAGTTTTTCTCTATCATATCATACTCTGCAAAGGAATATTGAATATGACGCATACAGCTATTATTAAGGAAATCGTTCATTTGCTTATGGTAAATACTTATGAGCCCCACAATATGAGATAAACAGATGTTTTATGAAATCATATTTCTTCTTACATTTAGAAACCTATAAACTTCTTTATTTATCCCTCCAATGAAGATATTTGGGATATTTTCACATTTGCTCTAACTTTCTCTTGTTTAGCTTATATAGAAGTGTTAAATGTTTGTTTATAGATGATTGATTTCTAGTTGTATTTTTTCCTTTGGTCACTGAGCAAAGACCTCACATTTAGCATATCCAACAGCCTAATTAATATTAATCATGATATAGAAATTCTCTGTTACCATGATTGTATAAGTCAATCACATAGGATTAAAGGATATTTTATACCTTTCCTTATTAATTAGTCACCAAGGTGCAATAATTCATCAAAAATTGGCCAATGTTCTGCAAATATGTCTCTACTGTACACTTGGAGAACACAAATCCAGCTCCCTGATATGATGATGTTTTGGGTTTGGAACAAGACTTTGTGAAAGAGTATAGAGATAGAATTAAAACGTGGGTATTTTTCTTTTAGGCTCAAACCTTTAAATCACTAAAGCATAGGAGTTGCCACTGTATCTGACTGATGACCCTTAGCATTAATCCCTCTTTTAGCATTCCAATTTGTGGCAGCAGCAGTAGCATAGTTCAAAATTTTAGCATGGTTCATAGACAGAGGCATGTGTGGGATTAATTTACAACAGATGAAAAAGATTAGAAAATTGAAAATGGTTTGGGAGAATAAATCCAGAATATGCTTTGTATTGTACAATAAGAAAAAAAACATACCAGGAAAATGGTGGAAGTTGAAAAATGATCCATTGCTATAATCGTGTGATCTATCAAACCTACATTATTGTTCAAAGATAAAAAAAGATCATTATTGACCCCTGTTAAGGCACATGTATCTAATCAAAACCATGAAACATTTTATAGTAGCAGCTTCTGAACCAATTTCCCCCAACATCTAAGAGTACAATGTTTTTCTATAGACTTAAACGTCCCATGCTAGCATACATGGGACAGCATTGAAAATGAAGCAACAGATAGGCATATAACAGACCAGAGCAATTGCATTTTGCAGGATGTTTTATGTATATTCTAAAGGGAATAAATACAGCTACTTATTCCTGAATTGTAGTTAGTGATGGTTGTCTCTTCCTATCTACAAAGAGTTATGCTATCATTGTTCCTTGACTAAATGCAAAAGGGAAGACCCACAGAAAATGGTCATGAAGAGCAATGTTTTTCATATCAAAGGATGCATTCTGAGTTAGGAAAAGGGTGACCAAATACATAAGCAGATTTATTTTATTTTTTCCATTTTTCATTTTTTTTCTTCCACAGACATCTATTTAATTTTATAGCTGAGAAAATCAAAACACCTTTGTGAATATTCACAGTATGACAACCGCATCTGATTAAACCTCTGATGAATTGAAGTTGGAAGCCATCCAAAATTGAGTCAAGATTGGATTGCATCTTGCTTGGTTTTTAGATTAAGCACTTTTTCCACTTCATTTTTGCTCTGACACATGAAGTGGGGAAGGATGCCATAAATCTCAATCTCCTTTCAATAAGCAGGTATGGATAATCTCCTTCATCCCATTTCCCTATTTGCTGGTAAGAATTTACATGTGTTTGCTCCTTTAATTTTTAATGAGTATATAATATTAATTAATTCATTGATTTGGCAACTATTTAAGTAAGTACTATGCATATGCGACTATTTTAAGTGCTGAGACAGGTGAAAACATAGATAGGATATAATTTCTGGTGCAATAAACTTGAAGTTTAGCAGGACATATATGATTCGTATACAAGTATGGAATTCCATATAAAAATGATTTCTATGTATGTATACATACTCACATTATATAACACACACAGGGAGAGAGAAAACAGCCTGAAGTAGTCTAGTCCTTAGACTGCATGTATAGAATCTGTCACCATGGTTACTGCTTCTCTAGTTTTGTAGGCTCTGCCAGGGTTTGTGATCTGCTAGTATAATCTTTAAGAAATGAGTATCACATCTATACTACAATGAGATATGCCAGTAGGGCTTTTATGGAGGAAATATGTAATCATCATGTCATCATTACTTATTTCTCCCTAAAAATACTGTTTTGGTATCTCATTATGTGTTCATACTCTCCAACTAGGAGATCCCATATCTTCTTTTTATTTTGCTATGTCAATGATGACCAGTGAATTATTGAAGGCTATGAACCATCTTTTGCATCTTTTTGTTTTGCATCTTTTGTTGAAAGTCATGTGACCCAATTGAGCTACTTGAATTAAATGTAATATAGTGAAATGGGTACATCTTTGGAGTCAAAGGACCAGAGTTCAAATCCCGGGTCTGCTATTTACTACATCTTTGGCCTTTGGCAAACCATGAAATCTCTGCGGGCCTTAGTTTCCTTATCTGCAGAATGAAGCTAGACGAGATGGTCTTAAAGTTCCATTCTAGCTCTAAATCTATACTTTTGTTAGGTGAATTGATATCCCTTAAGTTTCCTACTTGGTCAAAGTTTATAATCCTTGATATTTTGTGTTGACCCACATAGTTTCCAGTTATTTTCATTTAGCATCCCGGAAGGGAGTAAATTAGAAAATCCCAGGATATGGAAGGTCTGAGAGAACATATTCAGAAGAAGAAATCCATACGTAGTGAAACATGACCTCTATTCATCCTAAGTGTTATAATCTGAGTGTTAGAATCTACTTTTGGATAACAGAAAGATTATATATACACGAGGGAGTTGGGGAAATGTTTCAGATATTAGAAATTCTTGGCATGGTTGAAAAAAGAACTCCTGACTTAAAGGTGGTAACTGGCATCCACATTAATTACCTAGGTACACCAATGCATATTTGATTTATACACATTCAAATGATATTGACTAAGAAAACAATATAATTTACTTTCATTTTATTCAGTAAATTCAAGATGAAACAAAACAAAACAATCTTACATTTTCCCTCCAGTGAGACCCTTTTGTACTCCATTAAAAGTAATAAGTTTCTTAGATCAATAAACGACTGACAAATAATGTATTTTGAAGTAAACTTTTTGTCTGTTTGTTTTGGTCCCAAAACTGGGATATAATCATTTTAGGTACCTCTCAAGTCACCCAACTAATATATATTGGAGATGATCAGCTCTATATCCATTAATATGCCTTTTTGTGTGTCAATCTATCTTACATCATCTTTTTCTTCACATACTAGTTTTCTGATTGTGAATTAACAGCAGTTTGGATAGAAGGAATTCTCTGCTGGGTCTGTACCATGTTCTCCCCATGCCTACAAATAGAGCAGGGCATATTTAAAGTTTTGTTGTTGTTGTTGTTGTTCTTCAGTTTGAAATTTCATTTCTACAAAACTTTGAAAATATTTCTCAGGTTAGATTAACCACAGAAAAGTTCTAACTCAAACAGTGAAATAGCTATAACTCAGTGAAGAGAGTCTCCTTAAGGATTTCTGACACAGTCCAGTTAAATGACCTCCACTATAGCATCATTTTCCCTGGTGCAAACAGAATGTTATAACTATGGAACACTTCAAAAGAAAAGGTCCTTTAAAGGTCAGAAGACTGAAAAACAAATTCCTGGTGTAACAGGTCAGGATTTCCTAAGAAACTCACTCAGGAAACAGACAGCATCAGATTTATGTCCGCTGTAACCTTGTGAATGCTTCCCTTGGAGAACTGTGTGGAAGTTTATAGAAAATAATTATTGCTTTAAAGTAAAAAAAAAAGAAAGAAAGAAAGAAATACATTGGGGATAAGGTTGTCAGAAGATGCTGACATTCTTTAAACTAAAAGATAATATGATCAATGCTACCATTAACTCACTACAAATGTTTCATTTTTCCTTGTAGTACAGATAGCTCTATTTGAGGGCGTAAGATTTAATATCACCTCCACTATATCTTACTGCTTTAAGAAAAATCTAATGTTGCTAATAAAATATCTAAGGTGATTATTTTATGAAAAAGTTAATTTTTAATGACTATATATTTTAAATGGATGAGTGGTTATGGACAGCTACCTTATTTCAAAAGTAGAGTAAAACATAATATTCAAGATTGCTTAGCTTTCAAACTCACAGATTTAGATGTATTACATCATTATACTAGTAACCATTTTATTCTTGTCACTTTGATTTGATTATTTTAATAACACTTTATTTTCATTTAACAAGAATGGAAAATATTAGAGACTTTTTCTTTAAATTCAGCACCTGAGGATTGCTTGAATGAATGCATAGCATTTATTACACACTTATGCTGCAAGAGCTGTCCTAAGATCTGAGGCTACAAATGCAAACCAGCTTGACAGTGCCTGTGCCTAAGAAGTTTATATTCTAATACAGGTGGAAAACATATGGGAGAGTAGTGGCCTGAGAAGATTGAAATCACAAGGACAGTGATTGAAATCCTAGTACAGTTGATTGCAAAATTCTCTCCAACAACGATAGTGTTGAGTAGATGAATGTTTTCAAAGTTAAAATTATAGGGTCGTACATGGATGGCATAAAGATAGGAGGTAAATAGTTTAATATTCATTCTAGGTTAGATATAGTGAATCAGAATCAGCAATCAGAAGCCCATGGTCTCAGTTTGTGACAAGAATCTATGACATATTGTATGTGTTCTTATGAATACTTACAGTTTAAATATGACTAACTGGATAATAATGAATACAAAAGAGGTAACAGAGGGGACACACACACACACACACACACACACAGAGAAGCAGACTTACAACTTCATACTAAAGAACTTTTAAATTTCAGTTGTTTTCTAAACAGAAATCATAAATTGTCAAAAGAAAAAAAAGCCTTGTGTGTATGTGTGGAGTGAACTAGTAATGTCTTTGGTATAGGACACTTCTCTATCAATATACACACCTGCTTTGCAATTTAAAGTTTTGCATTTTATCTATGGCTCTATTCTAAGGGTCATACAGACAGTGTAAGTCAGAAGCACAAATCAAATGAGTTTCTATTTTGCCACGTGTGACTTAAATTCAAATTCAGAACTTAAACTCCTATCCTCACTTTTCTTTTCAGATTCAGCTCAAATATCATTTGCAGGAAATTCTTCCCAACCCTCCCCATACCTGCAACTGCTCAAGCCTTTTCCTTTATGATTATCTTCCATCTCCTCTATATGAATCTTTATATATCTTACTTTACATTTGGTCTCTTCAATTAAAATATAAACTCGTTGGGAATAAGGCTGCCTTTGTTTTTGTACTTTCCAACACTTGGCACATAATTAGTGCTTTATATATTCTTGTGATTTATTGTGGGTCATTTTGTTGATTGATCTATTGATTGACCATCCTAACTCAGACATAAATCCACCAAGCAACTAATTAGGCTTCTTCAAGCTTCCATACTCCAGTGTTCTTGTCTCTACTTTCAACTGGGCTTACTCACTGGCCACTTCCATGGAGCATAGAGCCTCACTGTAAGAACTGAAGAGAAAGTGTAGAGATTTTAGGGAGGGGTTGGTGAGATCATTGGTGCTTTGGATCAGTGTTGGAGGAGCAGTTATGTTGGAGATAAGCCCATGATTGGCTATGGAAAGGAAAGAAGAGAATAAAGATTTATTAAGCACCTACTAGGTGCTGGGTACTATGATAAATGCTCATAGATGTTAATTAGTTTGATCCTTACAACAAGCCTGAGAGGTAGATGATATTTTATTATTCCCATTTTATGGTTTAAGAAACTGAAGCAGACAGAAGTTAAGTGACTTGTCCCAAGTCATTCAGCTACTAAATGTCTAAGATTGAGTGAACTGAGGGAATTCAGTGAATTCTTGACTCCAGGGGCAGCCCTGTATTCACTCTATCACCTAGATTCCATTGTGAGATGGAATGTAACTCATCTTTCCACCTTCTAATAAGTTGATCCCACACTCCTTGGAATTAAACAACTGCCTCTCTGGAAACTTCAACAATTGTCAAAGATAATAAACTGAAGACAAGATTTCTCATTTTGAGTTTCAAACATGAATGAAATCGCAAGCTCAAGTGAAAAAACAAATAAACAAATAGAGCTTGGTGGATGAAACAGTAATGCATACAAGCTTTGGAAAATAAGCTCATTAATTAATAAACAAATGAAAAGTTGACTGTTCTTCAATTCTTCCCTCACTAAATGTCTTCACATATTTGGAATTTTTTTCTTATTATTTGAGTGTTTAATATCATGCCTAAATTTTGGTGCATTTTATATGTACATTATTTGTGACATACAGTAGTAGCTAGTATCATTTATAACAAGGAAGCAGTCATTGCCATATATCAGCTAAGTGCTTGTTCCTATTAGCTCTTCTACCTTGAAATTACCATCTTCAAAGAAAGAGCATATAGGCACCAATAATGTGGTTGTAGAAGCAACAAAGATTTAATTTTCCACTTAATCATCTGAGAAAAAAAAAAGCCAGATACTCTGATTCTATTATAACTGGGACAAATTGAGATTAAATCATTACTTATCCCCTGCATAGTTTGAGAAAAGACAGCTGGAGAACAACAACCTGGCACTGTTAAAAATGAAGTAAAGACTTGTCTGATCATATGTGAATCTCCTCTCAATCTGAGTATTTCATTTGCTGACTCCTTAAAAAAAAGTATTCTTTGGTCATTTGACCAGGTATGGTTTTATTCTGTACTTTTCCCTTTAGAAGCTTCTCTTCTCACAGTGTTTCTGTGTGTGAGTACATGTGTGTGTGTGTGTGTGTGTGTGTGTGTGTGTATTTTTTTCATCACTCACTGGCTCTTGACCTTTCTTTCCTATTTTTAATGTCTGCCATTGTGGGACATTATGCCTTTCATTTTCTTCTGAATTACCTGTTTACTTTTCCCCAATTAAAAAAAAAATCAAAAAAGAAAACAAAAAATGGAGAATAAAAACAAAACAAAAGACCTAGCTAAATTTAATTTCTTTGGGAACTGATATCATATTTCCTTTCTATAATTTACAGTAGAAAGCACCTTTTACATATAACTATGATTTGGTTAAAGTTAAGTAGGACTGACTAACAAGCAGTCTATTGAAGATGACCCTGTCTCTAAAGGGTTGTCATACCAAATTTTTAGTACTATTCAAACAGGATGAGCATCAAAAAAAAAAAAAAGAAAGTCATTTTTATAATGTTTGTAAAAAGATTATGTCTCAAGTTTATATGGCTTCATAAAATGACAAATGTTCAGCTTCTGTCACAATAACTATACTATGAGCAGTTGTGTCCCTTTAATGCAGTGATTAATTAACTTGTGACAAGCCACTGCCAAAAACCAATCAACACCTCAGTTGTGCAATGCACTTATTCATAGTTGTAGCTGTTTTAATCACCCAGCACAGGGATATATCATGGTCATTGGTCAAGTTATTTTTAATATGAAAGACACATTTTAATATAGCATTTTCCCTAAACAATTGGGAAGGAATTACTTTCTTCAATGGAACCTTGATCTTACTGATTTGAAAACTATCTTCCATAATATCCTTCCAAAAGTTAGTCATAGAGGATTCAAACAAAATGCTAGAGGTCATTCTTACTTTGTTTCAGAATTGTGAAGAGTGTCAACGGAATACTCTGGCTATTCACCTGTCGTTCCTTCCTCTCATTGTGACCTATCCATTTTCATTTCTTTTGTCATGAAATTACTGGATAATATCCTTTATTCTTGTTGTTCTCTGTGGTTCCTTATTAGTATTTGTTGCAGCTTGCTCACACTCATCATGACCCTCATCTTTATTTCTTTTGAGGAAGTGGTTTTTAAGGTATTGCAGACTTAAAGCAACACAGACAAAATGGCTATATTGAAAACATGGGGGGGGGGGCAGAGCCATCAGTGAAAGCAGTGACTTGCTTGAGCTCTCCCCCAAACCCCTCCAAATACTCATAAAAAATGTCTCTAAACAAATTCTGAAGCAGCAGAACCCACAAAAAGACAGAGTGAAACAAATTTCCAGCCCAAGACAACCTGGATGGTTGATCAGAAAGGTATATCGCGCCAGATTGGGAGCTCAGCATAGCATGGCGTGGGCACACAGGCCACAGCGAACCTGGAGCAGGCTTCAGAGGACTGAATCTTGGGCAGCTGTGGAGGTTTCCAGATTCCTCAATCCACGAATGCCAAAGACAACTTAGAAGGTCAGTGGGAAAAGCCTGTTTATGCAGTGCTGAGACAGGAAGGGGGTCTAGCTCCATTCCCCAAAGGTGGCCCTGGCGGGGGGGCTGCTTCCCGAGCTTCTGGCCTATAGACTAAGGGGAAATCCAGTGGCTGGTCAGAGAGGGATTGCAGGGAGCTCTTTGCCCGTGTTTGGATCTGGGTCACAGTTCTGGGCAGCGGTGCTGGGGTGAGGAGGAGGCTGCATGGTGGAGCTAGTGGCTGTGGAGAGAAACCCCTCCTCACAGTTACAGGACAGAAAGGAATACTTGTGGTCACAGGCCAGGAAAGGAGTAAACACCTCCCTTATCATACCACCTTGGAAGAACTGAAAATTTACAGGTCCCTACAAGTATCTCTGAAAACAGCTGTACAAACCCCTGAAGCTTGGGACAGTACATTCTCCACATTGGAAGCAGACTTACCTTAACAAAGAGTTTAAAACTCAAGTAATTGGCTGGGATCATGAGCAAGTAGCACAAAAAGAGTCAGACTATATTATCTTACTTTGGTGAAAAGAAGATCAAAATATACAACCAGAAGAAGACAACAAAGTCAAAGCTCCTACATCCAAAGCCTCCAAGAAAAATATGAATCAGTCCCAGGCCTTGGAAGAGCTCAAAAGGGATTTTGAGAAGCAAGTAAGGGAAGTAGAGGAAAAACTGGGAAGAGAAATGAGAGTGATGCAAGAAAATCATGAAAAACAAGTCAACAGCTTGCTAAAGGAGACCCAAAAAAATACTGAAGAAAATAACACCTTAGAAAAATAGCCTAACCCAAATGGCAAAAGAGGTCCAAAAAGCCAATGAGGAGAAAAATGCCCTAAAAAGAAAAATTGGCCAAATGGAAAAGGAAGTCCAAATGGGTTCCTGAAGAAATACTTCCTTAAAAATTAGAATAGAGCAATTGGAAGACTAGTGACTTTATGAGAAATCAAGACACTGTAAAACAAATCCAAAAGAATGAAAAATTAGAAAACAATGTGAAATATCTCATTGGAAAAACAACTGACCTGGAAAATAGATCCAGGAGAGAGAATTTAAAAATTATTGGACTATCTGAAAGCCATGATCAAAAAAAGAGCCTAGACATCATCTTTCAAGAAATTATCAAGGAAAACTGCCCTGATATATTAGAACCAGAGGGCAAAATAGAAATTGAAAGAATCCACAGATCTCCTCCTGAAAGAGATCCCCAAAGGAAAACTCCTAGGAATATTATAGCCAAATTCCAGAGTTCCCAGGTCAAGGAGAAAATATTACAAGCTGCCAGAAGGAAACAATTCAAGTACTGTGGAAACACAATCAGGATAACACAAGATTTAGCAGCTTCTACATTAAAGGACCGCAGGGCATGGAATATAATATTCCGGAGGGCAAAGGAGATAGGATTACAACCAAGAATCACCTACCCAGCAAAACTGAGTATAATCCTTCAGGGGAAAAAATGGTCATTCAGTGAAATAGAGGACTTTCAAGCATTCTTGATGAAAAGACCAGAGCTGAATAGAAAATTTGACTTTCAAATACAGGACTCAGTGGAACATGAAGAGGTAAACAGGAAAGAGAAATCATAAGAGACTTATTAAGATTGAACTGTTTACATTCCTGCATGGAAAGATGATATTTATAACTCATGAGACCTTTGTCAGTATTAGGGTAGTTGGAGGAAAAAAATTATATGTATGATATGTAGATAGATAGATAGAGGGCACAGGGTGAGTTGAAGATTAAGGGGTCATATCTGGAGAATAAAATTAAGGGATGAGAGAGGATATACTCGGAGAAGAAGAAAGGGAGAGGTAGAATGGGGTAAATTATCTCACAAAAAAAACAGAAAAGAAAAGTCTCTTACATGGAGGGGAAAGGGGAAGGTGAGAGGGAATGAGGAATCTTATTCTCATAGGATTTGGCTTAAGGAGGGAATAACATACACATTCAATTGGGTATGGAAATCTGTCTTACCCTACAGGAAAATAGGGGGAGAAGGGACAAGAGAGCAGGGATGATAGAGAGGAGGGCAGATTGGGAAAGGGGTAATCAGAAGTAAATACTTCTGAGGAGGGACAGGGTCAAAAGAAAGAATAGAATAAATGGGAGGGCAGGATAGGATTAAGGGAAATAGAGTTAGTTTTTCACAACATGTCTACTATGGACATGTTTTGCATAACTGCATGCGTACAACCTATATTGAGTTGCTTGCCTTTTCAATGAGGGTGGGTGGGGAGGGAGGAAGAGAGAAAATTTGAAACCTAAAGTTTTAAAAACATATGTTTAAAAAAAAGTTTTCACATGCTACTGGGAAATAAGAAATACAGGAAATGGGGTACAGAAGTCTATCCTGCCCTACAGGAAAATAGAAGGAAGGGGATAAGAGAAGGGGAGAGAAGAGAAGAGACAGACTAGGGGAAGGGATATTCAGAATGCATGCCATCTTGGTGGGGGAGGGGTGAGATGGGGTGAAAATTTTGGAACTCAAAAATTTGTGGAAGTGAATGTTGAAAACTAAAAATAAATAAATTTATATTAAAAAAAAAGACAGAGAGAGATGGTGTTTGAATTATGATCTTCTCTGCCAATTTTAGGATTGTTTGTGCTACACAAGGGCTGCTGTAAATGGATTTCACTAGAATAGTTGTTAATAATCTTTCAAGAGAGGGAGATGTGTTATTTTGGATAATATCCTTAGACTTTAACATTTAAAAAGGCAAACTGTAGAATATATAAAGATAATCTGGCACCCATGAAGATATGTATTAAAAGAGTCTATTATGTGTCAGTCACTGTGATAAATACAACCAAATGCTAGGGGAATTACACGTAATTTCATCTTTATTGGTTTATGAATTTTTATTGTTTCGTTTTGAGAGGTTGGACCTTTCATATCAATGTTGTAGAGATCTCCAAGGGCAGAAATATTGTCTACTAACTGATTAAACCAAAATGAGATATTAATTCCCAGTAGATGGCTGTGGGACCAAAACACCCAAATAGGTGACCAATGTTATAGCATTACACAATATCCCCCCAGCTCCCTCAGTACCCTAGAACCCTGTGGGGCAGATGTAGTCAGTCTCATTCTGGGAGAGCAAATTAAGAGAATATAATTACATGCTTAAAAATAGTTAGCACAAACACACTTCATCAAGAGAATAAGACAGTATAATAATTGGGTCCTTTTTTTATCAACTGAATGAGTTTATATTGCCTTATTCATTGTTTGATATTTCCCCCATGGATGCTGTTCTTATCTTCTCTTTTTAATTCTTTCAAGAGCAAATTCTCAATGAAATAGTTTCAGAAAATGAATAGTGGAAATATATATACCAAGGGCAACTTGCGACATTGGGAAGTATTGCACACAGATGTTTCTCATAATGTTTACTTCCTCAATCCAAAATTAATTAAATGGATTGCTTAATTGTGATTCTTAACAAGAAGGACATAACATTCATGAAGTGGATAAGGATGACTCAGTATTTTATTATATCCATTATGTCAGCTATTTATCATTAACCTGATTATTTTCAATATGCTGACAAACCTTAGTGTCTTGCAGTCATCATAGTTGTCATCTCAGTGAATTAAGTTATTTTGAAGCTACAGATTAAGTGCTGTTCCTTGCACCCTCTTTGAAAAAGTTAGTTGTCTGTTCTTAGAAACTGAGAGGAGATCCAAGAACAGGGAAAGACCCAAATCGGAGGCATCAGAAAGAATTGTGGCCTCATATCTTACTTCAAGTATTTCAGAAGGGAACATATGCTCCATTTGCCTAGATTTCTTCACAAGTGCCATGTCTATAGTATGTGGTCACCATTTTTGCAGACTGTATCTTCCACTACATTTATTCAGCTAATGGGCACAGTTTTAAATGTCCTGAATGCCTGAAAATTTATTTTATCAAGAACCCCTGGCCAAATCAACAACTGTCAACAGTAACACAGTCCTTCAAACTGCTCCAGACTCACTTGAGGAGGAGCCTGAATCAGAGAAAAATGATCAAGACAAAATTCCATGAGAAAATCAACCTGGATCCTGAAACTGCCCATCCTGGAATCATCATATCCACAGATATGAAATCAATGAGAAAGATTCATGGAAGGAATTGCATTGCACTGTGGAGAGATCTGATCTATGTGGTCCTGTTCTAGTGACTCAGAGTTTCAATTCTGGAAGACATTATTGGAAGGTGACAGTGGGAAACAGTTCTGCTTGGGATGTTGGTCTTTGTAAGAACTCTGTAAAAATAATTGGAGAGGTTTCACCATCTTCTTCTACTGGATACTGTCTTTTGAGTCTAAGACAAAATATCTATATATTCTGTACCACATCTAGGACCAGAATTCCCTTAAGAGGAAAACTCAACAAAGTAGGAATCTTTTTGGATTATGAGGCAGAAGATATAGAGTTTTATGATGCAAGCAGTAGATGCCACATCTATACATTCTCCACCTCCTTTTTAGAGCCTCTCTGGCCTCTATTTTCCATTGGCCTCTACTCCAAGAATGAAAATAGTCTAACTATTGACCCAATATCAGATGAGGCTGAAGAAACCACAGAGCAGGATAATGATGATGACAGTGAGGATAACTCTTGCTTTATGACACTTCCTGCAGATGGAAATCCCAGTCCCCAAATCCCATATATGATTTTTTTTGTTCCTATGTTATGATGTACTTCATTTTGGAAGCAGGGAGAAATTTGCCTTATTTTGTAACATTCAGACAATGCACTGTGTACTAGGGGGAGGTAAGCATAAGATATGTTGATAGTCCACAGATGAAAGACAGAATATGCTGAATAAACTATGTGAGTTTAGAAAATTCAAGAATAAGGAAGTTGATTTCCAAAAGACATAGATGGAAAGAACAATGACCCACCAAAGAATCAAAAGTGAACATAACAAAATTATAAAGATCAAATGGAACCCAAATGAAGAGATATGAAAAGATATCCCCAACCTACTATTTGATGGCAGTGGGAAGTCCACAGATGTTACACACTACCTGGGGCTTTCTCAATCTATTGACTAATTATGCTGATTCTCTCTCTCTCTCTCTCTCTCTCTCTCTCTCTCTCTCTCTCTCTCTCTCTCTCTCTCTCTCTCTCTCTCTCTCTCTTTCTCTTTTTCTCTCAAAACCAAACAAACCACTATTTGCTTTAGGGAATGGCTCTGGGGAAGTGGTAAGGGGGTGGGAGAGAGAACCATACATGGAATATTATGGTCATGTAAGAAACAGAAAACATGAATAAAAAATGCTTTAATGAAATTTCTTTTAAATGAAAGACTTGCTTGAACCAATGAAGAGTGAAATAAGCAGAAACAGAAAAAGGTTATTCTCTATCATCAATGTTATAAAAATAAACAATTTTTGAAGATTCTTGTAAACTGATTAAAAATGAAATGAATGGAAACAAGGAAAAGATTTATACAATAAGAATGCTGTGAAAAAGGGGGGGGTAAGTGGCAAAGTTAGATACAGCTTCGGTCTTGGAGTCAGGAAGACCTGAGTTCAAACCCAGACTCAGACACTGGAAACTTACTAGCTGTGTGACCCTGGGCAAGTTACTTAAGCTGGATTGCCTCACAAAAAAAAAAAGGCAACTTTGAAAGCTGAATGAACTATGATGAAGAAAATGATTATCTGATTCCAGAGGATTGGTGATGAAATATTTTATTCAGTATAGAAATGTAAAAAAACTTAGGGTATAGAATGATACATACTTTATTATTATTATTATTCAACCATTGTGGGAATTAAAATTTTGTTATGCATATTTTTTAAAATAAAAATTTTTATCCAATGCAGTGGAGGATAACAGTGGGAAAATTGATTTCCCTTAATTTTTGAAAATAGTAATGGGGAATATTGAGAAGTTTGATTGTGATTTCAGATAACATCACTGTACTATTAATTTTACTTCACTGTTTTGCTCTTGCTTTAAATACCTTTTGCAAAGTAGGAATAATTTAAATGTATTATATAAATGAAATATGAATAAAACTTTTTAAATCTTCAAAAAAAGAAAAAGTTAATTGACAGCTAAAGCCACACTCTCAAGTAACTAGCAGTATCTGAGGACACAGACAAATAAATCATGAGCTCAGACAATAGTTTATCAGTTTTTAATGAGTGGAGTGGGTTTTTTAAAAATCTTCATGAAAGACTGAAATCTATTAAGATAAAGAGCAGAGATGATATACTTGTCCCATTTATAGATGACAATAATCTCAGAGAGAAAATTAAGAAGCCTTTATTAAGTACCTGCTATATTCCAAACAGGCTGGATAAGCTAAGCTCTGGGAATACAAAGACAAAGGTCTAATATTTCCTTTCCTAAAAGAGCTAACATACTAATAAGGAATATAATACATACATATATAAGAATGGGCATGGTATATTTGAAATGATAAAATCATACTTGCCATGACCCAACTTATGTGTTCCAAAAACTCATCACAAAAATCTAAAAACCATAGGGCTTGTTAGAAAAATGATGTTAGGGACACGACACCAAAAAGCTTTCTCAGTGACACACAAAAAAGATAAAAAAAAAAATAAAAATAATGGCACTGTTTTTCATATGTTAAATGGTAAGCAATTCAACACAACACAATACAACACAATATAATACCATACAACACAATGCAGACAAATTGAAAGACATTCCAGGCACTGAGCTGTTATGGCCTGCACAATAGTAAGATGGGAGGGACTGGTAAAATCCACAGCAAAGAATGAGACGGCAGCCTGAGAGGGTGGCAACACCCTAATGGTGGGGGGGGAGGAGAGAGAAGGGAGGCAATGGGAAGAGGTTGAGGAGAACTGGACTAGAACTGTTGGCTTTGGAACAGCCCTTCTCTACCAACAGATCCTATCACACCAGAAGATAAATATGGCACTTTATAATAATAATAATTTAATAATAAGTAAATAGTAACAATAAAAATGCACTTTATCTTCAAAATTCCTTGAAGTTTGCTGGTGGAGTAGACCGTTGGAAGAAATCTTACAAACAGGAAATTTTCATCATGTTTGATTTGTTACTTACTATGTCAGTCAATCAAGTTGGAACAAATTTACATTTTTAAAACAATTCTTATAGCAGAACTGATTAAGTATAGTAGTTTGGGGGGATTTAGGATCAATAAGGGTCTTTATATGATGGTCAAATCTAAGAATGAGAAATTCAGTAGGTTTAGATGTTAAGTTCTGTATTTATTTCTTTAAGAACCAAAAGTTCAAGGATAGGATGGGACATAGCCATGCATGAGTTCATTATAATTAGTAATAATAATTATACCTAGCATATAATAGCACTTTAACTTTTACAAAGTGATTTACTTATGTTAACTCATTTGATATTCACAACAAGTTTGAAGAATAGGTCCATTTATTATCTCCATTTTACAGATGAAGAAACTAAGGTACAGAGAAGGTAAGTGTCCGGTCCAGGGTCATACTACTAGAGAGTATCTGAGGCAGAATTCAAATTCGGGCCTTTCTGATTTCAAGACTACTACTCTATCCACTTTGCCAGATAATTATCTACTTTCTATAAGAATGATGTGGCTTTTTAGTTGAGTGAAAGCTTAGTATATGTGAATAGAGTGATGTGGTAGTCCTCAAAATGGGAATGGTATCTTAACATCCATTAAAAGAATTAAAATTAAAAAAAAATAAGGAAGTTATTGTTCTGTTGTATCAATTTACTAATCAAACCATGCCTGGAGAGTTGTGTCCAGGTCTGGACACCATATTGTCATTGAGTTTTGATTAAAAAAAATTAATTGGCTTTTAATTCTGTCTCTCATAATTTTAATAAATCACAGCACCTATCCTATAAGGTTATTTTGAGGATAAAAAGAAATAATGTATGCAGAGTATTTTGTAAGTTGTAAAGTTCTTCTTTTATTCATGATTGCTACTTCTGCTCTAATGCAAAAGCCAATAAAACCAGGGTTTATTTCATCTTAGATAATGAAATCACATCATATGAGACATTGTTGAAGAAACTGCAGATGTTTCTTCTAGAAGAGAAATCACAGGGAGGATGTAATTGCCATCAAATATTTGAAGAGTTATTATGCTGAAGAAAGATGATGAATTTTCTATGAATTCCACTAAAAGGGATCACTCAGTTAGTTTCCAGCACTGAGTATGGTACCTTGTCCATAAAAGGTAAGGTGTTGTTAAATATTTGTTGAATTAAGTTGAAATGCATTTGAGAGGACAGAATTGGGAAATGTAGAAGCTATACAACCTATACAAGACATAGATTTTGACTCAAGAAAAGGAAAAGCTTTCTAACAATGAGAAAAGCACCAAAAACAATTGTATTTCTTGGGAGATAACTTCCTATGAGCTTTTTATCATTTGTGGTGTTCAACCAGTGAATTAATGATCCTCTTTTGAGATAACATAGATGATACAGTTATTCATGAAATCAAGGTTCAGTTTATTCTAGTGTTGCATGGCTGCCAGTGATGAAATATGATTATCTTTTCAGTTCCATTTGTAATCGGAAAATATTTAACAAAGTAAATAATAATAAAATTAAAAATACATCACAGTATATTTAAAAACTAAGGCAATATATTGTCTGTAGGGATCCTTGTGTATATTTACTGGTCTCTGTTCCTTTTAAAATATATATATTTTGTTCATTTTGTTAAATATTTGCTAATTAATTATAAAAAGTTTTAGCATTTTAAAAAATGTTTTATTTTTAATTTATGGAATTAAAATAGTATTGCCATAGCATAATATATTTTAAAAAAACATCCTTTCACACGAGACTGCAAATATGCTATGCATAAGTTGTTTTCCTTTTATTTTTTTTTCAATTTTTTTGTGAGACAATAAGAGTTATGTGACTTGGCCATGGTCACACAGGGAATCTGAGGCTGGATTTGAATTCAGGTCTTCCTGACTCCAGGGCTAGTGCTCTTTGCATTGTGGCACCTAGCTGCCCCTATTCCTTTTAAATAAACAGCAGAGTTATCATGTAAATTTCTTTTTTTTTCTTGCGTCCCACCTCACCCTAGAGATGGCCACCATTAGACCCAAAAAGGTATATAGACATTCATTTTTTTTTCAGCCAAAGACAAGGTTTATTAGAACATCTGTCGTATTGGGCAGAGTCTTAAAGAATCTGAACATCTGTGAGCTATTGGCTAGATTGTAAGAATCTGACCATGTGGCTAGATTTTAAGAATCTGATCACTTTAATGGAGACAATATGGACCTTATATACAGAAAGACTGTGAGAGGGATGGAGGAGTAGCTAAGTAGTTTGCAGGGACTATGAGGTAATAGAATACCAAGGACCTGAACCATGTGACCAAGGGCAAATGCAGCCTAGCTAGGATTCAGGGTGGGAAGTGGCTGAGGGACATAGGGGAGGTAAAGCAATGGAGGGATAGACTAGGTTAAAGGTTACAGAGAATTGGAAGATTGGGTGTAGCCACAATGAAAGATCAGTTGATGGGAGTCTAGCCTCAGGCAAATACCAGAGATTTGGCCATGTGGGAAATTCCAGGATTTTTCCTCTCTGGAGTCTGGATCCTGACTTCATCATTCCCCCCTCAAACAAGTGAGACCCAAATTCTTTTGGGGTAAAGGGCAAAGGTCTTGGCTTCTGAAACTGCTCTCTGCTTGCAAGATGCATAGAGCTGTCCCTGCCTGAAGGGGGTCCCAAAGAGCACATGCTGCATCCAGGGAACAATGGGGGGACATTGGCTATTACCCACTGTTTGTTACAACTGAAGGTTAATGACCTGTAGTCCAAGTTTGGAGGCTAGCTTCTTTACCTTGAGCAGGATGTGCTGAACCTGGGTGACGCTTCCAGGCAAAGGTTGCCCTAGGGCCCAAGGCCATAGCAAGTGGGGCCCATGTTGTAACTGCTGCCCCTCCCTAATCCTTGCTTTCCCCAGGTGGGGGAGAGTGAAATCAAAGGTGAGGGGGAAAGAGTGAAACTCTCTTCTCCTATGAGAGGGATTAACAGATACCTTCTTGACTCAATGGAAGGGAGTGACCAGAGTTGTAAAGAGGTGTTTCAAAACTCTTTCAAGATCAATCACAAAACCTCCAGAATCTGCCAACATATTTCTAGCTGTTTTAAATTTTTCCTGTAACCTCCATGAAAGAGAATTCAGGTATGTAGAAAGAAAGAAGGAAGGAAGGAAGCTTCAGGGAATCAAAAAGCAACTGCAGTTTTCCCAATTCCCTAGTGCCAAGAGAATTGACAGAACTGGGCATACACTTGTGGATAGGGCGTCCATCCTTGTCTTCTATGCTGCAGAAGGTTTCCCTAAGTCCATGGTCTCAAACTGACCCAGTGGACCTAGAGCCTGAAAGCGTCAGGGCAAGTGTGAGGCAGCCTCATAACTGTCTGCCTGAAAAGCACCTCTAAGCCTTGGTGCTTGGAAAATGACCCCAACTTCAGAGCAAGAAAGTAGGGGGAGGGAAGGCTTACATACCTTCCAGTCTTGGCTAGAGAAGAACTTGGGGTTATGCAGCTTCCCTGTATGGGTCACCAAAATGTTGATGTTTAGTGGGCTAGAGGTGCTGGAACCCCAAAATCAGAACATGCAGGTCCTGCCTGAAAGAATTAGACCCAAGCCTTCTTTCAGCCAAAGACAAGGTTTATTAGAATATCCATCATATTAGGCAGACTCTTAAGGAATCTGAACATCTGTGAGCTTTTGGCTAGATTGTAAGAGTCTGAGCCTACATTCATTTTTAAAAGTTTTGAGTTCCATATTCTTTCCTCTGTTCCTAACCCTTCATTCCCTGAGAAAAATAGCAATATCACATTGATTATACATATGAAGTCATGGAAAACATATTTCCATATTAGCCATATTATAAAGGAACACACACACACACACACACACACACACACACACACACACACAAAGAAAAGAAAAAAAAATTAAAGATGTGCTTCAATCTGTATTCAATATTCATCAATTCTCTTTCTGGAAGTAGAAAGCATTCTTCATCAAAGGTTCTTTGCAATTGTGTGGGATCATTGTCTTCATCAGAGTAGCTAACTCTTTCATAATTGATCTTTATGACATTGATTTACTATATACAATGTTCTTCTAGTTTGGTTCATTTCAGTTTGCATCAGTTCATGTGAAACTTCTCTGGTTTTACTGAAACCGTTGTGTTCATCATTGCTTATATCACTACTGTGTTCCATCAAAATCATATACAACTTGTTCAGCCATTCCTCCATTGATGGGCATCTCCATTTCCAATCCTTTGCCTCAACAAAGAGTTGATGTGAATATTTTTGTACAAATAGATTCCTTTCCCTTTTCTTTGATCTCTTTGGGAAACCAATCTTGAAGTAGTACTTCTGGGTCAAAGGGTAAGCACAATTTTGTAGCTCTTTGGACATAATTCCAAATTGTTGTCCAGAATTATTGGATCAGTTTGCAACTCCACCAACAGTATATTAGTGCTCCAATTTTTTTTTCACATTCCCTACAATATATGTCCTTTTTCTTTTGTCATCTTAGTCACTCTGATAAGTTTGAAGTAGAATGTTTGAATTATTTTAAATTGACTTTCTCTAATCAGTAGTGATTAGTTTTTGATGTGATTGTTCATAGCTTTGGTTTCTTCTTCTGATAAAAGCCTATTTGTACCTTTGACCACTTTTCAATTAGGGAATTGTTCTTCTTTTTATAAATTTGGTTCATTTCTCCATAAGGAGGAAAATGTTGCCTTCAGAAAATTACAAAGCTCCTTTATTGATTCCAAATTTCCTATGACAGTAAAGAAATATCTTTTTAACATAAATATTCTGTGAGTGTTGCAATCTGGTAGTTAGATATGGGATATGTATGTCATTTTAAAATGGGTATCACACATAGTAAAATGGAGAAATGCATGATGGCACTCTCAGGCTGCAACATATAAACAATGAGGAACTCCAGAGGTAAGCAATAGTAAAAAAAATACCAAAGAATTGTATGTAGTCAAAGAACATGGGCTGGTCTTATAGCAGGACAGTTGTTATTCAATTGTCTCATTTGTGCCTGAATTTTTGTGACCCATTAAAGATTTTCTTGGTAAAGATACTGGAGTTGTATGCCATTTCCTTCCCCAGCTCATTTTGCAGATGAGAAAAAGCAGGATTAAATGACTTGCCCAGAGTCACATAGTAAGCAGACCAGATTTAAACTCAGGTCTTACTGACTCCTGGCCAGGTGCTCTATCCATCACACCATCTAGCTGGCCCATACAGAAGGGCAAAGGATGAGAGTTAAATAACTTTAGGTTTCAAAGGCATTTTTGTGATGTATAAAGACATGAGAAAAGCCTCTAAGAAAAGTCAAGTTAACAAACAATTACTGAATACTTACTACATGTCAGGCATTCTCATAAGCTGTAGAATATTAAGAAAGGCAAAACAAATCAGTCCTTGCCCTCAAGGAACTTACAATCTAATAAGGCACACAATATGCATAGGCCAGTGACATATAAGGTGAAATCCTTAAGCACAATGGATGGATGGCCCATGGTGAACATGTGGGAAAGCATCAGCAAGATTCACTGAGCATTAATTTGTTGTGATCTGCATCACTAGCGAAAATTCTGACTATTTTAAATATTTTTTCTATGAAAGGACATTCCAAATGATATCTTTCTTTCTCTCTCATCTCTCTCTTTCTCTCTCTCTGTTTCTCTTTCTCTCTGTTCAATGTGTATACAGTGTTAAGAAGCTGGTGTGTATACATGTGTTTATGCATATGTTGTATATATATTCATATACATATATGTGTGTATGTATACACATATATATATATATATATATATATATATATATATATACATACATACATACATATATTCTCAGACACTTACTAGTTATGAGACCCTGGGCAAGTCACTTAACCCTATTTGTCTCAGTTTCCTCATGTGTAAAATGAACTGGAGAAGGAAATGGCAAACCAATCTAGTATCTTTGCCAAGAAAACCCAAAAGGGGGTCAAGAGTTGAGCATAACTGAAATGAATGTACAACAACAGTGCCATACATACATCTATATGTAATACATACATACATACATACATACATACATACACACACATACAAACTCTACTCTGGTGGAGAGAACATTTGACTAAGAATCGGGCTACGTGTGTATTCATTGGGAAGTCATTTATCTTCTATTGACCTTTTTTTTCTTACTTGCATAATAAAGCTATTGAGCCAGATAATTTCTAAGGTCCTTACAATCCTTAAAATTCTACAATTCTTTTATTTGTCAAGGCATTTTTTAGTGGCAGCCTCACCTACTTAGACACTCTAGCTTAGCAGTTAACGGTATTCTAAAAAGATTCATTGTGTTTCAAGCATATGTTCCCTTTGAAATCAATTAGTGTATTTGCCAGGTTGAAATTGAAAATCTTTAAAGGTAGAGAAAAAAGTAAGACTGAAACAAAGGATCTGTTTTACATATGAGCCTAGAATTCTTTGGAAATCCATGCGTGCGTTTGAAATCTAACTGTGCTTTGTAAGTTCTTGTGTGATTGTTATTTTGGTGTTGTTGTTGTTGTTGTTGTTCCCCAAGAAGGATTGAGATGAATATTTCACAAAGTCAGAGTGATTTTTTCCCCTCTTCCTAAGTTGTAGTAAAAATGCCCTGAAGCAGGAATGAGTTTCTTGTAAAATACCTGAAAGATTTAAAGTTTCTTATAATAAATCGCTTGAAATATCTTTGAAAGTAATTATAATTTTACAGCCAGGCTTTCTCTCTTTCAACGATGGCTAACTTTTGTTTTTTAATCTATATTTACAGACCAACAAAACCACCAATCCAGTCAGAATGCTATAACCATGAGTTCCACATAGAGAGAAATTAAATAAAGTCTATAAATGCAATGAGTTATAAAATTTTATTCCCTCTTGGGCACATTATATTCTAGCCAAACTGGCCTACCTGATGTTCCCAGAACATGGCAGTCCATAGCTCATTTCTGTAGCATTTCCCAGACTGTCCCTCATACCTGGGATGCTCTCCCCATTTGTCTGCCTCTTGGAATCCCAAACCTCTTTCAAAGTTCTGTTCAAGTATGAACTCCTTATCATAGCTTTTTTTTTCCCCCCTCACCACTGCTACTAGTTAGTATTTTCTCTGTCATTCCTCCCCCATTACATTGTATATATTTCACAGTAAAAAACAAATTATTTTTCCTGCGTTAGAATAATTATACATATATAAGCATAAAGTATAATTATATTATAAATAAAATATATGATAAATTTATAATATAAAAATATAGCATAGATTATTGATGTATCAACTTAAATTTGCAAAATGCTTTTCATAAAGTATCTCATTTTAACTTCATGAAAACCCTTTCCATATATCAAAGATGAAGAAATTGAGTCTAAGAGGTTAAGCAAGTTGCCCAGAAATAATAAATATGTGTTTTCCCAGTGCTTAGTATAATGTCTTTCTGGTTGGTACTAAGAAATACTTGGTGAATTGAATTTAGTGCTACTTGTAGCTTGGGGTATTTCATTCTCAGCTTTCTAACACTTAAACATTTCACAATTCAAAAATTACCATTTTTTTCATTCTAAAATAAGTTTTTGTTGTTTTTCAATTGGTTGACTTTATTTTTAATCAACTAAAACGTTTTGGTCTTTTTTTTTTAATTGTATTCGACATTACATGCTAATAAATGTGTTAGCTCTAGGGGAAAAAAAATTGGAAGGAACAAAATACTTTGCCCTAAATTTACATTCTAATGGAGGCCAATTCTCTCTCTCTCTCTCTCTCTCTCTCTCTCTCTCTCTCTCTCTCTCTCTCTCTCTCTCTCTCTCTCTCTTTCTCTCTCTGTCTCTCTCTCTGTCTCTCTCTCTGTCTCTCTCTGTCTCTCTGTCTCTCTGTCTCTTTCCCCCACATCAACAGTTGTGAAACACAGTCTCCATGATCTTAATACTTTTCAGTTTATTAAACTCAAATTCCTAGTTTTATAATAATAATAACAACAAGAACAAGAACAGCAACATTTTAAGGTTGTAAACATTTTATAAATGTTACCTTATTTTATTCTCACACAACCATAGGAGGTAGCTGTTGACATTATCTCTATTTTACAAATGTGAAAACTGAGGCAGCAGAAGTTAAGTGACTTACCCAACGTTACACTGGGAGTATGTGTCTAATGATGGATTTGATCTTCCTAACTTTGGACCCAGTGATCTTTTCTACCTAGCTCTGTACTCCAAAATGTCAAGTTTTCCACAGATAGGCTGCCTGAATCAAAGCAAATCTTAACCAGATTATTCAGTCAGTTCTACTTTAGGTACAAAGGATTATTTATTACAAAAATAATAAAGTATAAGGATGATCAAATAACTAATTACTATGTGATTTTCAAGTAAAGAAACATAAGTAACAATGATGTATATAATATAGCAACAATCATGTATTTCCAACCTCTACTCAGTACAAAGCTGGTTCTTCTAACAATGATACGAGGAATATTCATCCTGACATGTTCTTAGACTCAAAAGGAACAAATGTATGTGTCTTCAACTTTGATATTCCTGCTTCAGGGGTTGTGAAATCAAAGGTTTTGAATCTGAAATGGTAATTTAGAGATCATCTGGGACAACTTCCTTCCTTCACAGGTAAGAAGTCTCAGTACCAGTGACATAAAATCTCTTATTCGATATGATACAATTAGCAAGTAATTGAATAATGATTTCCACCCAGGTTCTGTGATTTCAAATCAGGGATTCTATCCATTTCATACTCCTTCAGATCTTAAAAGTGTCTTTCATGCAGCATTCCTTCTTTTTGCCACAATGTAGACATTTAACTATCTGACTATAACTATTCCAACGAAAGGAAATATCTTCCCCTCCTAAATACCAAGGTTTAAGGGTTTTTTTTTTATTATTTGGTTTTTAATAAAAGGAGTGGCATACAACAATGAAAAGGGATATAACTTTGAATCAGGAAGACTTGCTTTTTAAGTATGCCCTCCAACCTATATGGATGATGTGAGCCTGGACTAGAAATTTGAGGTTTCAGTGTACAACTGACAGCTCTCCAAGGATTTTAGATGCAAAACGAATGTAGATCTGCATTTCTAGAAGAAGTTCCCTCGAAGAGAATTTTGTGCATCAGTGATATAAAAGTTTTAAGCCTCAAATTGCTGAATGATTAAATATATTAAAAAGAAACTATTTCCTCTAAATCCACTCCTTTAACTAACTTCTGCTTTGTTTTGTCTAAAAATACCACTATTTCCATCATCCAAGTTCAGAGACATGACTGTTTACTCACTTTCACATCTCAAACCCAAACAGATGAAAAAAAATCTTATTTTTGTCTTTACAGTGTCACAGCGTCTCTCTCTTATTTCCACTTACATGGTCATTATTCTGTTTTAGGGCATCACATTTTGCCTAAAGCTTAAAGCAATTGCAATCGCATTTTAAATTATCTTCCTGTCTTTAGCCTCTCTCTTATCCAATCCTTTACATAACTTCCAAACTGACAATTCCATAACATAGGTGGCTCTGAAAAAACACACAAATTAAGAGACCTTATTACGTCTAAGGTAAATTGGCAGTATATATATATATATATATATATATTTTTTCAAAACAAGTTCCAATTTATCCTTTCTACACTGATGAATATATAGTTGGAATGGCATTTGCTTTCACAAATTGGATAGGTTCACCCATAAGATGTCAAAGAAGTTGTCCTTGAAATTTTGTTAGCCCCCAGAACTAAGGTTTGAATGACTGACATGGCTTCCTTGTTTCTTGAGACATAAAAAGCCTATCCTGAGGGCAGTTGCTGTGTTGAAGATTTATTGGACCCACTGATCTGTAGCAAGTCTTTTTGATACAGTGTGAAAACAGAGTTATAAGGAAGTAGCATTCTTTTGAATGAAATATAATTTAGTCCTTTCCAAACTCTTATGCTAATTGGCTTGAATTACTTAATAAATCAATGTGTTTTAGAAGGTCAATCTTTTGTTTCCTCTGTCATTTCATTTTTCATACACCACAACACCAAGTCTAATTACTGAACTAGCCTGATCTAGGGCTGGCCCAGAAAATGTGATATAACTGGAAAGAACAAATGGCATTGTGTTAGATCTAGTATTTGAAGTGAGGGTAGGGTAAAGGGAAAAAAAGGAAGGATTGGGTGACTTTATCATCAAATACTGAAGTCTAGAATTCTGCTACTTCTAGAATACTAGCTGTTTATGAGGATCTCTCTCAATGATATAAAGAGGAAACTTCACTGCTTCTGTAGGATTATCCTTATGAATGCTTAAAGGAATCAACAAGAAAAGTAGATTTTGGTAATGGTTTTGGAAATTCTACATCTTTGATTAGAGAGCAGAGCCAAGATGGTAAGAGTAACAGGAACTCACTTGAACTCTACCAAATTTCCTTCCAAAAACACTTAAAAATTGCATCTCAAATCAAATTTGGGAGTGGGAGAACCAACAAAAGTTTGGGGTGAAACAATTTTCCAGCCCAAGACAACTTAGAAGGTCAGCAGGAAAGTTTAGCTTCATCTGAGTGGTGGTGGGCCTCAGGAGTGCAGCACAGGCTGGATCTTAGACATATCTGCATAAGCAGGAGAACAGCTTTGAGATCTCTTAGCAGAGAGAGGGTAGAGAGATTACATAAGTGGTCAGAAGGAGATTACAAGGAAATTTTGTTGGCACTGGGTGCAGGAACCTCTTGCATTGCACATACACAATTCTGCATCATGGTCCCAGGGTGAAAAGGAACACTAGAGTACTGACTGTTGTGGCTCTGGAGGAGCAGGAGCCCTGGTCATAACTTAAAAGTGGAGAGTATTATGTCCACTGAGGAGAGTAGGAGCTCGTTTCAGATCCAGGGTTGAGAAGATCTCTATACCTTGCCTGAGTTGCATTTACAGGACAAGGAGAAGCAAGAGCCCTCATGGCCACAAGGAAGCAGGGCCCATAGTCATGATTCTGGGCTACAGAAGAGTGCTTGTGGAGGCTCCCAGACCAGATCACAGGCCAGAAAAGCAGTGGCTGTACCTCTTCTTAAATCATACTACTTTGCAAGGACTGAAAATTTACAAACTCCCAGAACTAGTTCTGAATATAGTAGAACCTCCCCTCCAAAAAAAAAAAAATCTGAAGCTTTGAATAGTGCCTCCTATACCCTGGGAGCAGAGCCAAAATTTAACATAAAGTCCGAAGTATAGAAACAGGATGGAAAAATGGACAAACAACAACAATAACAATACAACCATAGAAAGTTACTATGGAGACAGGGAAGATCAAGACACAAATCCAGGAAAAGATAATGAAATAAAAGAAGCTACATGCAAAGTTTCAAAGAAAAGATGTGAATTGGACATAAGAACTAATAGAATTCCAGGACAAATTCTCAAAGGATTTTTTTTTAAAATCGTATAAGAAAGATAGAGTAAAAATAGGGAAATGAAAGTGAAGTAAGAAAAGTATAAAAAAAGAGTCAACACCTTGGTAAAAGAGGCATTAAAAATACTGAAGAAAATAACACCTTAAAAAAAAGAATTGGCTACAGGGTAAGACAGGTACAAAAATTCATGAAGGAAAAGAACTCTTTAAAAATCAAAATTGACTAAATGGAAAAAAAATGATACAAAAAATTTATTAAAGAAAATTATTCCTTATAAAGTAGAATTGGTCAAACAGAAAAATAAAAGTCAAAAGCTTATTGGGAAAAAAAAATTGCCTAAAAATGAGAATGGATAAAGTGGAAACTGATGACTTCATAAAACATCAAGAGAAAGTACAACAACATTTAAAAATATTTTTTAAATTGAAGAAATTGTGAAATATCTCATTGGAAAAAAAAACAACTAACTTGGAAAACAGGTCAAAGAGAGATAATTTAAGAATTATTGGTCTAAAGCAATGATTATTTTTTTTTTAAAAAGCAGCCTACACACATATATATATGTATATGTATATATATACATATATATATGTGTGTGTGTGTGTGTGTGTGTGTGTATACACACACACACACACACACACATATAGTTAAACCACCCTGATATTCTATGAGAGGATAAATTATAAAATGAAAGAATCCATTAATCACCTCCAGAAAGGGATCCCAAAATGTAACCCCCCAAAATATTATAACTAAATCCCAGGACTCCCAGATTAGGGGAAAATATTTTAAGCTATGAGCAAGAAATAATTCAAATATTGTGGAGCCACAGTCAGGATAACATAAATTTGGCAACTTCTATATTAAAGGATTATAGGGCTTGAAATATGATATTCTGGAAGGCAAAGGAGCTAGTATTGCAACCAGGAATCACTTATCCAACAAAGCTGAGTATAATTTTAAGGGGAAGGGGATATGAGCATTTAATGAAAAAGAGGAATTTTTTTTTTCTTACATGAATAGGGTTAAGTGACTTGCCCAGGGCCACACAGATAGTAAGTATTAAGTGTCTGAGTCTTTTGACCTCAGGCCCTCCTGACTCCAAGACCAGAGCTCTATTCACTGCACCACCTAGCTGCCCCTGAAATAGAGGACTTTAAAGAGTTCCTTAAAATAGCAGAACTGAATAGAAAATGTGACTTTTCAAATATAAGGCTCAATAAAAGCATAAAAACATAAACATGAAAGATAACATGAAATGATAACATGAAGAAAATAAAGCCATCTATACTCATATGAAAAAATGCTCTAAATCACTATTGATTAGATAAATGCAAATCAAAACAACTCTGAGGTATGGCATCTCACCTGTCAGATTGGCCAAGATGACAAAACAAGAAAATGATAAATGTTGGAGAAGATGTGGGAAAATTGGAACACTAATGCATTATTGGTGGAGTTGTGAAATGATCCAACTATTTTGGAGAGCAATTTGGAACTATGTCCAAAGGGCTAAAAAAATGTGCATACCCTTTGAACCAGCAATAGCATTTCTAGGGCTATATCCCAAAGAGATAATACAAATGGGAAAAGGATCCACATGTGCAAAAATATTTATAGCAGCTCTTTTTTGTGGTAGAAAAGACTTGGAAACTGAGAGGATGGCCATCAATTGGTGGATGGCTGAACAAGTTGTGGTATATGAATGTAATGGAATACTATCGTACTGTAAGAAATGATGAACAGGCTGACTTCAGAAAAACCTGGAAAGACTTGTATGGTCTGATGCTGAGTGAAATGAGCAGAACCAAGAGAAAGTTGTACACAATAACAACCACATTGTCCGATGACTAATATTGATAAACTTAACCTTTCCCAGCAATACAAGGATCTAAGACATCTCCAGAGGCCTCATGATGGAAAATGCTATCCACATCCAAAGAAAGAACTATGGAAGTTGAGTTGTTATTTTTTTCTGTTCTGTTGAGCTTTGTTTCCTCTTTCTGATGGTTCTTCCTTTTGGTTTTAATTTTTACTTACAACATCACTAATGTGAAGATATGTTTAATAGGAATGTAAATATATAGCCTGAATTAGATTGTGTGCCATCTTGGGGAGGGTGGTAGGGAGGAAGGGGCAGAAAAATTTTAAGCTCAAAAGCATATGGAAGTGATTGTTGATAAATAAAAATAAATTAATAAAATAAATTGTAAAAAAAGAAAAGAAAAAAGAAAGATAAATTATATGGGATTCAGTAAGGTCAATCTGTTTGCATTTCTATGTGTAAACATTATAATTCTACATATATGGCCTATATGAGATTGCATACTGTCTTGGGGAGGGAACAGGGAGAGGGGGAAAAAAATTTGGAACTCAAACCCTTATAAAAGTGAAAATTGAAAACTTAGATGGATAGATAGAGAGATCAAAAGACAGATAAGTTGGAAGGCCTTTACAAAGACAGGGAGCACAGATATTGAGTTAAGTATTATGGTATTGTTTTTAAAAAATAAAATTAAAGGCTGAGAAAGAGGAATACACTGGGAGAAGGGGAGAGAGAGAGAGAGAGAGAGAGAGAGAGAGAGAGAGAGAGAGAGATTAAAATGATAAATTGGGGGAAAATAAGATGGAAGGAAATATACAAGGCAGAGAAAAGAAATCTGGTCAAAAGTAAAATAAATTTTTGAAAAGGGACAATAAAAAAAGAGAAGGATAAATAGAAGAAAATAGAATACAGAGAAAGGCACAGCTACTGTTAATAATCATTACTATAAACTTAATGGAATGGACTAACCCATAAAATTGAAGGAGATAAAATGGATTAAAACCCAGAATTCATAAAACACACTTTAATCAGAGACTTTAGCAGAGTAAAAATAATAACCTAGAGTAGAATCTATTATGCTTCAGTTCAAGCAAAACACACACACATGTGGGAGAGAGAGAGAGAGAGAGAGAGAGAGAGAGAGAGAGAGAGAGAGAGAGAGGTAGCAATGAAGATCCCAGAAAAAGCAAAAGAAAGAAAGAAAGGAGATCTCACAAAATGAGATACTCAGGGAACCTACATCTTGCTAAAAAGAAAAAGAGCATCATAGGCAAAGAAGTAACATCAATACTAAATATATATAAACCAAAATGTATAGAATCAAAATTCTTTTTTCTTTCTTTTTTTATTTTATTAATTTATTTTGATTTATTGACAATCACTTCCATATGCTTTTGAGCTTAAAATTTTTCTCCACCTTCCTCCCCACCACCCTCCCCAAGATGGTGCACAATCTGATATAGGCTATACATTTACATTCCTATTAAACATATTTTCACATTAGTGAAGTTGTAAGTAAAAATTAAAAGCAATAGAAAGAAGCGTCAGAAAGAGGAAACGAAACTCAATAGAAGAGGAAAAAAAGATAGTGATTCAACTTTCACAGTTATGACTACTATCTGTGTCTTTTTCTCCATCCTTTTTTCCCCCCTGTTTATGCTTTTCTTTCTCCTTTCTCCTTTCCCCCACCTCACTAGTGTTTTACTTTTGACCACTGCCTCCTTCAGCCTCTCCTACCTTCTATCATCCCTTTACCTTTTCTTCCCCTTTGCCCTTACTGGATCTTCCCTCCCTTCTATCCCCCCTCCCTTTTCTTTCCCTTTTTCCCTCCTACTGCCTATAGGGCAAATGAGATTTCTATACCTAACTGATTATGTTATGCTCTTCTTGAGCCAAATCTGATGAAAGTAAGGTTCAAACAATGCTCACCCACTTCCCTTCTTTCCCTCTGCTGTAATAGGATTTTCTGTCTTTTCCTACAATATAATTGACCCTTGTCTGCCTCCTCCTTTCTCAGTACATTTTCTAAGATCAGACTAATCCACTTACTTGGATCCATTGAACCCACTTGCTTAGATTTTTTTTTTATCATTACATCCAACTCAACTAATATCCACCCCCTTTATGTATACCCCTTTAACATGGTGTGATAACAGTACAGTTCTCAAGAGTTGCAAGTGTCATCTTCCCTTGTAGGGATGTAAACAGTCCACCCTTATTAACAACATTTTGTATCCTTCTGTCCCATTTACTTTTCTATGTCTTTCTTGAATCTTGTACTGGAAGAGCAAGCTTTTTGTTGAGCTCCGGTGTTTTTATCAGGAAGTTTTGGAAGTCTTCTATTTAGTTGAATATCCATCTACTCACTTGAAAAATCATGCTCATTTTTGTAGGGTAATTGATCCTTGGCTGCAATCCAAGCTTCCTTGCCTTATGGAATATCATGTTCCATGCCCTGCAGTCTTTTAGTGTAGAAGCTGCAAGGTCCTGTGTAATCCTGACTGTAGTTCCATAATATTTAAATTGTTTCTTTCTGGTTGCTTGTAGCACCTTCTCTTTCATCTGGTAATTTTGAAATTTTGCTATTATATTCCTTGGCATTGTCAATTTGGGATCTATTTCAGGTGTTGAGCAGTGTATTCTTTCTATGGTTATTTTACCTTTTGGTTCTAGGACTTCAGGGTAGTTTTCCTTTATGATTTCCTGAAAAAAACTTCAAACTAGTCCTGGAGTCAGGAGGACCTGAGTTTAAATTTGGCCTCAGACACATCATACTCACTAGCTGTGTGACTCTGGGCAAGTTACTTAACCCCAATTGCCTCACCAACAAACAAACACAAAATTGGTTGGAAACTAAATAATCTGATCTTAAATAATGAGTGGGTCAAAAAAATCATAAAAAAAGAGAATCATGAGACAAAGTACCAAATTTTATTGGAGGCAGCCAAATATGTACTTCTGGGAATATTTATGAATTTAAACACTTATGTCAATACCTAAACCAGGAAAAGCAAAAACAAAGAAATAAAATTATAGACTAATTTCCATGAAGAATATTGATATACATTTTAAAATAAAATAATAGGAAAATATTACAACAATATATCACAAAGATTACAGACTATGACAAGTAGATATTAATATAAGGAATACAAAGCAGGAAAATATTAGCATAATTAACCATATAAATACCTAAACCAACAAAAATCATATAATTATCTTACTAGATGCAGAAAAAGCTTTCTATAAAATACAACAATCATTCCTATCAAAAACTGTAGAAAGTACAGGAAAAAATGGAGTTTTCCTTAAAAAGATAAATAGTATTAATCTAAACCCATATGGAAACATATTTAAGGGGGATAAGGTAGAAGTCTTTCCAATAAGATCAAAGGTAAAACAAATATGCCAATAATCATCATTGTTATTCAATATTGTACTAGAAATGTTAGCTATATCATTAAGTGAAGAAAAGAAACTGAAGGAATTAGAATAGGTAATAGGATGGTCTACTTAGAAAATCTTAAAGAATCAACCAAAACATAAGCTGAAATAAATAATTTCAGCTAAATTGCAGGATATAAAATAAACACACAAATTATTAGCATTTCTATATATTATCAGTAAAATCCAGCAATAAGAGACAGAAAGAGATATTACATTTGACATAACTATAGACAATATGAAACACTTGGGAGTCTGCCTGCTGAGACAAACTCAGGAACTAAATGAACATAATTACTAAAAACTATTCACATAAAGAAAGTCAGATATAAAAAAAAAAAAGCTAAAAAAATATGAATTGCTTATAAGTAGGCCAAGCAACATAACAAAAATGGCAATTCTGTCTAAACTAATTCACTTTTCTGGTGCCAAACCAATCCAACTACCACAATTAATTTTGTAGAGCTAGAAAAAAAATTAACAAAAATTAATGTGAAAGAATAAAACTTCAAGAATATCAAGGGAATCAAAGAAAAAAAAATTGTGAAGAAAGGTGGTCTAATCATGCCAAATCTCAAACTGTATTATAAAGCAGTAACTATCAAAACAGTTTTTTAGTGGTTAAGAAATAGAACAGTGGAAGCAGCTAGATGGTACAATGGATTGAGCATTGGCCCTAGATTCAAGGAAACGAGCTCAAATCTGGCCTCAGACACTTGACACTTACTAGCTATGTGACTCTAGGCAAGTCACTTCACCCTATTGCCTCACCAAGAAAAGTAGAGTGGTAGATTAGGGGGATAGATAATGTATACAATATATTGTACTAATGACCATAGTAATCTAGCATATGACAAACCCAAAGATCTAAACTTTTGGAACAAAAACTCATTATTTGACCAAAACTGCTGGGAAAACTGGAAAACAGTATGGCAGAAATAAGGTATACAGTGACACCTCGCATCATATACCAAGGTGCAGTCAAAATGGGTGTATGACTTATGTTTAAAGGGTATAAGTAAATTATGAAAGTATGAAACTTCTTTTAGAGGTTATAGGTCTGTTTCTAGAAGTTGTTCATGTAACCAGTTTGAGGTAACCAGTACAACATCACCAACAAACATAAGAGGATCTCATATACATAGGAAATCTGCCTTCAATTTAGACTTTGTGGTGAATCACCTGCAAATCAGTTATGACCATTTTTGATGAATGTATTTCTCCCTGCTGTATGACTCTCTGGTTCTTCCAATCAGAAAGCCATTGAACAATATTTATTCTGGTAATATATCTGTCAAGCAATCTGAATTATTTTGAAGTATGGTTGGGGTGCACTTTTTCTGGAAGAGAATTTCCAAGGTAACTTTTGCACTAGTAAAATAAATCCTCTTAAAATAAGAAATACAAAGAGACTTTGTGCTCTATAAAACTTTCATTTAATTGTGTTATGTGGGACGGTGACCACCAAAATCAAGAGTTTGGAGTCTGAATCAGAGATCAGGAAAGGTCTTTATTCTTTCTCATAAGAAAGGGCACAGCCCTTGTCGCTTCTCAAGCAGCGGCAGCCAGAGAGTGGGCTGCTGGCTGTGAGAAGCCAAGTTTTATAGCCCTAACGCATGCCACCTCCCATTCTCTTACCTCTTTCCCTCATCGGCTGGGTACTCAAGGCGTAAAATCTAAATGCGGCAACTAATACCCAATAGAAGCAAACATACTCATATTTGGGAACTAGATGTATGCATGCACCAGGAAGCGGGAGTGACCAGGAATTGCCTGGGCTGATGTGGATTTTTGAGAAATGTGAAACTCAACTCAGGGCTTCAGCCTGAGGGAACTGCACTTTAGGCCATCTCTCACAATCCCCCCTATTCTTTTATCATTACTTTGCAGTTTACTCACAACACTGCTGATACACTTCTTCTATTAGGCTCTCCTCATTATGGTCTTCAGGTTGAACTCTATCCACAGTCTCTGGAGAAACCCACCCCTGAGCTTTCATCACCATGATTTTGATCTCCTCACTGACACATGTAGCATCTTTTGTACTGAGTTTTGTACTATTCTGGGGATTATTTTCATTGTACAAGGCAAGCAGACAGGAAGAAGTATTACCCCACTGATAGCAATAAGTAAGAACCATAGTATTTGTTTCCACCAGGAGCCTCATTTAAACTCTGAGTTTTTCCCATGCCCACTCATCCTTATGGGTGTCACCTGGCCTATATGGTTTATCTTCAACAAACTCCCCCTGGGACTGAAAGACTGGGACTGAACTCCTTCAACTGGGACCCTCGTTTTGTGATCTTGGAGTCCTAGCACCCCCAAACCTCCAGACCTCATCATAACCATTATGAGAAATTAAAGGATCCTGGCTTATACAGAAATATGCTAGTAACAGATGTCAAGACTAAATACTTAATTCCAAAATTCTAGGCCCAATGACTAAATCTTATACTTGCATCTTAGTATAATATCCTCAGATGCTCCCACACCAATGTATTTTATTATAATTTTTAATAGATTCAATAATAGTGCTCATAAAACTCATGATTATAGGAATTTGCCATGAAAGAACTAAAGTAAGGGAACAATTCTTCCCTTGATTCATGTCAATTCCAGGCAGGAGTTATATAATGACCAACTGCATTGAGCCAGGTTTAAAGTCTGCCAGGTGTCATAGTGGGGAAATTGAGTCAGGAGAATCCTACCTCAGCCATGCAGAAAAGTCATTCTCCCCACCTTCCCATGAGAATATCCTCTTGCAGCTCATAAATGCAGCTCACAAACCTCTTTGCAAGTTGCTGACATCATGGGTCAGTAGCTCAATCATTTTCTTGTTAATCATACCTGGAGTTAGACTCAGAATAATAGTTCATTAACAATCTGCAAAGTCTTAGCTAGAAAATTCCCCTTACCACTGTTTTCTTTCAACTTTTCTTGCAAATAGAAATTTAGTAGGCCCTATAAAAGAATATCAAAGATTTCATCAAAAGCTTTTTTTCTTCGTAAAAGTATCTCCCTTTCTCAAAAAAGGTTTTCAATTTCCTAATTACCATAAAATTCCTAGTTATCTAAATGCTCTACTCAAAAGGTGTCTAGAAGTATAAGAATTATGAGATTTTACAAAATCTCTCTTTTTTTTTCATAATTACCTAGTTTCTTTTCACACACACACAAAATACTTTTACCAGTGCTTGATTTAAACAATAACTCCAAATAGCTTAGTTAACAATTTTAAAGTTCATAAGTGAAAGCCAGATAATCCCAGCTAAAACTTCCCTTTAAACATAGACAAAACTTGGAAGTTCTCATTTCTTAAATTACAATAATTAAAAGGAAATGTTACAAAACAGGACCTTACAGAATGCCCCAACAGCCCCAATTCATTCCTTTTTTTCTGAAGACACAATTAATTTAACAATATTCTAGATTATAAAAGAAATTGCCCTTCCAGTAACATAACTAATACAATTGCTTACCAGATTACATCATGTAAGAAAAATCAGAAATATGTAAACAGTGTATTAAAAACTCAAAATGGACCCAATAAAAATCTTTCTTTCCTTCTTTCTGAACCCTTTCACCAGGTCCAACAGTCTCCTGGGGCTACTCCCACTGCTATAAATTGGCTTTTTTTCCCCCTATTATCTACGCTAAACCATCATTGTCTTTTACTGGTCTGATAACCTTGGATAACAATAAAGACCTTTGGCCGTTTTCCCCATGCAAGCTACTCCCTGTCCTGAGAGTCTGGCCAATACGGCTCATCCCCCAACAAACCCAGTCTTGAGCCTAAAGAAGGCCTGGGTTAATTTCTTTTTTTAATTTCTAATTGAGGTCCTGGTATATGAGAGAATACTTCATTAATTCCAAATCAATACATATCAATAAGTTTTTCACAATAAAATATGTTTGTACCACAGGGCATACATTATAGAATTATTTCCACAATTGTCACAAACTTTGAAACAACCCCATTATCAATTTACATGAATGCACTCCCAAATCACTTTACACAGAGAATCATTCATCTCATCAGTAATATGTTGAAACTATAACTTTTAACCACCATGGATTTTTATAATAGACAAGACTTTAAATGAAAATCTGGTATCATAATCTTTTTTTTAAATTTTGTTCATTTATTTATTTTTTTAAGATTTTATTAATTTATTTGATTTATCAACAATCACTTCCATATACTTTTGAGTTTACAATTTTTCTCTCCTTTCCTCCCCACCACCCTCCCCAAGACAGTGCACAATCTGATAGAGGCTATACATTTTCATTCCTTTAAACATATTGTCACATTAGTGAAATTGTAAGTAAAAATTAAAACCAAAAGGAGGAACCATCAGAAAGAAGAAACAAAACTCAACAGACCAGAAAAAAAATGACAGCAATTCAGCTTCCATAGTTCTTTCTTTGGATGTGGATAGCATTTTCCATCACTAGGCCTCTGTAGATGTCTTAGATTCTTGTATTGCTGAGAAGGGTTAAGTTTATCAATATTAGTCATTGCACAACGTGGCTGTTACTGTGTACAACAGTCTCTCGATTGTGCTCATTTCACTCAGCATCAGACCACACAAGTCTTTCCAGGTTTTAAATGAAGTCTGCCTGTTCATCATTTCTTACAGCACAATAGTATTACATTACATTCATATACCACAACTTGCTCAGCCATGTCCCCATTGATGGGCATCTTCTCAATTTCCAATTCTTTGCCACCACAAAAAGAGCTGCTATGAATATTTTTGTAACTGTGGATCCTTTTCCCATTTATATGATCTCTTTGGGATATAGCCCTAGAAGTGCTATTGCTGGATCAAAGGGAATGCACATTTTTTAACCCTTTGGGCATAGTTCCAAATTGCTCTCCAAAATGATTGGATCATTTCACAACTCCACCAACAATGTATTAGTGTCCCAATTCTCCCACATCTTCTCCAACAATTATCATTTTCCTGTTTTGTCACGTTGGCCAATCTGATATGTGTGATGTGGTACCTCAGAGGTGTTTTGATTTGCATTTCTCTAATCAATAATGATTTAGAGCATTTTTTCATATGACTATAGATGGCTTTTATTTCTTCATCTGAGAACTGTCTATTCATATCCTTTGTCCATTTATCAATTGGGGAATGGCTTGTATTCTTATAAATTTGATGCAGTTATTGATAGTTTCTATGACTTGGTGTTTTACCTCATTCTCTGGAATTAGATTATTTTTTCCCCCAATTTTCAGTCTATCTTTTCATGGGTCTTCATTACATGTAATTTTTATTGCATCATGATTGGAAAAAGATTAACTTAATATTTCTGCTTTTCTGCATTAGTCTATGAGTTTCTTATGCCCTACTATATAGTCAATTTTTATGTAGATGCCCTGTACCACTGAGGAAAAGGTATATTCTTTTCTATCCCCATTCACTTTTCTCCAGAGGTGTACCATATCTAACTTTTTAAAAGTTTTATTCACCTCCTTAACTTCTTTCTTATCTGTTATGTGATTAGATTTACGTTGTTCTGAAAGGATAAAGTTGAGATCACCCATTAGTATCATTTTGCTGTCTAGTTCTTCCTGTGACTCACTAAATATCTCCTCTAAGTTTTTCTTAGTTGTTCTAAGTTTTCCCCCTCTAAGTTTATTTGGATTCTATACCACTTGGTGCACATTTATTTAGTATTAATATTACTTCATTGTCTATAGTACCTTTTAGCAAGATACAGTTTCCTTCCTTATCTCTTTTAATTAGATCTATTTTTTGCTTTTACTTTGTCTCAGATCATGATTGTTATCCCTGCTTTTTTTTTCTTCAGCTGAAGCATAATATTTTCTGCTCCAGTTTTTTACCTTTATTCTATGTGTATCTCTCTGCTTCAAATGTGTTTCTTGTACACAAAATGTTGTAGGATTCTGTTTTTTAAGCCACTCTGTGATCCACTTCCATCTTATGGGAAAGTTTATCCCATTCACATTCACAGTTATGATTTTTGTGTCTTTTTCTCCATGCTATTTCTTACCCTGTTTATACTTTTCTCTTTTTTTATCCCTTCCCTCCTCACCAGTGTTTTGTTTCTGACCACCACCTCCCTCAATCTGCCCTCCCTTCTACCTACCTCTCCTTTATCTTTCACCTTTCTCCCCCTTTCCCTATAGAGTATGGTAGATTTCTATAACCAACTTAATGTGCATGTTATTTTTTATTTCAGCCAAATCTAATGAGGATAAGGTTTAAATAATGTTTGCCTCCCGTCTTTCCCTCTACTATAATACATCTTTGTACCTCTTCATGTGATGCAATTTACTGTTTTCTGTCTCCTTTCTTCTCCCAGGACAATCTTTCTTCTTCTTCTTCTTCTTCTTCTTCTTCTTCTTCTTCTTCTTCTTCTTCTTCTTCTTCTTCTTCTTCTTCTTCTTCTTCTTCTTCTTCTTCTTCTTCTTCTTTTTGCAACTTAATTTTTTTTTAATCATCACTTCAAAGTCAACTTATACCCACATACTGTCTATGTATGCCCCTTTGAAATGATGCAATAAAGATTCAGTTCTCAAGAGTTAAAAGAATCATTTTCCTGTGTAGGGATGTAAAAAGTTTAACCCTATTGAATGACATTTTTTCTTTCCTTTTTTACTTTTTTTATGCTTCTCTTTAGTCTTGTGTTTGAAGATCAGATTTTCTATCTGGATCTGGTTTTTTCATCAGAAATGATTTAAAATCTCCTATTTAATTGAATGTCCATCTTTCCCCCTAAAAGATTATGCTCAGTTTTTCTGGGTCATTGATTCTTGGTCATAATTCAAACTCCTTTACCTTCCAGAATATCAGATTCTAAGCCCTCCAATCCCTTAACATATAAGCTGCTAAGTCCTGCCTAATTGTGATTATGGTTCCATAATATTTACATTGGTTCTTTCTGGCTCCTTGTAGTTTTTTCTCCTTGACCTGATAATTCTGGAAATTGGTTACAACATTCCTTGGAATTTTAATTTTTAAATCTCTTTCAGGAGGTGATTAGTGGATTATTTCAATGATTATTTTACCCTCTGCTTCTAGCACATCAGGACAGTTTTTTCTTGATAATTTCTTGAAAGATGCTGTCCGCGTGTGTGTGTGTGTGTGTGTGTGTGTGTGTGTGTGTGTGTGTGTGTGTGTTTGTTTTTTGTGATCATGGCTTTCAGTTAGACCAATCATTCTTTTATATTATCTCTTCCGGATTTATTTTCTAGGTCAGTTGTTTTTCCAATGAGGAATTTTACAGTTTCTTCTATTTTTCATTCTTTTGATTGAATTTGACTGATTCTTGGTGCCTTATAGAGCTATTAGCTTCCACTTGCCCAATTCTAATTTTTAAGCAATTATTTTCTTCAGTTAGCTTTTGTACCTCCCTTTCCATTTGGCTAATTATACTTTTTAAGGAGTTCTCTTCAGTGAATTTTTTGTGACTTCTTTTCCATTTGGTCAATTTTGCTTGTTAAAGAGTTATTTTCTTCAGTGGATTTTTTTTTCCATTTAGCCAATTGCATTTTTTCCTTTTCTTTTTTAAATTTGTGGGGGCAGAACCAAGATGGCAGAGTAAAAGCAGTGACTTGCTTGAGCTCTCCCCCAAACCCCACCAAAAACCTTTAAAAATGGCTCTAAACAAATACTAAAGCAGCAGAACCCACAAAAAGATGGACTGAAACAAATTTACAGCCCAAGACAGCACAGATAGTTGTTCAGAAGGGTATATTGCACCAAGCAGGGAAAGGAGTGCAGTTTGGCACGGGCATACAGGCAAGGCAGGCCTCAGTGAACCTAGAGTGGGCCTCACAGGACTGAATCATGGGCAGCTGTGGTGGTTTCCAGATTTCTCAACCCAGGAACGCCAAAGACAACTTAGAAGGTCAGTGGGAAAAGTCTGTGATTGCACTGGTAGAGAAGCTCTGTCCCAGCCCCAGTTCTGAGGCTCAGTCCCAGGGTGGATGCAGCTTCTGGAGCTTCTGGCCCATAGACTGATGTGGGATCAAGTGGCTGATCAGAGCTGGATTGCAGGGATCTCTCTTCTCTTGCAGGATTCTCTTGCTTTGCCCATGCTTGGTTCGGGGTCCCAGATCTGAGTGGTGGTCTTAGGGCAAGGAGGAGTGCTGGTGTTTTGGAGCTTGCAGTGGTAGTGGAGAGGAAATCCTCCTCACATTTCCAAGGCACAGAGCACAGGCCAGGAAAGGAGTAAACACCTCACCTTTGATCATAGTAACTTAGAAGAACTGAAAATTTACAATTCCCTAGAAGTATCTCTGAAAAAAGCTACACAAAACCCCAAAGACTGGAACAGTACATTCTCCACACTGGAAGTAGACACTTCCTTAGCAAAGAGTTTAAAACTCAAGTAATTGGCTGGGATCATGAATAAACAGAAGTGCAATACAAGTCAGACAATACAATCTGTATTTGGTAACAAAGAAGATGAAAACATACAACCAGAAGAAGACAACAAAGTCAAAGCTCCTAGATCCAAAGCCTCTAAGAAAAATATGAATCAGTCCCAGGCAATGGAAGAGCTCAAAAAGGATTTTGAGAAACAAGTAAGAGAAGTAGAGGAAAAACTGGGAAGAGAAATGAGAGTGATGCAAGAAAATCATGAAAAACAAATCAACAGCTTACTAAAGGAGAACCAAAAAAATATTGAAGAAAATAACACCTTAAAAAATAGCCCAACCCAAATGACAAAAGGAGGTCCAAAAAGCCAATGAGGAGAAGAATGCCCTAAAAAGAAAAATAAGTCAAATAGAAAAGAAAGCCTGAAAGCTTAATAAGGAAAATACTTCATTAAAAATTAGAATGCAGCAATTTGAAGCCAGTGACTTCATGAGAAATTAAGGCATTGTAAAACTAATCCAAAAGAATGAAAAAATAGGAGAGAATGTGAAATATCTCATTGGAAAAACAACTGACCTGGAAAATAGATCCAGGAGAGAGAATTTAAAAATTATTGGAGTATCTGATGATCAAAAAAATATCCTAGACATCATCTTTCAAGAAATTATCAAAGAAAACTGCCCTGGTATTTTAGAACCAGAGGGCAACATAGAAATTGAAAGAATCCACCAATCACCTGCTGAAAGAGACACCCAAAGGAAAACATCTAGGAATATTGTAACCAAATTCCAGAGTTCCCAGGTCAAGGAGAAAATATTGCAAGAAGCCAGAAAGAAACCATTCAAGTATTGTAGAAACACAATTAGGATAACAGAGGATTTAGCACCTTCTACATTTAGGGACCACAAAGCATGGAATATAATATTCTGGAGGGCAAAGGAGATAGGATTACAACCAAGAATCACCTACCCAGCAAAACTGAAAATAATCCTTCAGGAGAAAAAATGGTCATTCAGTGAAATAGAGGACTTTCAAGCATTCTTGATGAAAAGACCAGAGCTGAATATTTGGCTTTCAAATACAAGACTCAAGTGGAACATGAAGAGGTAAACAGGAAAGAGAAATCATAAGAGACTTATTAAGGTTGAACTGTTTACATTCCTACATGGAAAGATGATATTTGTAACTCATGAGACCTTTGTCAGCATTAGGGTAGTTGGAGGGAGAAAAATTATATGTATGTAGATAGATAGATAGATAGATAGTAGATAGATAGATAGATCGATAGATAGATAGATAGATAGATAGATAGATAGATAGATAGATAGATAGACAGATGGCACAGAGTTAATTGAAGATGAAGGGGTGAAATCCAGACAATAAAATTAAGGGGTGAGAGAGGATTATACTGGGAGAAGGAGAAAGGGAGAGGTAGAATGGGGTAAATTATCTCACATGAAACAGACAAGACAAGGCTTTTACAGTGGAGGGGAAATGGGGGAAGGTGAGAGGGAATGGATGAATCTTATTCTCATAGAATTTGACTTAAGCAGGAAATAACATACACCCTACATTGGGTATGGAAATCTATGTTACCCTACAGAAAAATAGGGTGGGGGGGGAAAGAGGACAAGTGAGCAGAAGGAGAGGGGAGGGCAGTTTGGGGGTAGTAATCAGAAGCAAACACTTCTGAGGAGGGACAGGGTCAAAAGAGAGAATAGAATAAGTGGGGAATGGGATAGGATGAAGGGAAATATACTTAGTTTTTCATGACATGACTACTGTGGAATTTTTAGCATGACTACCTATGTATAACCTGTATTGAGTTACTTGCTTTTTCAATGAGAGTTGTTGTGGAAGGAGAAAGGGAGAAAATTTGGAAACCAAAGTTTTAAAAACACGTGTTAAAAATTGTTTTATCACGCAACTGAGAAATAAGAAATAAAGGAAGTGGTGTATAGAAATCTATCCTGACCTACAGGAAAATAAAAGGGGAAGAGGATAAGAGAAGGGGTGGGGGGGAAATAGAAGGGAGGGTAGATTGGGGGAAGGTATATACAGAGTGCATGCCATCTTGGTGTCAGGGGAGGGATGAGATGGGGAGAAAATTTGGAACTCAAAATTTTTTGGAACTAAATGTTGAAAACTAAAAGTAACCAAATTTTTAAAAAAATAGTATTTTATTTTTCTCAGTGATGTAAACAATTTTTAAATTTATTTTTAAAACTTTGAGTTCCATATTCTCTTCCTCCCTTCCTCTCCACACCACTCCTTATTGAGAAGGCAAGCAATTTAATATTGGTTATACAGGTGTAGTTATGCAAAATACTTCCATGATGGTTATGTGGTAAAAGAAATCATAGAAAAAAACAACAACAAAAAAAGAAAAACCTGATGAACAATTTTAATTATTTATCAATTGGGAAATGGCTCTCATTTTTATAAATTTACCTCAGTTCTTAATGTTTGAGAAATTAGGTCTCCATTAGAGAAACTTGCTTCAATTTTTTTCAGTTTCTGTTGACCTCTATATTTCCCTCTATTTTATCCCCCCACATTTATTCTATTCTCTCTCCTTTCACCCGGTCTCTCCTCAAAAGTGTTTGCATCTGATTACCTGCTTCCTCTGTCTGCCCTCCCTTCTATCACCTCCCCCTTCTCTTATCCCCTTTCCCCTAACTTTTCTATAGCATAAGGTAGATTTGTATACCCAATTGAGTAAGTATATTATTTCCTCTTTGAGACAATTCTGATGAGAATAAGGTTCACTCACTCTCCCTCACCTCCCCCCTCTTTCTTTCCATTTGTAAAAGCTTTTTCTTGCTTCTTTTATGTGAGATAATTTATCCCATTCTACCTCTCTCTTTATCTCCCAGGATGTTTTTCTCTTACCCTTTGATTTTATTTTTTAGATATCATTCCTTCATATTCAACTCACCTCTATTTCCTCTATATATAGTCTTTTTGACTACCCTAATAATGAGAAAGGTCTTATGAGTTATAAATATCATCTTCCAATGTAGGAGTGTAAACAGTTTAATCTAAGTCCCTTATGGTTTCTCTTTCCTGCTCACCTTTTTTTTTATGCTTCTCTTGAGTCTTATATTTGAACTACAACTACAACTATTCTATTCAGTATAAATGCTCTGATATTTTCTCAAGAATCTTTGAAATCCCTTTATCTCACTGAGTGTCAATTTTTTTCTCTTCATGATTTATACTAGTTTTTCTAGGTAGGTGATTTTTGGTTGTAATCCTAGTTCCTTTGCCCCCTGGAATATCATATTCCAAGTCCTCTGATCCTTTAATGTAGGATCTGCTGCATTTTGTGTTACCTTGATTCTGGTTCCACAATACTTGAATTGTTTCTCTCTAGCTACTTGCAATATTTTCTCCTTGACCTAGAAATTCATAAATTCAGCTAAAATATTCCTGGGAGTTTTCATTTTGAGATCTTTTTTAGGAGGTGATCATTGGATTCTTTCAATTTTTATTTTACCTGCTGTTTCTAGAATATCAGGGCAGTTTTCCTTGTTGATTTCTTGAAAGATGATGCCTAGGCTCTTTTTAGATCATGGCTTCAGGTAGTCCAATAATGTTTAAGTTATCTCTTTTGGATCTATTTTCAAGGTCATTTCTTTTTCCCATAAGGTATTTCACGTTTTCTTCTATTTTTTTTTCGTTCTTTTGGTTTTGTTTTATAATTTCTTGATTCACCATGGAGTCATTTGCTTCCACTTGCTCCATTCTAATTTTTAATGATTTATGTTCTTCACTGAGATTTAGGACCTTATTTTCCATTTGGCCTAGCCTGTTTTTAAGGTGTTATTTTCCTCACTATTTTTTGTGTCTTCTTTACCAAGCTGTTGACTCGTTTTCCATGATTTTCTTGCATCGCTCTCATTTCTCTTCTCAATTTTTCCTCTTCTTCTATTACTTGATTTTCAAAATCCTTTTTGAGTTCTTCCATGGCTTGAGAACAATTCATATTTTTCATGAAGGTTTTGGGTGTAGGAGCTTTGACTTTGTTGTCTTTTTCTGAGTGTGTGTTTTGATCTTCCTTGTCTCTATAGTAACCTTCTATAGTCAGAGTTTTTTTTTTCTTCTGCTGTTTGCTCATTTTCCCAGCCTATTATTTGACCTTTTAACTGTTAAGGTAGGACTCTGCTTCCATTTTGTTTTAACTGTTCCTGCTTTGTAATGCAATTTGAAATCTTCTAATGGGCTGCTTTCCTTTATACATTTTTCATTGATTCCATTGATATTTTTGACCTTTTCTTCTTTCAGATGAATATTGTTATTATTTATATCTCTATAAAATTATTTTTGGTAGTTTGATTGGTATGGCTACAAATAAGTAAATAGGGGAGTGATTTTCTTGAGCTTATTTGGGCCCTTTTACCAAGTTGTTATTTATCTTTTCTTATTTTTCTTTTAATACTATCATTTATTTTCCCATTTTCTTTCCACTGTCCTTATTTTTTTCTCTTTTAAAATCTCTTTATTTAGCTTTTCTATGGGTTTTTGAGAAGGTTTTGTCCAATTTGCATTTTACTTTGTGGTTTTGCTTGTAGATGTTTTTGAGTCATTGTTTTCTTCCTAGTTTGTTTCTCGAGCTTCCCTGTCACTTTTGTAACAGTTTTTGCTCAACTTCTTTTTTGTTGTTGCTTGCTTATTTTTTCTAGTCTATTTCTTGACTTTGGTCTTTGTGTTAGAGTTGGTCTCTGTCTACCTGTTGGGTGGGGGGTGTCCGTGCTTCAGGCTTTGATAGTTTTTTTTTTCTTTTACAACTAGGTCAGCTATCCTATAAGTTTTCAATGCCTCTATGGTGGTGTAATTTGGAGAGATATATTCATTTTCCTTGTTTCTGCTCTGTGCTTCTTATTAAATAATGTCCTCATTTCCTCATGGTCACAAATCCTCTGTACACTGGAACTGGGACCTATACCTGAACAGGGTCATTTCTCCATTGTGAGCATTCCTCTTCATCCTGGAACTGGTATCTGCAACTGGATGATAGGCAACTGAGTTGTCTAATGGTGCTAGGTCTCTTTGTAATCTTCTTCTGATTAGGAGTTCAATCATATTTTCATCTATGAGACCTGAATACTCCTAATACTATTACTGCTGCTACCATCTCCATGCCACACCCCTAGACAGTCCCTAGGCCAGTGTTTGCAGACAGCTCTTTCTTTCTGAATTGTCCTGGAAAAAAAATACTTTAACTTTTTGTTGATCATGCTGCTTAGAATTCATTTTGATGTACTTTTAAAAGTCATTTAGAAAAGAATGTTGGGAACTCTTTAAAAAAATTCACTTTAATCTGTAATATTGATGTATACCAACTTCTTACTATATTGTTTTCATAAATACTCTTTTCTAAAAGTTAACAAAAGCACAGCTAGGCGGCACAGTGTATAGAGAACATCAGTCTTGGAGATCGGGAGGACCTAAGTTAAAAACTGGACTCAGACACTTATTAACTGTGTGACTGTGCACAAGTCACTTAATCCTATTTGCCTCAGTTCCTCATCAGCAAAATGAGTTGGAGAAAAAAATGACAACCAGCTGCAGTATCATTGCTAAGAAAACCTCAAATGGGGTTCACAGAGAGTTGGGCACAATTGAAATGATTCAACAGTAACAAAAATTAATCACCCAGGGGAGGTATAATAACTGATAATCATTGAGGGAAACATAACAATGGCACTTTAGAGATACAACATGAAAAAGACACCTCCTTCAAACTCTCAGTGGCTCTTAAAATCCTAAAGGGAAAAAAAGAAACAGTTGTTTCCTGGGGTGGTTGGTGATTGGTGGTTGGGAGAGTGAATTGATACACCCACTATATAAAAAAGAATTAAGGAAGAGATGACCAGGAAGTCCCTGGATGCACAATTTGACAAAGGAGTTAATGACAAATTTTATTGCCCTAAATGTCTACACACAAATGCACTGAGTATAGATATCAAGCAAAGTAAAATCGAAAGGAGAATTTTGTTCTGTAGATATCAATGAAGCCTTGTGGGGAGAGATTAGTGATTTGAATAAGGGTCTGGAAGAGCACACGTTATTCAAAAAGAAAAGATTAAGAAATAAGTAAAGGTCAAAGTATCATTGTGTTTTACATATATAAATTTATGTGTACATATGATGTGACTAAATATGTATACATCCCTTTGAAAGAGACATCTGGGAACTATTGTTGACTCAGCAATCTTTTGGGGGAGGAGAAAGAGTGTAAGATGACATTGTTTGAATCCTTGTGGTTGGCACGGAAATTGTCAGTACTAAGAGTATATGATGACATTGAGTCCTAAATGTTGACTATTTTGTGCTTGTTTTGTAACCATCTTCTGGCATAAGGGAGTGCCTCCTGGGAGAATTTAGGGTTCCCTAATTGGTCTTTGCTTTCTATATCTGGGCTCACAGTGTTATACTTCCCCAGCGTTGGTGTCACTTTCAATAGATTAAGTACTTGTCTGGGTGCACAATTTGTGTTTAAGGAAAGGCCTATAGGCCAGTCAGAGACATTGGGAAAAATAACTCCTTAATGAGCTCAAGTCCTGAGAATAACACATAAAACAATGAGATCCAGTTCATGCAAAGTTTAAGTGAAAGCTATGGGAAGAGGAAGAAGGGGAGAGAGGAAAAGGTCACCCAGAATACATTTCATGAATATGTCTTAACACAGAATATAAGTCATATAAGGGAGAAACTACATTGGAAAAGCACAGAGACACAGATTTATTAAGCAAGAAGAGGGGTGCTCCGGAACAAAAGTGTGCTATTGTTGGAAAGCAGGTTATGCTTCAAAGTTCTCTTTTGACGGTGAGGTTATTACATTATGATTTTGCATGGCTTGCCTGGAGTTGGCCAAATTGATGTCAGCGGTAAGGGCAAAATATTATTTTAAGGGTATGTTATTAGGGAGAAGAAAAAAAAGCTAGTGGTAGATAAAATCTTATTTCAGAGGATGGCATATAAGGGAGAAAAACAAGCCGGTGATAGACAAAATATTATTTGGGGGATACAGCAGATACTAAACTTCAAAAATGTCATTGTCAGTATTTTTCCATGAGTATGTTCTATACAAGCCCATAGCCTCTCTTAAGGGGATACTGTCATGATGACCCTGAAACCATTAGGCCTAATCTTATAACAGTGGTTTCCCTATAAGTTACAGCCTTCCTTTTTTTTAAGTCTTTTTTTTGGGGGGGGCAGGTTAGGCAATGGTGTTTAGTGACTTGCCCAGGGTCATACAGTTAGTAAATATTATGTGTCTGAGGTCGGATTTGAACTCAGGTCCTATCCACTGAGCCACCTAGCTGCCCCTACAGCCTTCCTTAACAGAAAACTGTTATGGTGGTCTCAAGACAGCTAGGCCTAATCTTATAGCAGTCCTGCACAAAATGATCTATTCCCATTACTTCTCAGTAGATGAAATGAGATTGTGTTTAAACAAAGCAGCTTGTAACATTAGCCAATTAAACCTAAAGAAAGTCTCATGCATTTTAGACCAGAATGAATGCTAATCATGTTTTTGAACCCCCAAAGAAGTAGCATGGAATCAGTAAAGTACAGTTTTGTTTGTGTGTTTATTTGTTTTCCCTGGGGAAACACTGATCATAGGATCAGAGATTTAGATCTAAAAGGAGCCTCAGAAACTATCTAGTCCAAGTCCATATTTGATGGATGAGGAAACTGAAACCAATGGACTTGTCCAAAATTATACAGGTAGTACAGACTATAAAATCTAGATAAATTTCCAAATCCATCATAGTCAGGATCTAAAATGTTTGGGACTTGATGATTGGAACTCAAATATCAGAAAAGGCTGGACATTCTAGGAAAGGTGGAATGTGTTGAGTGTAGGGTGATTAGAAGGTGATTAGAAGACATCAGTCCCTATTATCCTTCCTGGCAGACTGTTCTATAAATGGGTAACTGACTGGATAGAATCCCATTTTTTAAGAGCAAGGATAGGCTACACATGCTACTTCACAGAATGCATCAATTTATTCAAGCCTATATTGCAAAGATTTAAGTTGGGGAGGTTGTGAGAATTCCAGGACTTATACCCTGAGGTTGGTTGCCATTGTAGTCAGAACTCAGTAGTTCAGAGTTCAAAGGTACCTCATAGGCCATCTAGTCAAATTTGTACCTGTACAGGAATCCTCCTTATAATATCTCTAACAAGTAATAATATGATCTTTGATTGATATCTTTTAGTTGACATTCATACTAGTGAGTGGAAAATTGCTGCATGCATATTACAGAGTGAATGTGGACAGGCTGGGCTAATTTTTCTACTGAAAAAAAATAGCCAAATGCCCAAAAACATTTTTTCCAAAAGAGTAGGGGTATTCCTTCTCAAATTCTGAAGGAATAAGATTTTTCTCTCATCATTCCTTTCCTATTTTTGAGCTGGCATGTCTAGCTTCACTTTCATAGAAATACTAAAAGTGTTTTTGAGCTTCAGGAAAAACAACAAAACAAACAAAAAACTCACACCTTTAAATTCGCCAGTAAAGAGCTATCATTTGTATCATCTCTTAAGTAGGTCTAGGTAGGAAAGACCCAATAAATGCCTTCTTGCTCCAGGCCACAGTGGACATTTGAGAGAGAGCTTTCTTTAAAAAATAATAATAATACTTGACATGGAAAGTAAAAGAGGAAGGGAGATCTACCAATCTTGCGAAAATGACTGGAGGATTTCATGGCATGTTTGGTACTACGTCTGCTGGCTGTAAGCACCGCTCATGACAGAAACTTTTGACATTCAGTGTCTCCAATGTGCCTTATGCTTTGTTTGGTTTTTAAGTTATAAGATAGCCACTGTCCTAGATCTTTTGTTTCTTGAGTCCTTTGCTAAGGCATTGACAGCATAGTAGACAGCTTTGCCTTTATAGCTGCATCTTAGCTGCCTTAGTTGTCAGTCAATTCCAGCAGCCTGATCTGACCTTCGAATTGTTAGGGAAACTTCCAAGGGAAGGAAAAGTAATCATAACCTGAGGCATGGGCAGCAGGGCCAGAGCTGAGAGGGCAATATATGTCATCTAAAAACCCAGTTAAAAGTATGTCTAAAGGACACTGAGATCCAAGGGAGGAATCAGATTAACAGGTTGCAAATCTAAGAATTCAGAGCAAATGAAATTCCCTAAATCAGACAATTAAAAGGCAGGAAATAACCAAATATATATATACATATATATACATATATATATATATATACATATATATATACATATATATACATATATATATATATAGAGAGAGAGATGTATATAGATGCATATATATAGATACATATATATGTATCTATATATATATATATAGATACATATATATGTATCTATATATATATTTTTTCTTCAACTATCCTCTGAGTACAACCATCCATTAAGGTATAAAATGGGAAGACATAAAATCATACTAACAATTCAACCAGAAAAATCAAGTATTGGATAATTCCATAATTATCTGAATAACTCAGTTAAAAGGTTCAAATTATATGGATAATTTCCTCCATTTTTATTTGTAGATTTTAAGCTGTTTACACAAAATAAGTAGAAGTTTAAGTAAATTTGAGAAATACTGACAGACAAAACCATTCCTGTCTCCCCTCATTAGTGGAAGGGTTTTTATTCTGCCTAATTATCAAGGTAGTTGCATTACCTACTTCTCTGCACTTATCCTAAAAGGGAAGGTGAGGGAAAAAAGTATCCAAAGACAGCTGCTAACCCAGATGCTCTAGAAAGCAGGGGGTGTAACATAGAAAGAAGACTAACAATAGAGGTGTTCAGTATTTTGATGATGAAGAGGCAGGGCGGTAACAATACTCATGTCTTTATAGCAAATGTCTGTAGTATGGCTAATAAATAAAGTGAACTGGAGTTCTTAATGCAGAGAGGTAAATATAACTTTACAAGTATCACTGAGATGAATTGTGACTTATGACTGAAAGACAGCAATAAAACGAGCAAAGCTTGCTTACTAGGAACACTGTCAGTATCCTTAAGAAGCCCTTTCCAAACCTACAAATGGAAGAAACAAGTAGTGCAGAAATAGAAAATGAAGTTGAGTTTAAGGCCAGAGAATCTGATTTCAAATCCTATTCTAATGCTTATTACCTATATTGCCTTGGGAAAGTTCATTGACCTTCATAGGTCTTAGTTTTAATATCTAGAAAATGGAAAGGTCTGCCTCTGAACTGCCTTCTAGCCCTAAACCTATCATTTTAGTATTAAATCCAATGGTCTTTTGGGTGACCTATCTACTACATTTGACTCTATGGACCAGATTCACCTTTTAAATGCTCACTATTCCTTTTATTCTTGCAACACTGGATTCCTATGGTTCTGTTTTTTTTTTCCTTTCCTATGGCCCCTTTCCTTTTTGATTTTCCTTCCTTTTCTTTTTGCTTTTCTACAATTTTCTACCCCTCTAGAGTTTAGTTTTCTTGACTATTCTATTCCTGCTTCTATTCTACTTTTATTTTATAGTTTTTCTCTTTCATAATTTGATACTATCCTCATAGAGCCTCTAAGCAGAAGATACACAAATCTCTATCTACACTCCATTCAAAAACTCTTCTCACAGTTTTAGTATTCTATTGCCAATTGTTAACTAAATATGTCCATGTCAATGTCTCAGTCATAACTAAATTTCAATATGTCCAAAACTGACCTCATTGAGTTCTCCCTAACACATGTCCCTTCCTTCCAAATCCTGTATTTCTGTATTTAGGTTTACTATCCTTTCAACATCCAGGATTGTGATCTTGATGTTAGCTTTGACTATCTATGACTTTCATTTTCCCTATAATCAAGTCATTTGATAAATTCTTCCAGTTCTGTCTCTTCAGTGGCATTTATCTTTATACCCTACTCTCAACTTTCATTATTAGAATCACCTTTTTTCAGGCTTCTATATCTTCATGCTGCTTATGTTGTAATTGACTCTTAGATTGTTATTTTTCCTTCATTGCATCCCCTTTACAAATATTTTACAATTTGACCACTGAGTCTTTGAATATTATCCCTCTATTAAAAGGGCAACTAGGTGGCATAGTGTATAGAGCACTAGGCATGGAGTAAGAAAGACTTGAGTTAAAATCTGGCCTCAGAAACATACTTGCTATGTTACTCTAGGCAAGCCACTTATCCTATTTCCCTCAGTTTTCTCATCTGTAAAATGAGCTGGAGAAGGAAATGGCATGATATTACCTTGGTACATAAAGACCAATACACAAAATCAGAAGAAAACAACAATGTGAAAACAGCTACCAATTAAGCCTAAAAGGAAAATGATAATTGGACCCAAGCCCAACAAGAGTTCCTGGAAGCATTAAAGAAACAAAAAAAATGGTAGAAGGAAAAAAAAAAAAGACAAATCAACAAATGAGAGTGAGCCAAGATGATTATGAAAAGATAATTAACAACTTGATAAAAAAAGTACCAAAATGTTGAAGAAAATAATACCTAAAAAAAAAAGAATTGGTTAAATACTAAAAGAGGAACAAAAATTCACTGAAGAGAAGAATTCCGTAAAAAGTAGAATTGGAAATTGGAAAAATAAAATTCCAGAGCTCCCATGTCAAGAAGAAAATATTGTAAGCATCCAGAACAAGAGCATTTCATTATTGTGGAGCTACATTCAGGATCAAGTAACATTTAGCATGTTAAATGAGCAGAGACCTTGGAATATGATATTCCATAAGGGAAATGAGGATTACAACCAAGAACAATTTACCCAGAAAAACTGAGTATAATCCTTTAAAGGGAAATGGATATTTAATGAAATAATGGATTTTCAAGCATTCCTGACAAATAAAAATAGCTGAATAGAAATAGAATTTAATTGAAAACTTGACATCACAATACATGACTTAAAAGAAGCATAAAAATAGATAAACATGAAAGAGAAATTATAAGTGACTTATAAGGTTAAACTCTTTATACTCTTACACAGGTCGATGATATAGGGAGATTCTAAGAACTTTATCATTTTCAGGGTAGTTAAAAAGAGAGGGCAATGGTCTGAGTTGCATATGTTGGGATGACTCAAAAAATGGAGGGGTGGTAAAGAGGGATATACATTGGCAAAATGTGGAAGGGAATAGAATAACGGGGAAAATTACTTCACATAAAAGATGTACATAAGGAGGAGCTTTTTCAATGAAAGGGAAAATGGTGAGTGGGTAGTGTTTGACTTCACTGTATCAGAATTGGATCAAAGAGGAAAGAGTACATAATACACACACACACACACACACACACACACACACACACACACACACACATACACAACCGTGCGCGCACAGTTGAGGATAGAAATCTGTTTTACCTAACAGGGAGGTAGAAGGGGAAGGGGACAAAAGAAGGAGGGTAGTGATAAAAGGAAAGGCAGATTAATAAAGGCAATGGTCAAAAGTAAAACAGACTTTTGAGTAGGATCAGGGTTAAAATAAAGAGATAAGGATAAACTGAACAAAATAGGATGGAGGAAAATAAATAATAATCATTATGAACATGAATGGGATGAACTCACCTATAAAACATAAACAGATAGCAGAATTGATTAGAAACAAGAATCCAACAATATGTTCTTTACAAGAAACATACTTGAAACAGAAAGGCACAGAGTTAAAATAAGAGATTAGAACAAAATCAGTTATGTTTCAGCTGAGGTTTAAAAAAAGGCAAGAGCAGCAATCATGATCTCAGACAAAGCAAAAACAAAAATAGACCTAATTATAAGAGATAATCAGGGAAATTACATTTCGCTAAAAAGGTTCCATATATGATGAAGCAATATCAGTAATAATTATACTAAACATCTGAATCAAATGACAGAATATCCAAATTCTTCAAGGAAAAATAGAAATCTTGAGAAACAATTGGAAATTAATAAAATTTAAAGTCAAAAAGCCTATTAAGCTAATAAATAAAACTCAGATCTGCTTTTTCCAAAAAGGAGATTACATGAATAAAATCACAAAGATTGTCAACTATGATCAGGTGGTATTTACAGCAGTGACGCAGAGTGATTCAATATTAGGGACACTATAAAAACAGTTGATTGTGTTAGTAACAAAAACAACAAAAAATATATTATTATATCAATAGATGTAGAAAAGAAGACTGGGGAGATGAATGTGTATTGATGCAAAATGTGTTGAACAGAACCAAGGGAACACTGTACACAGTAAAATGATGATCAACTTTAAAAGAGTTAGCTACTCTGAACAGCACACTGATTCAATACAATTCCAGAGGATTCATGATGAAAAATTCTATCCACCTCAAAAAAGAGAACTGATGATTTTTTAGTGAAAATTGATGTATAAATATTTCACTTTCTTTACTTTTTCTTGCCTTTTTTTGCAACATGGCTAATGCAGAAGTGTATTTTACATGAAAGCCTTTGTACCACATGTTCCATTTGGCCATTTCTTCTTTTTAAGGCATCCTTTTCTTCATTGACTTTTTGTGCTTCTTTTACCACTTCACTATCCTTATATTCTTGTGCTTCTGTATCTTAGGTATAGTAAATCAAAGACTGTAAAATCAGATCCCATCACAGAATTTTGGTTCTGAACCCCACCAAGTAAGTAATCATGACCTCCAAGATATTAGACAATTAACTTAAGTATTTGGAGGGGTTTGTTGGAGAGCTCAAGCAAGTCACTGCCCTTACTCTGCCATCTTGGCTCCTACCTATGTGGTAACTTTGGTAACCACGGTAATTTTCTATGGCCAGAATTTTTTCTGTTGTTTGTTCATTTTCTAGCCTATTTCTTGACCTTTAACTCTATGCTAAAGTGTGTTTCTGCTTCCCAAGTAGAGGTGGCACTGTCCTAAGCTTAAGGTTTTTTTTTTTTCAGCTGTTTTCTAAGTTAATTCTAGGGACTTGTAAGTTTTTGGTTCTTCCAAGTTGGTATGATTTAGAGAGAAGTGTGTTTACTACTCTACTGCACCGTGTACTATTTTCAACCCTGGAACTGTGACCATGGTCCCTGTTCTCCTCTGCCTGCAAGCTCTGCTGTGCTAGTGCTCCTCCTTGCACTGGGACTCAGAACAGGAATGCAGCCCAGATCCAAGTATAGGCAATGCAACCCAGTTCTGCCCCTTGTGCCTTTACAAGGACCCCTGTAAATATTTTTTTGACCTGTTATCCAATCCCCTTTCCATCTGTGGGCTGAAAGTTCTGGAAACTGCCACTATTGCAGTGATTCAGTCACCCCAAGGCCTGTTCCTGGTTTGCTGGAGCCCACTTGACCTGTGTTGGACTGAGTTCCTCTCTTACCCTGGTGTGACAGACCTTTCCTGCCAATCCTTTTAGTTGTCTTGACCTGCAAAATTATTTCATTCGTATTTCTTGTGAGATCTGCCACTTCAGAATTAGTCTGCAGTCAATATTTAGAGATATTTGGATGGGTTTGGGGGAGAAGTCAAATGAGTTTCTCCTTTTACTCAGCCACCTTGGTTTTGCATCTCTGCTTTCTTTTTTAAATGTAAATACCTTAATTCATTTCAAAATATTTGTGTAGGATGGTTTTTAATTTCCTCTTCTTTACCAATTGCTTTCTTTTCTGGATTTATATTTTTGCTAATTTCATTCTTAAAATGTAGTACACAAATGCAGCCATAATAGATGTGTATTACAAAATTTATAAGGACTCTCCTTTGAACACATTATACTTCCTTTGGTATGTAAATGTCTAAGGTTTGAATTACATCATAATGTTAACTCATATTTATTTCTATCTTTTCTATTAATCCCTTTGAAGAAAAACCATCCAGTGTCTGACTTGTTATTGAGGAACCTTGCCACAAAAACTTTAGGCTGTATCTCAAACAATAGATACTCTATTTCTAGAACCTACAAGAAGTCTTTAATGTTAATAGAATTACTAGAGTTTGCACCCTGTTGGCATAATCTTTGAAAATCCCAACTCACCTTTATGATAAATAGAAGCACTAAAGAAAGATTTTTTTTTTTGGCAATTAGTTTATCATCAACTTTAGAGAAAAATATGTTTTCCATGTGAACATCTGTTAACTTGTATCTCTTCTATTCTGTACTTATAAGGTTCATTAATTGACAAATCATTTATTGAAGGACTACTAAAGGATTTAAAAATATATTACAAAGTGGAGTTTTAAATCTATATATATATATATATATATATACATATATATATATACATATATATATGTAGAAATTTATATTTGTTCTTTTTAGATTTTCTGTTTTTAGATTCAGACCATTCTTTTAGCTTGTCAAAATATTCTCTCATTCTCTGAGAAATAATTTTCCTAAAATTTAACATCTATAAATTTATGTATATCATCTGTGTCTGCATCCAAATCATTGCTTAAAATGTTGAATAAAACAGGGGCAAGGATAGATAACTGGAAAACTCTATTATAGACCTCTTTCCTTCCCCTCCTCCTCCTATCCCTTCCTGGTATTTGCCTATATTTTTTGGCTATGGTTATTTAAAAGTTATATCAACAAATAGAGGGAAATTTACTTCAACATAAAATATATAATTGTTTTCTGTGTTAGCCCATGATTCTAGAAAAAATATAAAACCAGTATTTTACAATACTAAATACAAGGTGCCCGTAACAAACTTTGTTGTGATTAGGGTGAAATATACAGAAAATTAAGAAATAATATATAAACCTTGAAGGAAAATTATACCTTGATTTTTGCAAATTCTTTTTTCAAAGACTGTTGCTTTGTTCTGCAAGCTTTTGTGACATATGTTTAAATCTAAAAAAAAATAAACAACATTTTACAGTTAAAGTTCCTATCATTTGAAGGTCCTTGTTGTGTAATCCTATGCAGCATTATATTACTCTGATAAATCCTACTCTTTATTAGGATTCAATCTTTGTGCCTGGCAAGTTGTTGTGTAATATATTTAACTAAAATATCAGAAAGAATATTTTGCATGTAGCCACAACACTTTGAATATATTAGGGAATACAGATTAATCATCTCGGCTTCCTGGCTGTTTCAATGAATTCACTTCTAACTGCTATGAATCTGGCTATTCTATGTAATGGACTTCAGGTGAAAATATTTAATAAACAGAGAAATGTAGGAGCTAGTAGTGGATGACTTCTCTATCACTTTATTTAAGTGACATGAACTTTTGGGGAAGCATGTCTAAAGGGATTTAGAATTTTCTCATGAATAATTTTACATTTCCAAAAAGGTTGGTTTAGTGATAGCAAAACTGTAAGGACATATTGGAAATATGGGTTTGTGTTTTCTGCTGGTGCTCTGGATTCCTCTCCTTCATCTCATTTTAGGGACACTAATTTGGAAATCATAATGTAACACTAGAAATATACTAATGCATATTTGACTGTAATTTGTTGCTTTGTTTTATTTGATTGAATTATTTTGTGACTGAGTTGATTGATTAAGGGATAGCCTGATGAGGAAATTTCCTTTACCAAAGCAGATCAGTACCTGCTCTCTGAGTTATAAGCAGCTGCCTAGTGCAGTAGATAGAGCGCTGGACTTGGGATCAGGAAGATTTGGATTCAAATTCTGCTTTAGACATTAATTAGCTGTGTGAATCTGGTTAAATGACTTCGCCATTTGAGCTTTGGTTTTCTAATCTACAAAATGAGATAATATTGACAACTGCTTCCTAGAGTTGTGAGAATCAAATGATAATGTTGTATAGAGAAATCAGCGAGTGAGACCTAGGTGTAATTTAAAATGTGGATTTTATTAGCACGCGGCTGCCAGGGGTATGCACATCCAAATCAAGCAGCCCCAATCAGGGATCGAGCTAGGGTTTATATGGAAAAAAGCATGGGAAAGAAATGCCAGGAACACTGATGAGGTAATCCAAAGGTGCAGGTGTCTTTTGGGGCTATGGATGGGAAAGTACAGGGAGTATACCAGACAGAGAGGGGGATGGATCTTTGGAGTCCGGCAGGAGGAAGAGTCCTTGGGCTGGTCAAGGACACCCCTCTCCCTCTGTCTTGATGAGAGAATGCTCTGCAACAAGGGAAAGCTTTCTCACAACACAGGAACTTACTGAGGAATTGGGAGGCTTCCAGAGACATGATCTGAGGGCTGGGGCCTGAGCAGCCCAGCTCTGTGTAGCTGTACCAGGGAGAGAGATAAGGGTCATGCTGAGGCCCATGCATGAATAATTGCTAGGCACAGTGTCCTTGGGCTGGGGAATGGTTGTTAGAGACAGTGTTTCTGAGACTAGGGAGAAATTGGGGCACAAGTACAAGCACAAGCATCCAAGCACCCCATTATTATGGGTCAGAGATCACACAAACCAGACCAGGTGTCCTGGTCTCTGGTATAAACATAATTATCTAAAGCAATTATATTGCAAGCTTTCTTATCCATTTGCGTTGGAGGTATGGGCTATGCTGAGCTATACAAGAGTACATTTCACTATTGTTTAGATTTAGGAGGAATGAGGTCTGGGGCAAGATTAAGCACCAACTTTTGCTTTCCATGGCTTAAAGGGCCCTACTACCTAAATGGCAAAATAATGTTCTGCATTGCAATATAACCTATACAAAGTGCTTTGCAAATCTTAAGGTGTTATATAAATGCTTGATTATGATGCTGATTCCTTGTGTTCTTAACGATTTAACACGAACACTGAGACAATGATTCACCCAAGAGGTCATACAGCCATTATTTATGAGAGAGTGGACTTCAGTTCAGGCTTCCTTATCTCCAATGCTGACTTTCCATTTATTATGTCACGTTTCCTCTTACTGATTGCTAAATAATTCTGTTGTCTCATTTTTTAAAAAGAATTTTAATTTTCCCCCATTCTTTTTCTATTGATACATGAGTTATCTTTATTTCAAAAGAAGGAAGCAGGTTTTTTTGAATAGTCTGGAATAAGGTAAAGTGCTATTCCAAAATCTTTGAAGAATAACTAGCCATTTCATAGAGTGTTTTTTTTTTTATAGTTGCGCTACTGTAGTCTAATATCCATGAGTTTAAATTTCCAAAGGAGTCTAGAAAAACATAAACAACAAAATAAGTTTTAGATCACTAAGGAAGTAGTTTGTATCTAGAACTTCATCTATTTAACCAGAAAAGGTGACTCTTTGAATGTCAGGCCATGCTATTTAGACTTTAAAATAGCTTAGAGAAATAAATAAATGGAGTGAATCAGAGAATAATTGCTTCATTTATTTCAACAATCTTAATGTGAACAGAATTCAGTTTATTTGTTGACATTTTGAGGACCTGAAACATAATGAGATTATGGGAATCTAATGCATTTACTCATATTGAACATTATGATATCTAAAACCAAGTCTGTATAAATTATAGTTTTTTGAAATTTATTTTAATGACGTAGATATAGCCTTTATTCTAACTGGATATTTCTCTGGGCTGTGTTTTACTAAGATTAGTAAAGAAGTTCAGACTTGAGATTGGAATAAAATAAGGTACTTATAGACTATTAAACACATAACAAAATAATTTACCTGAGAATTAATAGAGAACAAACAATCAGCAATGCTTCAAAGAAAGGGAGCTCTCCTTACATCCATTCAGAAATGTATAGGCATGGCTAGCTGGTACAGTGGATAGAGCACTGACCCTGGAGACAGGAAGACCTGAGTTCAAATCCAGCCTCAGAAACCTGACAGTTAATAGCTATGTGTCCCTGGGCAAGTCACTTACCCCCCAATTGCCTCACACACACACACACACACACACACACACACACACACACACACAAATCTAGCCAGGCAGTTATGTTGAGTCACATAGTAATGAAACATTGATCACATCTGAGTGATGGTGACATCTTATGGGCTGGGCTGTTATGCCAGTTGTCATCTTTGTCACATAACCTTGTCATTAAAAAATGGGCACCTTCAATATGTATAGATTTCCCTATTTAATACATATGTCTGTATATATGACCATATATAAAGGTAATACTATTCTAATAATTATTTATATTATGAAGTATAAAATTAAAAATTTTGAAGTATGGAATTATACTTTATTCTAGAAGCATTAGGTAACCATTGGGGGGGGGCATTACTGAGCATGGGAGTGACATGATCAGATCTTTCCTTTAGATAAGTTACTTTGACAAGAGTGTGAAGGATAGATTGGAGGGGAAAGAGATAGTGGCAGGGAAATCAATGAAGAAAGTATTATAATAGTCCAGGAAGATGTGATGAGGTTTTAAACTGGAGTGGTGGCTGTGTGAGCAGAAAGAAGGAGACAGATGCAAGGAAAGTTATGGAAGAAGAAATTACTACATTTGGAAACTTATTAGATATGTAATATAAAGCCATATGAAAAGTCAAGTACTGAGAGTCTACATGAATATATTAGGTAGTGGTCTTGGCAGTAATAGAATGTTATGAAGGGGGACAGGTTTGAAAAAAAATGCCACTTTAAAGGGTTATGCAATATAAATTGCAAATCATACCTGCTTGTTCTGTGGAACTCACTCTCTATTACACGAAATGAGAAAAAAAAAAGGATGATAAACTTACTAGTCACTGAAGAAAAAGTTTAGAATCCAAACTGAAAAGGGTTCCTCCTGTAATGATCATATGATCTGAAGTATAAGTGAAAAATATTTGAGGAAAAGGGATTTTCTTGATGGCATCTGCACAGCTGTGCCTGTGGATAAAATTAATAGAAGAAAAAACTATCTTTCATTTTATCATTTGCTTTCAAACAATACACTGTAGTAAAAGGAAACACAGGTATACCTATGAGAATGCTCTCCTCTCTCAGACTGTTAATAATATTAAAGAGAAATTCTGACTTTCTCTAGACAATTATCTCCCAGTATTGCAAAGATTCTCTTCCAATCAGCACCATTCCCAGAAACACAGGTGCAGATCCATCTATCAGCTTTCATCAGATTCTCTTTTCTCTAAGTAGATCCTCTTCTTGCTTCCAGTGCTTCTTATACTTTCTATATAACTTCTGACCCTGTCAGAATCTTTCTGTTTATGCCTTTTTTTTTTATAAATGATGCAGTTGATTTCTATTTTCTAATCCCATTCTGTGCCCTCTTTTATTTTTTTATGGTTGAGTTCATCCCATTCACATCCATAGTTATGAAAATTAGTTGTGTATTTCCTTCTGTCCTTTGCTTATACTTTCCTCCCCCACTTTTTTCACCTGCCTCTTCTTTCAATGCAGCAGAAAGTTTTGTGAGAGACCTAGTGGTCAATTATTTTGTGCAATGTTTGTTGCACTATTGCTTTGTTCCCCCTCATCCAAATCCATAGTTGTAATTTCTTATCTTTTCTTTCTTTCTTTCTTTCTTTCTTTCTTTCTTTCTTTCTTTCTTTCTTTCTTTCTTTCTTTCTTTCTTTCTTTCTTTTCTCTCCCTCTCTCTCTCTCTCTCTCTCTCTCTTTCCTTCCTTCCTTCCTTTCTTTCTTTCTTCCTTCCTTTCTTTCTTTCTTTCTTTCTTTCTTTCTTTTTTCTTTCTTTCTTTCTTCTTTCTTTCTTTCTTTCTTTCTTTCTTTCTTTCTTTCTTTCTTTCCTTCCTTTATTTCATGTTTTACCTTTCAAAGATGGAATTTGTTTTGCTTATGACTAAACTCCAACCTGAATTTTCTCTCCTTCATTTCGATGTCCCCTTGGCTCAACTTGATTCCTTGTCAAATTTCATGCATTTCTACTACAAGATGTGTGTGTATGTATGCATGTGTGTTTTTATATGTTTAGCCCTCCTTAGTCCAGTTCAGATAAAAGTTAGGTTTTTGTGTAGCATGCAAGATAGTCAACAGTGCAAGTCTGAAATGAGGTAGACTCTGACAGGGTAGTATGATCTAAAATGTGCCTACTGTATTTCCTCCTTGTTTTTTTTTTTCATATTCTCATTAGAGTGGTTTTGTTTTCATTTTTGGGGGGTAGTTGTAAGAGGGATGGCTATTCTCTATTCTTCTATAGTCACTGTTGCATTCAGAAGAGTTTCTCAAGGTCATAGGTATCCTGAATGTAACATATCCCAAACAGAGCTCATTATATTTCCTTTTAAATATGCTACTTTTCAATCTTCTCTATTTTTGCTGGCTAGTTTGATCTTTTGAGTCACCTAAGTTTGTAACTTTGGAACTATCCTCAACTACTGATTATTGCTCATACAATTTGTTCAGTCAGTTGCAAGGTTATTCATTTGACCTCAAAAACATCCATGACATTCATCCCCTTTCTTTACTCACACAGTCATCACATTATTTCTGTACTTTCTGGCCTCTCATATGAATTATAGTGGTAGTCTCATAATTTGTCTCTTTGCATTAAATACTCCCCTTTCCAAATCATCTGAAAGAATGTTACAAAATGATATTCCTAAAATGCATGTCTGAGAGTGACAATTATATCAAGGGACTCCCTATTATCTCACGGAAAAATCCTTCCGTTTGACATTTAGTGTTCTTCATAAACTGGCTCCAGCTTCCCTTTATCATATTAGTACAATGTCAACATTAGTCCCTTTCTCATGCTTTTCAATCCAACTAAATTTGCCTTTTTGCTATTCTTTATACATTATACTCCTTCCACCTTTGTGTTTTAATAGTTTTAGATGCACCACACCTTTACTTCTGCTCTTTATAACATCTAATTTATTTCAAATCCTAGTTAAAGCACTACCACTGATGTGCTGTTATTGGTGATTCTAGCTACTATTACATCCTCCTATAATTTTATATTTTATATATATATATATGTATATATATATGTGTATATATAGTGTTTATTCTTATATGTGCAAATGTTGTCTCTAATAGAATATTAGGTTCCTAGAGGGCATCTTCCTTCCTTCCTCCATTTCTTCCTTCCTTTCTTTTTCTTTTTTCTACTCATATTTGCTTTGAATCTTTACTGCCTAACACAGTAACTGGTATGTAAAAAACACTTAACAAATACTTTTTATTGTTATGGTACAGACATAACACATGATTGTTGCGTGGTTCCATGTGATAAGTACTCATGACACTAAGTAGTTTGATGATATACTGCATATAGTACATAGAGGACTGATGGTTGTTAGAGTATTTTTTTTTTAGCTCTTATATGTGGAGTTAGAGTATGAGTCACAAATCCAGTTGATCATTTTATTTGGAAAATATACATTAAAGTAACAAAATGTGTCTTCAAATGACCAATATTATTAACATTATCATAAAAACACTGCCATGCATGTTGTCATGTATTTGTTCATTTTCCTCTTCATTTTCCTCTAATACATTTTTTAATCAGGTAGTCAAGATGGAATATTGTAAGTTTATTTGTTATATTTGGAACTTCTTTTCTTATTCTTGAAGCATCAAAAATAAGAACTAGAAGGAACTGGTGGAAATATATATATTCAAATGAGGCCAATGCAAATTCTTCAAATATAAAAACATCATTTGTGTATGTGTGTGTGTGTGTGTGTGTGTGTGTGTGTGTGTATCTGGTAGTTTGGAAAATTATTGACAGGTTTACTCTAAGCTAACTTACTCTACTTTTTTTTTAAAGGTATGGTGATTTCTTCCTTTTTGAAGACCAGAAACCTTGTTGAAGATATTTTAAATGAGATACTCTTTTCTCCAGTAGGAAAACTGGTAACACTTAAGTGCTTAAAAGTCTCTTCCTTAGGGAGCTGATTGTAAATACTACAAAGATAACTCTGAAAATAGCAGTAATGCAGGGTCTGGTAACAGTCCAGGACATGAGTGGGACTGACCTTGACCATTTTCATTAAATTCTCATTAAAATAATTGAGTTAGCAATAGATAGTTTAGAAAACCAGAGATAGGTAAATAGAAGAATGTTGGATTTTATGAAAAATAACATGTACAAAAATTAAAATTTTTAAGTTCATAAAACATCAAATCTTGTGAAATTTTAATAGCTATTTTTAATTTTCAAAACATGAAAAAGATTTTTAAAATATACTGAATTTTAGATTGTTAGAGTACACCCTAAATGGAATCAACTCCTTCACAAAGAAGTGAATTTCTCATTACTGGCAGAGTTCAAGTAGAAAGGAGATACCCTTTTAGGAATACTGTGTGGTATTTTAAGCATAAGAGTGACTTGCAGTATTTATTAGAATACCACAAATTGTAACTTCAATTTTGACACACCATCTTCTGCCTCTTTGCATTTGAATTGGTTATCCCCTGTGTATGTAATGTTTCTCCCCTTCACCAACTCTTAGATTCCCTGATTTCCTTTAAGATGAAGCTCAAATTATATTTCCTGTGAGAGGCCTTTCTTCACCCCTTGCCCTTATACTGACTCCTATGTCTCTGAGCCTCTGATGAAAATATTATAATTATACTGTATCTTGTATAGATGGAGTTTTTATTTATTTTTTATTCTGTAGTTCAACCCCATTAGAATGTTAGCAACTTGATAGTAAGAACTATGTTCTTGCTTTTCATTTAGCAGTGCCTAACAATTAGTAAAACATTAGTAAGTACAAGTTTCTTCATTGACTGCCTCTTCTCAAATTCTAACCATTGTACTCAGTTCTCTCTTGGGTGAAATAGGGAAAATCAAATCTCTTCTTCATGTAACAGCCTTAATATTTGAATATATAAATGGACTCAAATCTCATAATAGGTTGCCCTATTCTTTTCTCTCTCCCATTAAACCTATCCAAAACTGAATATAATATACTAGATATAGTCTGACAAGAACAGAGAAGAGTGTGCATATCATCTCACAATTCCTGGAAGCTTTGCCCTTTTTAGGGCAACTCAAGATGCTATTAGCTGTTTTGGAAACTATCTGATGTTGCTGGATAGTGTTGAGTTACTCCACTAAAACTTCCAGATCTCTCTCTATGTCTTTCTATCTCTTTCTCTGTCTCTCTCTGTGTGTTTGTGTTTGTCTTTCTGTTTCTGTCTCTGTTTCTTTCTCTGTCTCTCTCTCCCTCTCTCTCTGTCCTGTATGACAATGACTTTTCCTTACTGTACTTGTGAATATGATCTCAGTACTCTAGCCTATTAAGATTCTTTTAGATCCAGAAGGCTATCTATTGCATTTCTATCTCTGAGAGGTTTTCCCCTGGAGACCTCCTGTCTACCATGTTGACATTATAATAATATCTATCTATCTATCTATCTATCTATCTATCTATCTATCTATCTATCTACCTACCTCCACCTACACATATAGACACACATATATGCATATTATATTATTATATTTATAATAATTTATATTTATACATATATAAATGTTCAAGTATGCGTATATATATGTGTGTATACACACGCACACACACACACACACACACACATATATATATATATATATATATATATATATATATATATATATAATATATATATATATATATATATATACATATGTTCATACATAAACATAGCATTCTCCTCATGTATAAGTTTAGAAATCCTGAAAAAAAAAGCTGGTCCTGATGGGAAAACTGTGCTAGTTGTATAAGCCAAGCAACCAGATTACAATGTACCTGGAACATGAGTTTTACTATATACAAAATAATATAAATCACCTTGAGGAAAAAAATAAGAAATGAGTCCAAATAACTGAAGGAGCAATGGAGAGGTCTTATCTAGGAGGTGGCATCTGACCTGGTTTTGAAAGAAGCTAGAGGTTGTCCAAGATAGATGTTAGGAGGCAGTACATTATAGATAATGAGGTCTACAAATTTCTCTCATTCTTCTGTTTTAATATCCAGAGTTAGCACAATTTAGCATTAACTTTCTTACCTTTTTCTTTAGAATTTATAGGTTTCTGTATGATGTAGATTTTTTTAAAAGCTACTAATGCTCTATGTGTTAGAGACACATATTCAGAGACAAAATTATTAATTAAAAAATTCTAAGAAAGTCTGCTCCAATATACTGAAAAGCTGAAAAGAAAAAACTTGTCTTTTTATAAAATATTCATATTTTATGAACCTTAATAAGAAGTCATTACAATTGGGCAGCAATTCTAAGGCAAAAAACAAACAAACAAAAAAACCCCAACTTCCCAAAATAATTAGAAAGTTCCTTCATCTAATTTATTCAGTTGTTGAAATCTTTCATAAAATGTAATCCAAATCATGCTGATTCCCTATCATTAAGCATTAGAAATATGATTTTCCATTTAACTATGGGAAAACATATCATCCAGAGAAAAACTTGCTAATTTCATAAGTCTAAACTTCTCTCTTTATTAAAAGCTAAAATCTAAAGGAACAGAAATCTATCCTACCTACCTACAAGAAAAAAGCAAAAATTCAGTAATCAACATTAAATAGGAGGATATAACCTAGGCAGTAATTTTGATTACTAAAATTAACATTAACTTTATATACTGTTGTTGTTTTTGTGGTTGCTACTGCTGTTGCTGTCATTTTGTTTGTTTTGTGGTGTCTGTGGGCACCTAGAGTCACATAGCTATTAGGTTTCTGAGGTAGGAGTCCTCCTAATTCCAAAACCAATGTCCTGACCACTGGACCACCTAACTGTCTCACATACTGGGTTTTTTCATATTTAAATGTTTCCTTTGTCAGGAACAATAGTCAATTAATTTTTAGTGCACCATTAGGACTTATTTTCTCCAAATCATTCAATTATTCCTTAACCACTCCCGGTACGAGTCTGCTTTTATTCTTGTCAAAGGTGAACTGAAGAAATACTTTGGTTAGTTGAATGAATCAAAGATACTTTTCTTTTTCTTAGTCTGATCATTTGCAAGGATGAATCCTTTCTGATCAGATATCTCCCTGAGAAAGTGGTTGAGTCTTTGATAAGAATAATGTAAGAATTTTAGGATAAAATATTGTCCTCAGCATTGTCTCATCTTCAAGGTAAAATTAACTAGATTTTTCACTTAAATGAGAGCAAGAATTTTAGATCAATGAAATTAAAAATATTACATCTTAATATTTCTAAAAGAAGGAATGAGAGCAGTAGGATAACATAGTTTGCTCAAACAATACTCTATCCTACCAAGGCATAACTTATTATTGAATGAGTCAATCATAGCGTGAATTGCTACCACATGCCCTTTGTCAAAAATCCATAGTTTATGTATGTACTGAAATAATCTGGCCAAATTTGTGTAAACGTAAGGAAAATTGTTCAGTAACTTAGACTTTTTTTTTTTTTGCAAAAATAACTTAATATTTTTATACAATAGTATAAATAAGCTGTAGTAAAGTATTTGCACCTAGATTACTTAATCCCATATAATTGCCAGAGAAGTATTTTCCCCAACTTAATAGTTAATTATTTTCAAAGATAACCTTAGAGTGCATTATTATCCTTAATTTTAAAGCTTTTCACCAGAAACATTGTATATGTGATTGTCAGTAGGGTTTAGATGAATACTGCAGTGCTTCTGGAAGAAACATTTTATGGTAAGAGTTCCTAACAATAGAAAGAAGAATTTTAAAGAACCTAGCAGACATTTGTATTCATTAAAGAGAGCTTTCATAATCAATCCCAATCTTAGCCTGATTACACAGTAATTTAGCAGTAACTATACAAGCAGTTTTATCAGTCACACCCACACTCCCTGTGTTCATGAGATTTTTTGGGACAGTTGTTAAAAACATAAATTCAAGATTTCAAATGCCTTTTATTAATTTATGCTAAAATTGGTAGAGAATTAAACAGTTATTTAAAAAATAGATTTTAATATCCAAGCATATTTTCATATAATTAGAGAATAAAATAAAATAAATTTACTAGTCAATCTGGTTTTCACTTTCTCACTTTGGAATAAAATTCCATTATTAATTTCTCAGACTTTCTTTTGAGGATGTCCTTGTTCTAGCCCCAATCTTCCTATATCTTTTTTTCCCCTCCTAGTATTTAATTTGAGCTCTCCTAGAAGAAATGTTGTGTCTATCCCTTGAACATTTCTTGCACAACATTACCTCTGTGCTGTTGTGGGCAGTTGCTATGTTTTATTTTTCTGTGGATTAAACAAGTATCATCATCTTATCCATTTGTCCATCTATCCATCTTGGCCAACAATTTCATTAGTTTCAGCTCTGGGCCATATTCCCTTCTCAATTGAACAGTAAAGTTATTCAAATCAAAGAGAGACTATGTTAATAATTAATTATTGTTGTTGTGAAGCATCTTGCAATTTAATTTTGCTGTGCTGGGCATATGCAAAAGATAGATGATGCAAAATTGATAACCAATAATAATTGCTAAGAAAAAACATAGTTATTCACAGCTACAAAATGACTTCTCATTTAAAATCCCAGGTGGTCCTTAAAAAATAACCCTGTTAGAGGTACTGCAAAGATGATTACCTGTATCTGACATATTAGGATACTGATGCTCAGAAATTACTTTCAATTTGTCCACAGTCACATAACTAGGAAAAAGGTGCAGGAAGATTAGAACCCCAGTTTTTTAAGTTCAAATTCAGTGTATTTTCCATTATAACATATCACTTCCCAATAAATGATAGTATGATCATCTAAATTAAAGTCACCTTATTGCATCAGATGGATGTGGTCAATGTAATAACCACAGGAATCCATGGTGTCAGATAAGAAAGACTACTAGAAAATTTGATTCAAGAGTAATTAGAATATAGTGATCATTTTTGATACAAAGATATTCCAGAGCTCAAGTACAATAACAACTATGCTAATTGTAATCAGAGTAAATGTTATACCTTTAATCTAAGGGTGATGCTTAAGGCTTTTGAATTACTTGGTTCATTTAGCAAGACGTATTTCCTTGATCCTACCCAATTTTTCAAAGTACTATAGCACATGTCTTAAAATGAAAACAAGCTAGAATTTGAGTCATTTAAGGAAAATAATGTAGCCTTGTGGGAAAAAAAAAAAAACTTGATTTAGAATTTTAATTTCAAGCTCTGATTTGGCTATTTGCCAGATATATGCCATTAGAAAATGGTTTCTTAACCTTTGTTGTTACATGGATTTCTATGCTGGTCTTTTGAAATCTATAGGCTCCTTCGCAGTATTATATTTTAAATGCATAGTATAAAAGTATGTGATTATAAATCTGAAAAAAACTGTATCAAAATATTTGCATACATTATACATATAAATACATATACGTGCATATATATTTTATTTATGTTATTTTGTTGTGTTCTGCTTTGTACTGATTTTTATGGAGATTCTTGAGCAGCATGTGTATAGGTAACTAAGGAGCCAGTAGAGGATGAAGAAGAGATTTATCATGAATAATGAATGGAATAAGGCGCTGAAGGAGAAGAGAGGAGCTGAGAATAGGTGCAAAACTAGATGTGTTATCCATAACAAAAAAGTGGACCACATAATCATCATCTCAGACTGTAGCAAATTAGTAGCAGATGAATGAAGACACAGATATAGAGTTGTTACAGAGGAAAGATGGGAAAGAACATTTCAAGAAAGCAGCTTATATGCTGAGAGAGGGTGCAGGTAGAGTTAGCAGGCTGAAGAAAGAAAAGAAGGATTAAAATAGCTACTATAAGGAGTGTGATAGGGAGACACAGTTGAATAAAATAGATAACCTTGAGGCCCAGGTCAGGTCATTTGAGCTTAAATAGTATGTATTTATAATAGACCCCTTCAGGAGGTTCATGACTTTTTTTCAGAAGCTGCCGTAAACTCTGGAGAGGAAATTGGATGGTTGTTGCAACAGTATTGGCTAGTAGCAGAGTAGGAACCTCTTAAAAATTAGGTCACAAGACCAGTGCTTTGAAATCACATGCTTTAAATCAAGGGAAGAAAGCAAAGCCAGAATAAGCAAGATAATCAGTTTACATTATATTTGTTTGAGAATAATTTTTAAACAATCGATACACATGCAATTTGTTACAAATATGTTATTTTATTTCTTTACAAAATAAAATTCACACATTTTATAGTGCTATGAACTTCTCAAAACACTTTCAAATACTCCATCTCAATTTATCCTGATAGCATTGCTTTGAAATAGGCAGGGCAGGTATTATTAACCCCATTTTGTAGATAAGCAAAGTGATACAGGGAAGTCAAGACTTGTATCTTTCCAAGGTCACAGAGCTAGATTTTGGTCAAGAGCAAAGAATAGAAAAACCAAGAGTAGAAAACTATTTTACATACACATTTATAATGCAGCCATTGGTATTTCTGTGCTTAATTATGAATGACAATGATTGACACACAACATAGACATAAAAGATGTTCTATTTTAGATGGAGAGAGTGAGAAAGATTTTAATATTTTCTTTTAAAAAGACACATTGCTCTCACATGCTCACTTTCATTTAAAATGTAAAGGTGGAGTCCTTCAGAAAAAAAAGAGAATTAAAAGTGAAGAAATAGCTGCAGGGGAAAAGATTACCTCAAAAATCTATGGAATTAATGTAGATAGATAATCTTGTACAGTTTTTTTTTTCCCCTTGTATGGTCACATAAGAGGATTTTAGATTATTTCCATTTTGTTTCTGGAAGATTTACAGAGAAAAGTTAATAAAGTACCATGGAGTGGCTTAAGCACAATACAGGCAGGGAAGAAAAGATCACATCTGATGGAAAGAGACTTAATTGCATGGCACATACCAAGTGGTCTCTTTAAAAATTTGTATTATGATGAGGGGAAAAAAAGTCCAGTGATTCAAAAAGCTCTTGGTTTTGAAGCAATAGACAGACTTCTGAAAAATCATCTGTTAGGTTGTGTACTTCTCCCTTCGTATGCTTATGAGTGAACAAGAAACCATGTGGAGCAAGGAAGCAGTGGGTTCATGATTTGAAGAGAAATTTCATGAGGTATACCTTGATGTTGTTGTTTACCACAAAACATTGTGACTGAAAGATATAGCCTGTCATGCTGACTTAATAGCTTTACAGAGAAGGAAAGGGGTCTGATCAGTATTTGAAAAATTGTATTAAAAGTCTATGGAGACTTATCATCACAAATAATGTATCACAAAAACAAAACAAAAACTCTTTGTTCTGGTGTCATTTTCATGAATCCCTATGTAACTTATTTATGAATGACCACCCCAGAATCTTGTCACATGGTGTCCATTTCTATCCAAAAAGGCAATGAATGACTCTTTTGATGTCAGTTTCAACAAGACAGTTTATCTGCTGTTAGTTTACAACAAACTTTATTATTATCCCTGCAAATTTTAGATGTTATGGTTTTCAAATCAGATAGATCAGGATATATTATGGCATAATGGACATTATGCCAGTTCCAAAAGTAGGAAAGACTGGTCACTGATTCAGCCCAATTCTCATCTATAGCACAGTGATATTGAACTTAAATAGAAATAGGAACCACTAATCCATACATAAGAATCCTTAAAGGTTGCATATTGACTAAGTTTTAAAATGTAATGTCTTCTATATCTTATTGTGTTTTTATTTATTTTGTTAAATATTTCTTAATTACATTATTATCTAGTCCAGGAGTACTTGGAAGTGTTGTCAGTCTCTGTCTGACACTCTGCTTCAGTAAATCAAAAAATCAGTTAAAAACATTAGGTGATACCACAGGATCACAATGTTTTCATATAGTTATCCGTGGGTTCTTTATTTACAAATACATGATTTTGCTTTGTTTCTACAAAATGCAATAAAATAGCTTACTGTTTTCTCTGCTGCTTCTTCACTCATACAATTTTCCTGACTAAAGTAAATGGAATAACCCTATCAGTGGTTAAAAGCACAGCCTATGTCTCGTTGTGCTCTGAGCTTTCACTCCATTAGCATGGTGCCACTCAAATGGAGGGTAAAAAATAATATTATTAGAATTTAATGTATTCTATCCTGAAAATATTGCAGAGTTCTGATCTGTTGGATGGCAGTCTTACAAAGCTGACTTGCAGCCATGGAATTTATTTTAATCCCCAGAAAGTTCTTCCTCTGTGAGGAAATCATTGTAAGTGAACTCTCATACTAACCCCCTCCAATGCTTTCAATGAAGGCAAAGAGTATTCAGGAGTTTTATCTTCAGAAACAAAATGCCCAGAAAAAGGAAATGATAGACTAATTCATTGCAAGGATCTTTTAATAAGATACAAATAAGCATATACTCTTTTCCTATCTCTTGGCTGAGTTTATAGCTTCAGTGTAACTTTTTCTATTGCTTTTTTCTGCAACCAAAAATGTATTTTTCCCCATTAGTCATAAAGAGCTTTTTATGATTCCATGTAAACCATAAACATATACAATATCAGAGGAGAGGTGAAAGATTCTGGAAAATATTCAGATGTTACCAAACATTCTGATGTTTCCTAGGCATCTAAGTCATCTAGATGTTTCAGCAATTTTTTCCTGATTTTATCCAGATGTTTACAGTAGAATTAATTGCAACAATAGAGATTGATCATTGTTTTCTTACAGTCTTTGGTGACAAATTCACTCTTGAAAAATGAAATGCACTACTTGATCTTAGTGTCACAAGATTTGTCAATACTAACTATAATAATTATTAGAATAATTATTAATAGTACTAGTTTAATTAAAATAACATCAATAATAAATATCATTAATATGGAATTCTTATCATAGCTAAAATTTCTGTAGTGCCTATAGTATGCCAGGTATAATAATTTTTATTAATAATATGGTTTTTATTTTAGGTAGGTACTGTGTTTGTATACTTTTACAATTGAGGAAACAGAGGCAAACAGAAATTGTTATGTGTGCTGAGTCACATCCACTGTACCACCACATTGTGGCCTTGCTGTGTAACTATACCATGTCTTTCACAACATTTAGGTTAGCCGTACTGAATGAACATGTCCCAAAAGGCACTGCAAAACTGCCTTAAATTAAACATTCCTTCATACTGGATATGGGTGGAAGCCTTGACAATGTCTTTTGTATATAGGTTTAGCAGAACTTTTTCACCTACATGCTTATTGATAATGTAGGAAAAAAATAAGCTCCATAATTATTTGTAACATCTTAATGGGCTGGCAATATATACATCCCCCCATTACTTACTAGCCTAATATTAGAAAATCCTGAACCACTTTACAAGGACTCAGTAAAATATATGGTATCATTTATTGTTGTAGCAAGTATTTTTCATCCTTGACAAAGAGACCCTGCAATTTGTTTGTTTCCTAGAAGGACTGGTTTTACAACTGCGAAAATATTTAGTCTCTTCTTGTCTTCTGACTTGAACAGGGAATGCTTTCTTATTCTGATATTAAATCCTGCCACTTGCATTTACAATATTCTCTTTTCCTCATTTGACTGTTTCCCTTCTTTCTCTACCCCTCCATCTGTTGTGAAATGCTTTACTTTTCCATCTTTAATTGCTATAGAAGGCTGCTAAATGTCTGTGTACTCTAAGCAGGCCTGAAAGGTTACAGAAACCAAATCTCTACCCCAGAAATCAAAATTTGCTCTCTGGGGAAATTTCTCTTTAAGGCAGAGTTCTTATGTGATGTGATGTGACAGGGAAGACTGCTGATTTGAACTTGGGCTACATTCAAAGGAATATACATTTCAGGAATTAAGGTTAGTGTATATTTTCTTGATCAGACCATACTAGGAATATTGGATTCATATCTGAGTGCCACAATTTGCAAAGGACACTGATCATCTAGAGAGTATCCAGAAAAGGATGACCAGAATGATGAAAGGTCTGTGCTAAGAGGATATGTTAATGGAACTTTAAAAGTTTCATGTGGAGAAGATAAATTTCATGGGGGATGTGATATCTGTGTTCAGTTTTCACAAAGAGCTGTCAGGTAGAAGAGATGTTAAGGTTGCTCTATTTAGCACTAGAGAGTAGAAATAAAAACAGTGGATTGCAGTAGCAAAAAGAAAAATTTAGATTTGCTGTCAAGGGTAAACAAAAATTAAAACAAAACAAAACAAAATAAAAAATTCTAATAATTTATACCATCTGAAAAAGAAAGCACTGCTTTGAAAAGTAGAGGATTCCTCCACATTGGAGATAATTAATCAGAGGACAGATGAAAACTTGCTATACATATGTGTGTGTATGTCTGTGTGTATGTATATATGTATACATATATGTATGTATATGTGTGCACATATATGTGTATATATATATATATATGCATACATATATATATGAGGAATTTTTTTCAGGTATAGTGAGATTACTTGTTAATAATATACTTTATAGCTTTAAAATTTGATAATTCTTAACCCCAGTCATGAGGATGGAATGGGGACAGCAGCTATAGATTGAGGAACCACATGGTGTCATAAGTTAAGAGTTCAACAACCAAGTGTGTTGCCTAAGAGATGGCAACAACCAAGGTATAATAAAGGAGTGGTGAGAGGTTGGGGCAGCTAGGTAGCATAGTGGATAGATTCTGGGACTAGAGTTAGGAAGACTCATTTTACTTAGTTCAAATCTGGCCTCAGCTACTCATTACTGGCCGAGTCACTTAATCCTGTTTGCCTCAGTTTCCTCTTCTGTAAAATGAACTGGAAAAGGAAATGGCAAAACACTCCAGTATCTTTGTCAAGAAAACCCCAAAGGGGTCACTAAGAGTCAGATGCAACTGAAACAACTCAACAACAATAAAAGGTGAGAGTTTGGGACATTTGGGGGGATGGTGGGAGGTTTGGCCCTTACCACCTACAAGTCTTGAACCCAGCTTTCTAGAGAGAGTAAGAAGAGATTTTGGACAGCGATGTATTCCTTGACCCAGCTCCCTAATGGAGAAATGATGGAACTATATAGTCTCCCATGCCTATATTGAATTATTCAGACTGTCCATTTCCAATGGGTGAGGATATAATTTCAAAACTGCCTCAAATGAATTAACCTTATGGTGAGCTCCAAACAAGAGGGTAGAGTTATGAGTCTGAAGTTTTGCATATGTCCTTAAAAGAAGGCAAAAATTACTAGAGCATGAGGAATTTAATTGCTAAAGGGTCACTACAAGTCCTTTATGTTGTTTTCATCATTTCTGTCATGTAAAATAAAGGCTCTACTATATTTTAAGTATGTGTCCTAAGCTAATTGCTTACATGGAAGGTAGGGTCCTTTTATCTGAATTTGTAGGAAGACAGAAATAAACTGGGAGATAGATACCCAGGAGAACTTTTGAGTACAGACCTGACCAAAGAGAAGCCTCCAAAATTGAATTTTGTCCATGTAAACCACAGCTTGAGATTCTTGGCCACAGGTTATAACTGTTAAACACGTGAAGTGTTACAGTGTCCCCAGGGGATGTATAAGCCCAGGGCATATGTAAAGAAAATATAGTAATCCTCATTTTATAGATAAGAACATTTAAGCACAGAGGGATCAAGTGAATTGTCCAGCATCAAACATAGATTATATTTTGTTGTACTTTCAGAATGAGAAATCACTTGATTCCCAAAGCCAATTCTTTTCTAGTATAGTGTACAGTGTAATATAATTTTGTTAGCTTAATGAAGGAGCCAAAAAAAAAAAAGAGCTCTCGTTCAATGTCAGAGGTTTGGGAAGTGAATACTATAGAAACTCCAAGTTATGAATGCAATAATGTTGCATGTAGTGCAGGCATGAACGAGACTAGTAGCCTCACAAACTATGAATACAGATAAATAGATAAATGACTGTGTACCTTTGAATGACAGGTCAGACATCAGTTTGTCACCATAGGCTCCAGATTTCTGATTACTGGCAGCATGATGAGTACACTTAAGTACTAGGAAATTGGCCAGTAACACTTAACGACCACTCCCCAAGTGCTCAGGGTTTCAAAGCCAGCGCTACATCAATAATTATCCCCTTTTACATATCGGGAAAATTAAGATGAGAGAGTTTATGAAGCCACCTGAGGGTTGCAGAGCTATTGTCTGAAGTAAGATTCACATACAGGCCTTCATCTGAAGCCACGAATGGAGTCCTTCAAACTGCACCACAATGAGTTTCTTTTTTTCCTGGCCTTGTAAAGGATTTCTTCAGGTAGAGAGTAATATAATTTTTGGGTAAATGCAATATGACTTCATCAGTTCAATAACTAAAAGTAACTAATTCCTGGGGAAAATAAACTTGAAAAAAATTAAGATATGAAGCATGCAGGTGGACTATGTAGAAGGCATTTAGTATCAATATAGGATTTTGGCTTTCTGACCAATGTATCTTATTTTCTCCCACAATCCATTAAATACAATGCACTTTATAAAGATGAAAGATTCTTATAATTTTAAACAAATATTGCTTATCATATATATCCAAGTAAATTACCTTCACATAAAAATGAATTTTATATAAATACTGTTATTTTTTTCCTTTACCTCACACATTGTAGGTACCAATTCCTAGGTGGAGGAATGTTGAAAGAAATTTGGATAAACCATTGCCACATTCAACAGAAAAGGGACATTTCTTTGTAAGTTAGTGGGCAAGATTCAAAAGGAAAAACATTTCTTTAAAAAAACTAATTGAACTTTTCTTCAGAAAGGTGTATAAATGATTTTCCGATTTCTCTTCAAATAGCAATTAAAAGTAATAAAAATTAATGATAGCATATTGTAACTAGGGGATTGGCAATTTTAAGTACATTCTTTTAATTTAAAATATTCTTATTAACATTTTTTCTTTATTTCAAGATTTTGGTCCGTTCTTCTGGGAAGAGAAGAAGGCAGCAAAACATTTGGGTAATATTGTTAATGTCTCATTTTTTCCCAAATCCCCTAGAACATTAGTCATTTTCCTTTTTTTTCCTTATCATATTAGCCAATCTAATAGGTGTAAGGTGGTAGCTCAGAGTTATTTTAACTTGTATTTCTCTAAACAATAGTGATTTAGAACATTTTTCATGTCTATATATAGTTTGATTACTTCATCTGAAAATTGACTGTTTTCCTTTTCCCATTTGTCAATTGAAGAATGACTGTTACTTGTGTAAATTTGACTCAGTTCTCTATTGAGAAATGAGGTCTTTATCAGGGAAACTTGCTATATTTTTTTTCACAGTTATGATTACTATATGTTTCCCTATTTTATGTGTTTATTCTATTTTTTCTCTCCTTTCACATTCTCCATTCGCAAAAATGTTTTACTTATGACTTTTACCTTCCCCATTCTGCCCTCCTTTATGTAAGCAACCCCCCTTTCTTCTCTTATCCCCTTCTACTCTTACTTTTCTACATGATAAGACAGATTTATTCACCCAACTGAGTGTGTATGTTATTCCCTCTTTGAGCCAATTCTAATAGAACAAGATTCACGTGCTACCCCTACATTACACATTTTCCACTCCAATGTAAAAGCTCTTTTGTGTCTCTTTTATGTCAGACAGCTTATTCCATTTTACCCCTCCCGTTCTCCTTTTCCCAGTGCATTCCTCTTTCTCACCCTTTATTTTTTTAATTATCCCATCATATTTAACTTAAATCTGTTCCCTTTGTCCATATACATTCCTGCTAACTGCCCTAATAATGAGAAATTTTTTTAGGACCTATAAGGATCTTATAGATAAAAACAAGAGTTTTTAGGAGCTATTGATCCTTTTCTCATGTAGGAATATAAACAGTTTAACCTTTTGAATCCCTCACGATGTCTCTTTCCTGTTTACCCTTTTATGCTTCTCTTGAGTCTTGTATTTGAAAGTCAGATTTTTCTATTCAGCTCCAGTCTTTTCATCAGGATTGCTTAAAAGTGCACTATTTCATTGGATATCCATTTTCCTCCATAATTATGCTACAGAGGTGATTCTCAGTTGTAATCTTAGTTCTTTTCTCACCCTGCCCCCCAATATTTCAATTGTTACTTTCTGGCGGGCTGCAATATTTTGTCCTTTACCTGGGACCTCTGGAATTTGGCTAAAAAATATTGCTGAGAGTTTTCATTTTGGGATGTCTTTGAGGAAGTAATTGAAACATCATGGCTGTTTTCCTTGATAATTTCTTGAAAAATGATGTCTAAGTTCTTTTTTTATCCTGGCTTTCAGGTGGTCCTATAATTCTTAAATATCTCTCCTGGATTTATTTTCCAGGTCAGTTGTTTTACCAATGAGATATTTCACATTTTTCTTCTAATTTTTTTTCATTATTTTGATTTTGTTTCATTATTTCTTCATGTCTTGTTAAGTCATCAGCTTCTACTTACTCTATGCTTATTTTTAAGGAATTATTTTCTTCAGTGAATTTTTGTACCTCTTTTTCCACTTGGCCAATTCTTCAAAAACATTGTCTTCTGACCTTGAACTGCGATCAGGGTCCCAGCTTCCCTGCATCTGTAAGCTCTGGTTTGCTAGTGCTCCTCCTTGCTCTGAAACCAAGACCCAAAACTGTGACCCAGCTCTAAGTATGGGCAATGCAATAGAATCCAGCCCTTAGTGCCAGTCAAAGGAACCCTGAATTCTCCATCTGACCAGTTGACTGCCCCTGTTAGAGTTGTAAGCTGAGAGGCCCAGATACTGCCACTAGCCGCATTGATTCAGTTGCCCCCAATATCTACTGCTGGTTTGTTAAGCATGATCTGGGCTGGCCTGAACTCCACTCCCACCCTGGTGCAACAGATCTCTCCTGCCAACCTTCTAAGTTGTCTTGGGGTGGAAAATGTTATTATTCTGACCTTTTGTGGGTTCTATCACTCCTGAATTTGTTTTGAGACATTTAAAGTTGTTTGGAGGGTTTAAGGGAAAGCTCAGGTGAGTCCCTATTTTTTCTGTAACATCTTAGCTGTGGACCCCTGGAATAATGTAAAAGGATTTTTTTTTGTTTCTAATTAAAACAATACGTGTCTGATATTAGCCTAAAATCTTTTTGTTTCAATCTGGCTATAAAAAATATAGTCTTATTTCCTCCCTCTCTAGAACTCAAAAATCTGATAATAAGGTAGGATATGAAAGTGACATAACATGAAGCCTGAATCTATGCTGGAGAACTTATTTTGCATTTTTACATTAAATATATTTTGAATAAGAGAATAAATTAAACATAATAATAAATCTGTATGTTTACAAAAGTCAAGTCCATTATCCATATATTTCTACAATCTCAGATTTTTTTTCTCCTTCAGACTTTACCCATAGGCTACAAAGGGCAGCCAACAGTCAAAACAATGAAATTTCATATTTAGAACATTCTTGTCATTGACATCTATCACTGAAAATTTATGAATTTTATCTTTGATTTTACTTCATAAAAGATAACTCTAGTGTTTTGTGTAAAATAAATCATCTGTGACTTACTATAATGAACAAATCATTGTGAAGTACCAACAAGAAATCAGGAAGTTACTATGCATGGGTGGTTTTTGAAAGATGCTTCCACATACAACTAATTGACACTTTGATAAATGACCATTAGTTGAATTGGGGAAAATTTCAAGAAAATATATTCAATACATTTCATTTCAGTGAACAAAAGGTATACCTTTCCATTATACAAGTAGACATCAAGATTTCCTGTTCTAGAGAATTTATGTAAGCACACAGTAACCATGAAAATAAGCACTATCCCCTGTGCCCAGGGCCTAAAATCAATTAGGGTAGTCCTAATGGAAATGAAACAACAGGTTTAATAAAGTTTGAATATACTTTTTCTTTCCTTTTCATTTCTTCATATTCTTTTTTATTTAATTTCCATATAAATTTCTGTTACTGGGGAAACTCGAATATCTTTATGGCAGAATTTTCCCTGGCCTAGTCTTATAGCATAACTCTGTTCAGCAATGTTAGTAATATGTGCAATGACAAAGGAACCCTGCATTGGGGATAAATTGGCTTGGAATAAATTCCAGTAGCTCTCTACAACCTTTCATTAAAGTAAGAGATTATTTAGGAGTGTTCAATTATTTAGCAGGGAGAAAAGCACTTGATCACAGATTAGTTGACTTTTGGTGCTATTGACCATAGAGAGTGTGAGAAGTAATGAAAACAAATATTTGTGAGGCTAGTAATTATAGAGCAACAACAATGCTATAGTTGTTTGTTTTCTTAATATTTTATACTCTTTCGATATACATGTGCTTTTTGATTTCTAACCTCCTGAAAGAAAAAAAACTATATGGCATATCACTGTTCCAAGGTTATGTGTGGATGGGTCCATGGTCAGGCTCTATACTGTTCTAGAACATGTAAGGAGTAGATTGAAGAAGGGATTTTAATGCTTACAGAGTGTTATAAGTGCAGCCTTAAGTTACATGCCTCTTCTTCAGTGATTGAGATCGATTTCCTTCCATTCAAAAGAGTGTGTGATGACCAAAGGTGCGACATGAAAACTTACATCAATAAGCATTTATTTTGAACCTGCAAGACTGTTGTAGAGATTTTAAAGAATACAAAATAATTCAGTGTGGGTTCTTCTTTTAACTATCTCACAAACCAGTTCATAAGGAGACGTATACAAAAAAGAATCACAGAACTTTGGTGACTAAAGCACCTTAAAGATAATCTAAGACAAGATCTATATTTTGTATAATGGAACCTAGGCAGATAGTTTACACATGTCAGGGTCACATAGCTAATTACTGGCAAAAAAGATACTATAATTTCAATCACCTGATATTTAAAAAAACTTAAAAATAATACAGTACATACTTGAATATTTGTGTGCTATGAACAGCATATAATTCAGGAGGTTGAGAAAATGGATTATTTCATCAAATTGATAATAATTGGCTACAAAAAATAATCAATGAACCCTACTTAGAAGAGAAACAGTAGAAAGCAGAAGCGGAGTACATAATATTGGTAACACCGAATTTTCCCAATACAGAAAATCCAATAAAATTTCTTAAACCAAAGAGTTTCTTTGCAGGTGAATTTATTTCCAAAGGACTATTCAATGGGTCAAATAAAAAGCAATTCGTGATTAATCTGTAGTTTTGTGTTTTGTTTTTTTTTTACCTTCTAGGTAAAATAAAAAGGAGAGTATTTTTTAAACAGAAGAAATTGGCAGACAGTTTTCACACTATTAACTGTATCTCTATTTAAAAGTTTAAGCCCAATTGGATTTCTATTCTTAAAATTTCATATACAGTTTCTTATACAGAGGTTTTCTATACATGTATCTGCAAGTTGCAAGTTCTTTGTGATTAGTGGTTACAGCAACTGTAGTTGGGACAAACATCAATAATACTTTAGCTGGTACTACAGATTCCGTCACAGCTATCAACCTTCTGTAATACACCTCTACTCTGGGCTGTGAACTTGAGGCTTCTTATTGAGCTCAATGGTAGAATCAGTGGCTTGAGAAGCTATTAAGTTAAAATTTGAAGCTAACAGCAAACACAGCAGTCAATTACCAAACATCTTCACAGTCTACTCCTAGTGGAATTCCCCTCTCTCTAAAGATTTGATCAAAATCCTCCACTTCTCAACACAGAAAATTTCAGTTGTTATACTTCTAAGAGGTAAGGAGAATAAAATGGAGACTGGAAGAATGATGAAGAAAATTAAAATTTCTAATAAGGTGAAGAAATACTACTGAATGAGAGAAAATCTAGTATAAAGGGTAGGGAAGAGGAGACTCTAAAGGAATGAATTATTTTGTGAAATGTCAAAAGCTTATTTGCAGTGGACACAAGTCTCCTCATGGAGAGGAGAATATTAATTATAGTATCATATAACTGGATTACTAACATTGCTTTTTTTTGCAATTCAGTCCTTTATTTTTCTTTCTAAAGTTTGATGTCATATTTAGTGCATATGTTTACTATTGATAACAATTCACTATGTTCCAATCACTCTTTAGATCTGCATTAAGAAAAAAAAAATTCTTCCAACCACTCTAAAACAAATAATTTACCAGTTTATTCAAAGGACCATAAATAAAGAACTAAAGGAAGGATTTCTCTTTCCTGGGCATTATTTCATAGAGTTTTAGAAAAGCTAGCAAAAGATGAGATAAAGGGGCAGCTAGGTGGTGCAGTGGATAAAGCACCTGCCCTGGAGTCAGGAGGACCTCAGTTCAAATCCAGCCTCAGACACATAACACTCACTAGCTGTGTGACTCTGGCCAAGTCACTTAACCCCAATTGCCTCACCAAAAAAAATAAAAGAAAGAAAGAAAGAAATTAAATATGTGACATTTGTAAAGGGCAGACAAATTACCACTATTTACTTACGACATCTTGCATTACTTAGAAAATCTAAGAATCAGCAAAAATAATAATTTAGATAATAAGTAGCAGGTTATAATATAAACTCACAAAAATCAGTAGCCTTCAACACACACACATATGTATACATATACACATATGAAAGTGTATGAGTATAAATGTGTGCAAATCCAGAAGGGAAAAAGATAGGCAATATCCCACATAAAGTAACTATTTCATGCATAAAATATTTGGAACCAATCTACCAAAGCATACTTGATAACAATATAAATATGAACAAAGATGGAATTGTGCTTCTAGACCTCAAATTGTTTTATAGTGTAGTCCTCAAGGATATATCTGACTATAATATAGAAATTTTGAACAATGAAATAATTTAAATAATAATGAACAATAAATGACTGAACTGTATAACCTAGTAACCTAAAAAAGTATATTATATAGAAACATAATCTGGCAGAAATTAAATCAAGATCAGCCAATAGACGGGAATGTTGAAAATTGAAGACATTGTAGGAACAAAATTGGATCAATTGTACATGCTTGAAGGTTTGCCTTAGTAAGAAAGGCCATCTTTTCACATGATACAGTAATGAAGGATTGCATAGTGGAAGGAGACATTTCAGTGATATGAGATAAGAAGGGTTTAAGAGGGAGTTCTTGGCAAATATGCTTAATTTTTTCAGTGAAAAATGAGGCAAAGTCCTGAGATGAGAGGGTGAGGGAAAGGAGTAGGTCACTGAAAGTGAATCTGTTAAGGAACTAGAAGATTAGAGTATTTGAGGTTATGTTGAAGTCTACTAACATGAAGGCAAGAGTTGAAAAGGAGAGAAAAATGAGTTAGTTTCTACCAAGAGACTTTGTACTCTATAGCAATTCATTTTAGATTTCTTCCGATCATCCAATTTTAGTTGGACAACTCACCAAAACCAGGTTAAAGTTTGCTAACCAGGTTTGGTGTGCTTTCCATTACATTCTTACTATAGGAACCTATAGGAACTTCTCTGTCTCTGTCTCTCTGTCTCTTTGTTTTCTGTAAACTGCTTCAGAGAGCCCCATCAAGGAGTCATCAGTTACTGTTGCTTTTTTCTTCTTCCTCTAATCTTTAAAGGATAATTGCTCATAAGAGAACACCTGTGGATTTAAATCATTATGTAATTAATATGTATTTATATCAAATTTTTATTATAAAGTAGTAGATATATATATATATCTATATATGTATATAGATATGTATGTATGTATGTATGTATGTATGTGTGTGTGTGTGTGTGTGTATGTTAATTATATCAAGGTTCTATAATCACTGGGCATTCCCTGATTGATTCAGATATCCCTATGTCTCATTAGGTGTCTTTATGAATGGCCAGGGCCAAACACATCCATTACCTTATGATCACAGATTTAGAGTTGAGTGGTACTGCAGAAGTTCTCTAGACCAACCCATTATTTTCACGAAAAAAAAAAAAAGTAATATGGACCATAGAGAAGGCATAGTCTCAACTCTTTAATGTGCTAAGCAGCAAAGCTAGGATTTGAATAAGGACTTCTATGTGCAAATCCAACATTTTCCCCCTGTTCTCTTTCCCTTGTGACCAGACTACTATGTATGAACCTCTTCATGCTTATTTAGGCTAGTTCCCCAATGACAGTCCATTACCAGACCCAAATTTAATGATTTCTCATCATTGTAGAGATAGACAGAGTTTGCATTTCACTAGCTGTTCCCTAATTATTACAGAATTACAAAAATCCCTAAATGGATATGGTAAATAGCACATAGGCTCGTACTATGTTACACAGCACAAAAGAAATGCATTTGGAAAATAAATATATCAGAGATAGACATGTTACTACGATCTGAGATGTAGTCTGATTTAATCCCTATTGAACCCTATTTGTTTTTATTCAGGTAAGCCTTGGAAAAAATAAACTGTCAAAGTTATTCTTAATTTCTCATATGATATAAGAGTAGTTTCATGTTGAAAAATTAAAAAAGCCTCAAAATCTTATGATCTCAATGCCAAATCACATAAAACATGTGGTTGAAACAAGGGGAGGAGATAAGGAATATTTATATTCTAAATACATAAAAAGTTATCAGGCCTATATTATATTATAAATTTGATTATTCCACTTTGTTCCAGCTAATCTGCACAACACTCTGCTACAATGGATCAAAATGAAAAACATAACATTTTGTTATTCAGAAGAATCACAAAGCATATAGTGATATACATCAAGTTAAAATGAAAGGCATGAATAGAATCATAATGCCTTATTTGAATCTTAAAAAAAAAAAGTGGTAGGAATGATAATCAGACAGATAATTGTGAGAAAAAAAGAAACTAAGAGTAATACACATAAAACTATGTAGTGCTTAAAGCTTCATAAATACACATATAAATATATGTGTATTACACAATGGGGTAATTAAATTCTCTCTATACATACATACATACACTGTATATACACGTATGCATACACATATGTGTCTACATACACACATATTTTTGCAGCATGGCTGATTCATTTTTCTACCTTTTTGAATTTGCTTTTGAGATTTTTATGCTCAAGTGTATGGTTAGTTTGTGTAAATGCAATATATGTAGCTGAAGGATCTATATAATTGTTATGATTCCCATTTAGTAATTGACAACATTCTATCATACACACACACACACACACACACACACACACACACACACATTTTTCTTCTGACACTTTACTCAGATCCTGAGTTCTTGTTTTTCTGTTAATTTTTCTACATCTAAGAAGGACCAGGTGAAGATACACACACATATGCATACACATATACATATACATACATACACACCTCTGTGTGTATCTACACACATGTATGTGTATATACATGCATATATATGGGTATATATGTGTTTACATATACACACATGCATCCCCTCAACTATAGAATTAAATGCTACAGGATTTATTCCAGAAATATAGAGATGGTTCAATAATAAATACAGTATATTAAAACTAAGGTATAAATTGAAATATTATATCTGCAGATTTAGGAAAATCTCTTTCACAAAACATAATATTCCTTTACTTAAAGACATTAAAAGATATTGGATTAAATAGAACTTTCCTTATTATGAACTATTAGTATATTTTGAAACATAGGAAGAAGAAGAAAAAATATACCATTTGTACACCAATCCCCTCTGATTTACTTTTCTGTATATTACAAAGAAAATCTAGAAAGAAAAAGATAAAGAAGAAAATGCTATATAAAGCAAGTACAAAATTCTTGAACTTTCTGAGTATTCTTCTACCAAGATATATCCAGGACCTATATGAATAACACTGAGACTGTCTTTACAATAAGAAAGACTAATAATTAGGTATGCATTTTTCATGCATTTTACACATGCTAAAATGACAGTACCAAATAATTTTCATATATAGTACAGCAAACAACAAAGAAGTCAAATTTTAAAATAAAAAAATATATATTAACAACATATAGGAACAAAGTCAGGAATCTTAAGGGAAAAATTTAAAAAAATAGAAACATTGATCACATTTTAGTACCTTAAATTGTAATATAGAGTAGTAATCACAAAAGTAATTTGGTACTTGCTAATGAAACAGATTATTCAAGCAAGACCAAGACATAAGCAAAAAAAGGAACTTTGTATTTGTAGACACTGCATATTTGACTAGGACCATTGAGAAAAGTGGAAAATGGGCAGAAATCAGGTTTGGATGAATCCTTTATGCTATCTAACACAATAAACTTTCAATGCATATGCAGTATAAATCTGAGAGTTCATATGCTATCTAAACACATATATAAAATAGAAGATAATGGAAGGAGGTACCTTGTATAGCCCTAGTAAAGGCTAATAAAAGGGAAAATGATTAATTCTAAAATATGTAAGGTGTATGTGTATATATACACATATATGTTTATATATGTGTGTATATATGTACCTACATACAATACACATACATACATACACAAAATATTTCCATCAGAATGAAAATTTTAGATTTCGTAAAGGTTGAACACAATGTGACATAAGAATATAATGCAATATTATTATGCCTTAAACAAATGTAATTACTGAGAATTTAGAGGAACATTGGCATACTTATATTAACTGATCCAGAAGAACAATAATTTGAACCAGTAAAACAATTTACATGGGTAAAATAATGTGAAAAAAGCAGTAAAAACATAACTCTGATCTATGCAATGAATAATCATTATCTCAAATGACTTCCTGTGTAACATGTCTTCTTACCAAGGAAGTGGTGGTGGACTATAGGTGAGATTTGGTCTTACGATGGGCCATCCAAAACCCAATCTGAATGTTTGTGTGCTTGTGCATGTGCGTGTGTGTGTGTGTGTGTGTGTTTCTGTTCATGACAACTGAAAGCCAGGAATGGCAAGCCAAATTGCCCAATGTGCTTGATGTAGATTCTGTAGTAAATTTAGGAAATCATAGGAGTAGAGCAGAGTGGCTAATTAGAGTCAATGAAATGGACTGGATTAAGACCCCTTACTAAAGGCAAAGGAAATTTTAAAAAAAAACATGAGGATATACTTCAGGGTTTCCTATGGTAAAAATGTTGGTGTCCTAATTTACATCCATGATATTTAATGAACTTCAGGCCATTCTTTTAGATGATCTCCCATCACTTCACTGGTGGTAAATCCTAGGTACTCTAGACAACTGGCAGCTTAATTATTATGTATAGAGAAATATCTAAGTTCTGTGGATCTTTTTTTTAAAAAATATTTATTTTAAACACTTGTTTGTCTTTTTAGTTTATTTTTGAAATCTTTTTTAAATTCTAAATTCTCTGTTTCCCTATGATACCTCCTTTACCCACAGAGAAGACATATTAATCAGAGTAGGCAAATCTTTCACAGTTGATCATTATGATGTACGTGTTAATGTGCACAATGATATCCATTTTCCATCAGTTCACATAGGTCTTATTTTTTATATTTATATTTTATATTTGTTTATTTTTTCTTTCTCTGAAACCAAGCCCCCCCATCATTTCTTTGTTAGGACAATAGTACTCCATCAGAATCGTATGCCACAACTTGTTTAGCCATTCCCTTATTGATAACATCCCTTTAATTTCCAATTCTTTGCCATGACAAAAACAATGGCTATAAACATTTTTGTACATATAGCTCCTTTCCCTTTTTTATTTTATAACTTTTGAGTAATGACTAGTGGTGTTATTTCTGGATCAGAGGATAACCACAGTTTTATAGCCCTTAGGCTTAGTTCCAGTTTGTTATACAGAGTTGTCGGACCAGTTCACTACTCCACCAACAATTTATTAGTACATCTATTTTCTCTCATCCCCTCCAGCATTTACCATTTCTGAGAGTTGTGGAGTGATACCTCAGAGTTTTTTTTTAATTTGCCTTTCTCTAATCAGTAGTGATTTGGAACATTTTTAATATGACTATACATTTCTTTGAGTTTATGTTCTGAAAACTGTTAGTCTTTTTTTTCCTTTATTTTTTCTCTGACTATATATCAACTGAGGAATGACTCTTATTTTTATATTGTTACATATATATTTGAGAAATGAGGGTTTTTCCAAGAAACTTGTTCTACATATTTTAATATTATTTCATTGCCTATAATATTTTTAGCAAAAGGTGGTTTACTTGATTATTTCCTTCAATTAGGTCTATTTTAGCTTTTGCTTAAATGGAAATCATGATTGTCATTCCCACCTTCTCCCCTTCAGCCAAAGCTAAATAGATTCTGCTCCATCCCTTCATTCCAAATGTGTAGGTCTTTCTGAATCATGTGTGTTTTTTGTAATCAAGCTATTGTTGGATTCTAATTTCCAAGCAATTCTGCAATCTGCTTGGTCACTTCATTCACAGTTATGATTATTAACTGTACATTTTCGTCCATCCTTCTCTCTCTTCATCCTGCCCCTTCTCAAAAGTATTTCTTTCTTTCAACTGCTACCTTCCCCTGACTGTCCTCTACCTTATCACTACACCCCCCACCACATCTCTCATTTTCTTCCCCTTACTTCCCTGAAGGATAAGATAGAATTATAAAACTGACTAATCAGACACCCACACACACAAACACACACACACACACACGTACCTTTGTGTGTGTGGATAGATGGACAGATAGATAGATAGATAGATAGATAGATAGATAGAGGTCTATATCTATATCTATCTTTCTATATCTATATCTATATATGTATATGTATAGATATACTTTTCTTCTTTGAAACAATTCTGATGAGAATGAGGTTTAAACATTGCCTGCCACCCCCTTTCCCCCTCCACTATAAAAGCTCTTCCTTGCATGTCTCCTTTATGTGAAAAAAAATTGTCACATTCTACTTCTTTCTTCCCGCTTCTTTCAGTGCATACTTCTTTCTAACACCTACATTCTTTTTTTTTTTTTTGGTGATCATACCAACACAATAGACTCATACCCATGCTCCTTGTCTATGCAGACTCTTTCTAACAACCCTAATACTGATAAAGTTCTTAGGAGTTACATGTATCATCTTCCCACATATGAATATAAATAGTTTAAATCCATTGAGTCCCTGATGATTACTCCTTCATGTTTACCTTTTTTTTAATTTTTAACTTGAATCTTCTATTTGAATGTCAAATTTTCTATTTAGCTCTGATCTTTTAATCAAGAATGCTCAGTAGTCTTGCATTTTATTGAAAAATCCATTATTTTACCCTTGAAAGATTATACTTAGGGTAGGTTATTCTTGGTTGTAATCCTAGCTCCTTTTTGTGTGGTCCTGACTGTGGCTCCATGATATTTAAATTATCTCTTTCTGACTGCTTTCAATATTTTCTCCTTGACCTGGGAGCTCTGGAATTTGGCTATTCCAGGAATTTGGAATTTCTAACAGTTTTTACTTTGGAATATCTTTTACCAGGTGATGAGTGAATTCTTTCAAATTTGATTTTACACTCTTGATCTAAGATATTTGGACAGTTTTCTTTGATAGTTTCATTTTTTTGAAATATAATATTTAGTCTATTTCTTTGATCATGACTTTCAAGTGGTCCAAAAATTCTTAAATGATCTCTCCTTAATCTATTTCCTAGGTCAGTTGATTTTCTGATAAGATATTTCGCATTTTCATGGTTGTTTTTTTCATTCTTTTGACTCTGTTTTATTATATCTTGCAATCTCATGGAATCATTACCTTACATTTGCCCAATTCTAATTTTTAAGAAATTACTTTCTTAGTGAGCTTTTATATCTTTTCCCCCCAATTTGGACAATTCTGCTTTTTAAGGACTTCTTTTCTTCAGTGAATTTTTGTGCATCTTTGACCATTGGGCCAATTCTGTTTTTTAAAAGGTGCTATTTCCTTCAGAATATTAATGCTTCTTTCGCTAAGTCATTAATTCTCTTCTCCTAATTTTCTTGCATCACTCATTTCTTTTCAATATTTTTCCTCTGCTACTCATATTTTTCTTTAAATCTTCCAAGAATTCATTGCTGACTTTTTTTCTTTGAGGCTTTGCTTTTAGCTGTTTTCTAAGAACATACAAGCTGCTGTCTTCTTCTAAGATTATGATTTGGTCTTCTCTGCCACAGTAGTAGCTTTTCATGGTCACATTCTTTTTGTTGTTTGCTCATTTACTAGCATATCCATTCACTTTGAACTTTATGTTAAAGTTTGGCTTACTCACCTGGGGGTAGGGAGGCATTGTACCAAGCTTCAGGCTTTGTTTTAATGCTGATTTTGAGATAGTTCTGGGAGAGTGCAAGTTTTAGTATTGTTATCCTGTTAGAGATTTGGTCACTGCTCTCCTGGTCTATGCACCAGTCTTTAACCAAAAAAGGCCTTACACTCTTGCAGCCCAAGTGCTAGTGCTCCTCTTGGCCATTCATTGCAACTCCCTTGTGATGGATCACAAGGGATCCTTTCCATCCTGGAAGCATGACTCAGAACTGCTTATGGATAACTGCTGTCAATAAATGCCAGCTGCATCCGATACCAAGCACTTTCTTTTTGACCTGTTGTGCTACTTCTTTACTATCTCTGGATGGTAACCTCCCAAAGCTGTTGTTGCTACTATTGTAGCAGCTACCTCTAAGGCCCACTGCTAACATTCTTACCTTACTCCAGCCACCAGGCCAGTGTTTACACACCTCTCCTACAACCTCCTTTGTTATCTTAAGCTGGAAAAAGTGTCCCTCTGAACTTTTGTTGGTTCTGCTGGTCCAAAATTTGATTTGAGGCAGTATTATGAAATTGTTTCGAGGGGAATATTGGGAGAGTTCAGCCCCAGCTGAACTCCTAGCCTGTAATCTACCATCTTGGCTCTACCCTCCCCCTGAAGATCTCTTTGAAGGATTCTTCAATTATAATGTAAAAATAAAATTCTCATTGAGGAAAACTTCCTCCATCTTATCTGCTACAGTCTGAAAAATAACTGATAATAAAGATGATTGGAAATCACACATCGGATTTTTAATTTACTGTAATGATGAGTTTAGCATATTTTGTATTTGTTTTAATAAGCTGTCAACTTATGTTATAAAAATAGATACCAAATCAACTTTCGAGTACTAGATATGCAAGAAATCACAGGTTTGAAGATGATGTTAATTGAATTTGTCACAAGTAGATTTTTTATAATAGGTTTTCTTTTCCTTCTTTCCTTCCTCCTTCCCTTCCTCCTTCCCTCTCCCCATCTTTCTTTCCTTCCTCCCTTACTTCCTTTCTCTCCCCCTGCCCATGTCTCTGTCTCAGTTTCTGTCAGTATATATTTATTAAGTAAGTTTGTATATTCTCCTTCAATTTAGTAGCAGTCAAAGTTGATGTTCTCAATGTTATAATAGCCAGAGAAAGAGAACAACCTTTTTTGACTTAATCCTGAGATCCCCATTTAAGCTGGAATCTTTGTACCCATCACTCCATCAAGGAAATTAGCTTGACTTCACAGTGCATTAGCGCACTTGATGGCAGGCAGCCAAGTGACCTGAAACACTGAATGTGCCTCCCAGAGTGCTTACTTTATTAGCAGGTAGTGACAGAGGCCGAGTCAATACTATTAGAAACTCTAACTAAAAAAAAAAATTGATCTGTGGTTTGGGGCCTCTTTAATGATTACATTTGATTGCATGACTAGCCCGATTGACTGCAAAGAAGTCAGTGTTAATAAAATAGCTGAAAAAAGTGATTTGGCCAAAAACCAGTGGATTCAATGGTTGTGTATAGACATAACCTCAGGCACTGTGAAGGGTGGAACTCATTATGATTCCCCTTTGAATTGTAGTGACACCATTAAACTATGTGAAACAGTGTACATGCACTCAACTGGCAACCTTAAGTTTCTACTTTGTTCAGATAATGTTTCATACTCAATCATCTGCATGCACTTTCTGCTTACTGCAGTGGTCATGAAGGACAAATTTATCTCTTTAATAAATATATCTATTACCCTTAGTTCTATGAGAACACAGATTTAATCTAAACGCAGCAATTCAAATATTGCAAAAAAAAATGCTATATCCTAATTAAGAGAGGGGTGACACAATTTCCAATTCCCTGTAGTGGAAATGACTATTTATCATGGAAGTACAATTTTGATAAGAACCAGTCTGAGAAATTTCTTGATACTGCTAATATTTTAAAAATCAAACATTGTTAGGATGGTTATAATAATTAGTTTAAATTAACCTACATTAGACCTCTGAAGCATAAGTATTAATACTGAAGAAATTTTATATATCCAAGCCTCTCATTTTAAAGATGACAGAAAAAAGGACCAAATATATAAAATGAGCACCTGTTCATTTAAATGGAAAGTAGAAAACATGGGTTTTGAACTAAGGATTCCTGATTCCCATTGAGACATTTTTTACTAGAGCATCTTGCTTTTCTAATTGATATAATTATTTTTACCTCATAAAACTAAATATCCTAGATTTCCATCCTTATTTCTTTCTTCCCCATCCCATCCTCTTTGTCCTGTTCTTCCCTATCTAGCTCTTTATTTTTTCCATCTCTTCCTTCCTTTCTTCCTTCTCTTTCCTTTCTCCTTCCTCTCTCCCTCCCTCCATTCTTTCCTTTTTTCTTTCCTCCTTTCTATTCCTTAGACCACTTCAGACATGTATGTTTTCAGCTTGTCTGCCATTGGTAAATTGCTCAAGGTCACCTGAAACTTCTGATAGGAAATGGGGTACACAATTCCTGTTATTGTCCTTAGAAACAGCAGTGATAATGATTCCCTATGCAACACACAGAAATTGTACCTCCTAAGTGTCCACTTTAGATTTATCTGATTAAGTGAAGCAGAGAAAATAAGGGATGTGTTAGCATTGCTTGCTTGCTGGAAAAGACCCAGATTTTGTGGTACCTGAATTATTTAGAACTATTCAGTCTGTTTCCTAAATACATTTTTCTTTCCCTTTCCTCTTCCCTCCCACCCTTTCCCTTATGAGTGCAGGAGAACAAAAGCCATAGAAAATGTTCATAACAGTTTGATGTTTGTGCTGTGTATGAATGCTGCTATTTTCACATAATTTTCAGTGGCATAATACCAAATCAACTGTGTTAAATGGTTTTGTATGACAAGACTAATAGCAACTATTTCTGCAGAGCAAAAATTCATTGTGCCCTTTTGCAGCAGAGATGGGAATTGCAGGATGCCAGCAGCATGTTTTCTGTTCTCTTTGTATTACTAACGAGGAGTACACGATGGAGGTAATATTGCAGATGTTGCTGCTTTAATTCTTTTTACATTATTCAGAAGAAACTAACAATGGCTTTACTCCCAGTTCCTTTGAGATTCTACAACTAACATCCATATATATTGAGGGGTGCAAAATAATGTATTCATACTCTTCTTTCAAAGCCAAGAGGTCCAGAACATGCACAAATGCTTGTTTGTAAGCATGCAAGATGTAATTGAGACAGACTGAGGTTATCATTTTAGCAGGTAGTTGGTGCTAGTAACACGCAATTCTTTAAATCTGCTATCTCTTCCAAAACCAATCAGATGGTGTTGTGTGATTTTTGGTGTTCACTTGCTCTTCAGTCCACTAAATTGCACGTAATTGAAATGGAAACACATTACTTGAACAGTTGAATTGATGTAAGCAATATACTAGAAACATCCTAATGCTGTAAGCAAAAGCTTCTAAAACTGGGATCATATTTCTGTCCCTATATGTTAGGAAGGTAGGGGATTTCCTAAAGCCTAAACAAATGGATATATTCTCTGTACCACTTTGTGGAGAGAAGGGACAATAGTGACCTCTCTAATACCTTTTATCTACCTTTTATCAAAGCATGTAGAAAAGAAGATTTACTTTGATCATAGCTTTACCCATGAATTGCTCAGATGGAACAGTGTTGAAAAGTTTGAGAACTAGTATTTTCTCAAATCAGATAAAAGCTAGCAGGAAGTGAGACTCTGGTGTGTGGGATTTGAGCATGGGTTATTTTTATTGTACCTAAAGCAACAGTTGTACCTTGATTAAAATAATTTGTCAGAATATTTTCACTAGGTGAAATATGCAACAAATGTCTTGCATATTTGCCATCTCAAAAGAGGATTGAGAGAATAATGCAAATATGACAATATTCTTGTTGATTCAATTTAAAGAAACATAATGAATTCTCACTCACATGCAGATGAGGATTAAGAAATTTATTGTTAAAATGCCTTTTCTATAACAAGAAAATGTCATTTCAATGAATCTAGTTCTATATTTTGATCATCTTAATTCTATACACACAAACACACACAGTTATTTCTAGCTTTCAGAGAGCTTCAAACAAGTCAGAAATTTTTCTCTCCTTCTAACATGGCCAAGAACTTTGTGCCTTTCTTGGTCTCTCATCCTAGTGAAATTTATATTATATTTTATAGTTACTTAGTTTTTGGCCATTTGTATACATCTTAGATAACCTCCTTACCTCCACCCCCAAACAAAGACTATAAGCTCAATAAGTATTAATATCATGTCTTAATTATTTTTTAACCTTACTTACATAGTGTTTTATAATAAGTATTCATGTAGTATGTGGTTGTAGAAAGTTTATATGTATGATAATTACTATGATATTATAATGCGTAAACTGAGTCTGTGGTTATTAATTCCTGATTGATTAATCAGGATCCAAGTTAAAAACTGAATATACTGTATCTAAGAATATGATGGTTTACAAATGGTATGTATTAAATTAATTGATTGATATTATAAAATCTATTGAATTGATTTTATAAAAAACAATATTTGTCTTCAACACATAACAAAATAATACAATTTAATATCAATAAAGTCACTGGTCCATTGAAATAGTAAAGCATTCTCCTGGGGATGCTAGGTGGATGTACATTAGGGAAAAACACAATTAAATAAGAATAAAGATCATAAATCATTCAAAGTAGATATAGCTTTTAGTTTATTATTAAGTCTGGTTTCTGTTTAATTACTGGCATAATAAAATAAAAGTTAAAATATGATGCAATCTACTTGAAGATAAGAACTATTGTTTTTGTCTTTGTTTCCCTAGCAGTGAGAAATAATAAAAAGTACTGGAAAGAGAACTGAGCTTGATGTCAGGAAAACCCAAATTCAAGTACAGCCTCTGACACACACAATATTTGCTCCCTGTATGTCCCTGGACAAATTTTTCAGCTTCTCAGTACCCTGGGGAACTTTTTAAGGTTGTTATTTGCAGAGCAGGTGCTAAAAGGTGCCAATCTTGTACTGGGTAAAGGGAGTTTCATCATTAATAGGTCCCCATAGCAATGAAATGATTAGTCCCACTGAAAAAAAACTATCATTAATGCTTGCTTAAAGTATGGAATAAAAATATTTTCTGAATAGAATCTGAATTAAAGACATTAAGGAAAAGGACAATGGGCACCTAGGTGGCAAAGTGGATAGAGAACATTATGAAATGCAAAATGGATAATTTTGATTAAATTAAATTGACAAGTTTTTGCATAAAGCCAATGCAACCAAGATTAGGAGGGAAGCAGAAAACTGGGGAAGAATTTTTATAAATATCGTCTTTGATAAAGGTTTCATTTTTAAAATATATAGAGAACTGAGTCAAATTTATAAGAATGTAAGTCATTTCCCCATTGATAAATGGTCAAAGGGTATGAACAGGCAGTTTTCAAATGATGAAATTAAAGCTATCAATAGTCATATGAAAAAATGCTCTAAATCACTATTGATTAGAGAAATGCAAATCAAAACAACTCTGAGGGACCACATCTCACCTATCAGATTGACCAACATGACAAAACAGGAAAATGATAAATGTTGGAGAAGATGTGGGAAAATTGGAACACTAATACATTGTTGGTGGAGTTTTGAACTGATCCAATCATTCTGGAGAGCAATTTGACCAAAAGGCTATAAAACTGTGCCTTTGACCCGTTAATAGCACTTCTGGGGCTATTATTCTAAAGATCATACAAATGGGAAAATGACCAACATGTGCAAAAATATTTATAGCAGCTTTTTTTGTGATGACCAAGAATTGGAAATTGAAGGGATGCCCATCAACTGGGGAATGGCTGAACAAGTTGTGGTATATGAATGTAATGGAATACCTGTTGTACAATAAGAAATGATAAGCTGGTGGATTTCAGAAAAACCTGGAAAGATTTACATGAACTGATGCTGAGTGAAGTGAGCAGAACCAGGAAACATTGTGTGCAGTAATAGCCATATTGTGTGATAACTAAATTTGATAGACTTAGCAATGCAGGGATGTAAGACAACTCCAAAAGACTAATGATGGAAAATGCTGTCCACATCTAGAAAAAAGAAGTATGGAGTCTGAATGCAGTTTGAAGCATATTATTTGTTCTCTCTCTTTCTCTCTCTCTCTCTGTTTCTTCTTTTTTGTGGTTTCCCCCATTGATTCTAATCCTTCTTTGCAACATGACTAATATGCAAATAGGTTCAATATGAATGTATATGTTGAGCATATAACAATTTGCATATTGTCTTGAGGTGGAAGGAGGGGAGAGATGGGGAGAAAATTTGGAACTCAAAGTCTTATGTAAGTGAATATTAAAAACTAAAAATAAATAAACATATTTATTATAAAATAAATTATCCTTGTCTAATCTGTTAATTCTTCTAATGTATTTTGTAGATTGCTACCATATAAATCATCTGAAAATACAGTAGTAAACCTGCCGTTGCCCAGCTCACAACCTTCAGCTGCTCTTCATGTCCCTATCATAGGGATTGGGTATGCAATTTCATTTATAACAGTACTCTTGGATGAGGAAAAGCCCTTTACATGCACATGTCAGTTTCTAAGATTATAAATTTCAGTGACTTGCCAGGGTTCCATAGCCATATGTAACTATACTTGAATTCATATCTTTTTTGTTCTAAGGCCAACTCTCTATCCATTAAACCCCACCAAAATCAGCAAAACAAATCAATATAGCAAAAATAAAATACAACTCTTTAGATATGTGTGATGCTCCATACAAGTCTATCTCCTGACATTTCAAAGGAATAAGAGGGGCGATGTCTGCTCATATCTATTTGAGAGGAGTATGCTTTTTTGTTATAATTCTGTATTATTATCTTTTTTCTTGCCTTGTGGTAGTTCTTTCTATTTGCATTGTTTTACTCAGCATGTATATTGGTTTCTTAATTCTACTTACTTCACTCTACCTCAATTCATGCAGATCTTTCTGTACTTCTCTTTATTCATCGTATGCATTGTTTCTTATAGTATAATAATATTTTATTAGAATTATGTACTACAATTGATTTAGCCATTCCCCAGTTTATGGATATCTGCAGAAGAAGTGCAGCTAAAAATGTTTTGGTATATAGAGGAACTTTCTTCTTAACAATTGTGTCTTTGGGAGCCAAGATGGCAGAATGAAAAGGTAGTTGCTCTCACTCTCCCTATTAACCTCTGAAAACACAGAAAATATCACCCCAGAAAAAAAAAACCCTGGAACACCTGAACTAGAAAAAAAGACAAGGAGTAGCAGTGCAGCAGACCAGCAAGCGGGTCTCCCAGTGCCTCAGCAAAAATAAGGAAGGCAGAACTACAAGGGGCCCCAGGCAGACAAGTACCCTGCGGCATTCATCTGAAAGGAGGTGAAGAAAACAACCTAAAGGCTTCCTAAAGCCCGGGCCTTACTGATTCCAACCCAACACCAGTTGAGCTGTAGGAGCTCTAAGCCTCCAATTGTGAAGAAATCCTGAAGCCCAGGTGGTAGAGCAGGCAAACACCAACACCTGGACCTCCGAGTGCCTCAGTGAGGGTGGGGAGAAACTGGTGGAAACCAGCTCAGAATACCACCAGGAGCCTCGGCACTCCACTGCAAAGGAATCTCCCAGTGCATTAGCAGAAACGAGGGAGACAACACTGCCAGGGGCCCCAGGCAGATAAACACCCTGCAGTACACATCTAAAAGGAGCTGAAGAAAGCTAAAGGAAAGGAAAGGAAAAGCAGGCAACCTAGAATTGCCTGAAAGTTCCAGCCTTGCTGATTCCAGCCCAACAAGGTAAGCTGCCAGAAACCTACAGCCTCCAATTCCCAGCATAAGAGGCCCCAGCACAAAAGCCAGTGACCAAGACCTAGGCTCCCAACACAAGAAGCTTGGGTCAGTACCCTCTGTTCCCCAGCAGGAGAGCTCAATCTCTTTAAAGGCCAGGGAATAAAGAAACACCATGAGTAAAAAGAAACATACCATAGATTCATATTATGAGAAGAGTGAAGATCAAGACAGAAATTCTGAAGAGGACAACATTGTCAACAAACCCACATCTGCAACAACAAAAGGGAATATGAACTGGTCTGAAGCCCAAAAAGCCTTCTTAGAAGAGCTCAAGAAGGATTTTAATAGTCAAATGAGAGAGGTAAAAGAGTCCTTCAAAAATACAATTGGCCATTGGAAAAAAAATACACTGAAGAAAACAAGTCCCTAAAAAACACAATTGGCCAATTGAAGAAGGAAGGACAAAAACTAACAGAAGAGTACACTGAAGAAAACAAGTCCCTAAAAAACACAATTGGCCAGTTGAAGAAGGAAGTACAAAATCTAACAGAAGAGTATACTGAAGGAAACAAGTCCCTAAAAAACACAATTGGCCAGTTGAAGAAGGAAGTACAAAAACTAACAGAAGAAAACAATCTGTTAAAAACTAGAATTGGACAAATGGAAACTAATGTCTCTATGAGAGAGCAAGAATCAGTCAAACAGAAACAAAAAAATGAAAAAATAGATGAAAATGTAAAATACCTCATCAGTAAAACAACCGACCTGGAAAATCGACTCAGGAGAGACAATTTAAAAATTATTGGACTACCTGAAAATCATGATGAAAAAAAGAGCCTGGACAGTATCTTTCAGGAAATCATAAAGGAAAACTGCCCAGAAGTCCTAGAACCAGAAGGGAAAATAACCATAGAAAGAATCCACCGATCACCACCTGAAAGAGATCCCAAATTGACAAGCCAAGAAATATAATAGCAAAATTCCAAAATTACCAGATGAAAGAGAAGGTGCTGCAAGCAGCCAGAAAGAAAGAATTTAAATATCATGGAACCACAGTCAGGATTACACAGGACCTTGCAGCTTCTACATTAAAAGACCACAGGGCATGGAACATGATATTCCATAAGGCAAAGGAGCTTGGAATGCAGCCAAGGATCAATTACCCAGCAAAAATGAGCATCATTTTTCAAGGGAGGAGGTGGATATTCAACGAAATAGGAGACTTCCAAACTTTCCTGATAAAAAGACCAGAGCTCAACAAAAAATTTGATCTTCAAGTACAGGACTCAAGAAGGACTTAAAAAGGTAAATGGGACAGAAGGATACAATATGTTGTTAATAAGGGGGGCTGTTTAAACCCCTACAAGGGAATATGAGACTTGCAACCCTTGAGAACTGTATTGTTATTACACCTTGTTAAAGGAGTATACATTCAGAGGGTGGATATTAGTTGACTTTGATGTAATGATAAAAAAAATCTAATCCAGTGGGTTAAATGGATCCAAATAAGTGAATCAATCTGATCTTACAAAATGTACCTAGAAAGGAGGAGGCAGACAAGGGTAAATTACATAACAGGAAAAGACACAAAATCCTATTACAGCGGAGTTGAAAGAAGGGGGGGGGGAGCAGTGTTTGAACCTTACTCCCATCAGATTTGGCTCAAAAAGGGCATAATATAATCAGTTAGGTATAGAAATCTAACTTGCCCTATAGGCAGTAGGAGGGAAAAGGGGAAAGAAAAGGGAGGGGGAAAGAAAAGGGAGGGGAGGAAAGAAGGGAGGGAAGCAGCAGTAAGACTAAAGGGGAAGAAGAGGGAAAGGGATAATAAAAAGGGGAAGAGACTAAAGGGGTGGTGGTCAAAAACAATTGTGTCTTTGGTTTTAAGCCTGGTAGTTGAATCTCTAAGTCAAAAGGATTATTACATCATTCAAAAGTGGTTTATGTAATAGTAATACTGATTCACTGTTCCATCAGTAATGCACTAATGTGTCTATCTTCTTATAACCCCTTTAAAATATACTTATTTTGCTTTTTTCATCATTCTATAGGTCAGTCTACAATGATTTATTAAGATATTACCATGTGCCAGGCACTGTCCTAATTGGTATTAGAAATATAAACAAAAAAGAAATCAGTCCCTTACCTCAAAGAGCTTACATTCTAATGGGAAATAGCCATATAAGAGGATTTTGTAAAGGGGTGAGGAAGAAAGTATACTGCTTAGAGTCATGGTAGAGAAGTCCAGAGTAGTATTAGTTACTGAGAAAAGGAAGAGCTAGCTGTTTTGGGTCCTTTCCCTAAATAAAGGCTCTCAGAGGAGCCATACAATTGGAGTGAATAGGCCCAAGAGAGAGTGTTCTTCCTGTGTTTCAGATCCAAGACCTGAAGTGAACTTCTAGGATGAAAAGGTTCCTTCGTTACTATGGAGAAGTCTGCAGACTATTAGGAAATAAATAGATGGCTGACCTGGGCACTCTTCTTAAATCTTTGCCAATAGCTAAATGTAAAGTAAAAAGGTTATTTTGATCACAATGTTTATTATTAGTAGTAATTTGGAGTATTATTTTATGCAATAATAATGGTTTGCAATTCTTTTGAATTTTGGTTATATGTTCATATCCTTTTACCACCTATCTATTAAGAAATGGCTTTTGATTTTATATATATGTATAAGCATACATATATAAATGTAAGCATATTATGGATACATATTTTCTATATATCCTAAATATATAACCCTTATCTGGGAAATTTTGTACAAAGTTTTTTTGTTTGTTTTTACACACAAACACACATACACACACACACAAACACACACACACACACACACACCATTCTAAAACTTCTTACTTTAGAAGCATTAATTTTGCTTGGGCAGAAGCTTTCCAAAGCATATATTCAAATTATCTTATTTGTCTTTGGTAGTTGCCTTCATCTCATCTAGTTATGATTATAGCTCCTATTCATAGCTGTGAGAGGTGTGTTATTTGCTATTCTTCTAATTTTTAGTGGTTTGATCTTTAATACTAACATCAGATACCATTTGGAATTTATTATAGACTATAGTCTGTTGATCTGAGCCTAATTTCTGCCTTTTCTCTTCAACTTTTATTATATCATTTTCTCATGTCATTCTTTCCTAAGTAAATTTATATGTTTCTGTTTACCGTAAGTAATTGAGTTTCATTGTTTCTGATTCTCATTTTTCTAGTCTCTTCTTTTGAGATACTCTCCCTCTCTGTCTCTCTCTCTGTGTCTCTCACTCTAGCTCTCTCTCCAAACAGTTTTGATGTCTACTATTTTAGAACATATTTTGGTGTTTGGGACAGCTATTACTACTTTATTATTATTTTTTTATTTTTTAGTATTTCTTTTGATTTTCTAGATATTTTGTTTGCTATTATTTGATTGAGTTTTGTAAAGTAACCCTGAAAGAGTTTGACTGATATGATGTTGACTATAAACTAACTTTGGTTTGCCATATTTTGTCATATTAGCATAGTGCAGTGATGAGCACTGAATATTCCACCACCTAAGGAGCAGTTTGAAATTAAATCCATACAAATATTAAGCAGATTGATCCCTAAACATTTCATGCATTTTGTAGTTACTGTGAATGAGATTTCCTTTTCTATTATTGTTTATTGGATTTTGTAATTACATAGATTTCTATTGATTGCTGTATTTTGTAGCCTGCAACTTTATTGAAGCTATCAATTGTCTCAATTTATATCTTTGGTGATTCTCCTAGGATTTTCTAAGTAAACCTTAATGTTATCAACAAATATGTTTTTTTTAAAATCTCCTCTGTGCCTACATTTACATCTTAATCATTTTTCTCTTATCATTGCTATTACTAGTATTTTTAAACTCTATCAATATTAGTATAGAGACAGCATCCTTATTTTACTCCTATATTTATTGGGTGCTAATTATCTCATTCAATCCTCACAACCGCCCTTTTGCATAATTGATGTTTTTATTGCCATTTTACATATGAACAAATTGACACTGAAAATGGTGAATGATTTATCTAGAATGGCATAGTATTTCAGGCAGGATATTGGAAAGGAAGTTATCTCCAATTTAGCCTCATCTTATCTTAGTTGCCTCTGCTATCCTACATGAATCACCTGCTCCAACCAAATTCTTTAAAACTTCCTTATTTTTCCTTCCCCAAATCTTTTTTTCATTCCATACAAAGTACCTAAAAACCTATCTCTCCTTTATCCTCATAAATATGTCTTAGATATCCTTCATGATCATCTTTTCTGTGAAATAAAGTATAAAAAATCATAAGACAAGGGTTCAGATGCATTTCATTTGATAGGATCTTGGACTAGTTACTTAATATCTCTGAATCTCCATTTAATTATCTATATCCTTAAGGGGGTTGGACTAGGTGATTTCCAAGGACACTTCCACCTCTACATATCTATCTATTGAGGCAGCTAGGTAGCATGGTGGATAAAGAACCAACCATGGAGTCAGGAGAACCTGAGTTTAAATGTGGCTTCAGACATTTACTAGCTGTGTGATTCTGGGCAAGACATTTAATTCTGCTTGCCTCCAAAATGAAAAAAAAAATCTATCACTAAGATCTAAGAATATGCTTATATTCTGCTCCAGACCACATTGATGTTTTCCCCTTTACAAAGAAGAGTGTATGTTTTCTGTATCATTTAATGGTAATCAACATAATCTTATGAAATGTAATATTGAATTGCATTTGAAATCATTCTCATATTTTTATTCTATTTTTAACTTTTTTCCTACTAGAGTATACTTTTACTGAAAGAACATGATATAAAGACTTATACAAGCAAGTCAATTTGCAATTATTAAGCTTCAAATATATGTATAAGGCATTGTATTAGGTTGTAGAGATATAAAGATGGAAAACCTCAAACAATCCTGTCTTTCTAACTTTTTTTTTCCAATCTGAATTCAAGAGAAAATAGCCAATATGGCAAAAATGAAGGTCTTTTATCTGAGCTGCAACTTGGAGTTCCATACAAGTGCTGGTACTCAAGGAGGAGGATAGGAACAGGGTAAATATAGGGGTATTAAGGTGAGAGAATGGCCAGGCTGCAGGTGGGAGTGGTTAGGCAGAGGGAAAGGTGCTGCAGGTGCAAGGCAGTTGTGACATTCTATGATTTCCTAAGGTAAGTCGTTTTGCATAACAAGTGAAAGTCCACATAGTGGAAATAGTCAGAATCTGGTAGTGATGATGTCTGGTCAACTTCAGGCAAATTCATGGGTCTGGGAATGGGGACAAGGTCAGATTCATTCAGTTGAGTCTGATACATCATTTACTATAAAGCACATTACCTTCTCACTGAAAAGAAAAAATAAGTGTTATTCTTCATTCCTCACTCCATATATTCAATCTAATTTTGAATTTTGTCCTATTTTTTTCCTTTACAACATCTTTCATATACATTCCTTTCTCTCCATTCACAAAACTAGCACCCTCATCATGTATTGCCTAGATTATGACCATAGCCTTCTACTTATTCTCCCTGCCTCAAATATCTCCCCACTCCAATTTATCCTCCACTTAGCTGCCAAGTTAATTTTCCTAAAACATTGGTCTAACTATGTTACCCATCTGAACCAATAAACTCAAGTGGCTCCCTATTATCTCTGGGGTCAAATATAAAATAATCATTCTAACATTTAAGCTCCCTCCTCCTTTTCTAAGAGTCTATCCCACATACTTTTCAATCCAGCTTCACTGGCCTATTTGCTGTTCCTCACATGAGACTTCAACTCACAACTATATATTTACATTACTTTTTACTGTTCACTCTCTTCATCTCTGCCCCCTAGTTTCTCTGGCTTCCTTCAAGAATCAAGAGACACCTTACCTTCTATAGGATTCCTTTCTAGGTCTTAGCACATACTTGTGGCTTGCTTGATGGACTTACTGACATGATACTTTTTAATCATATGCGAGTAGACAAGTCTCCTCACCTGTCTGAAATTCAGTCCTTTTATTTGTAAAATGGAGATTGTAATATTTACACTAACCCCATGGGCAAGTTGTGATCAAAGAATTTTGGAAACCTCAAATCTACATAGAAGCATGAGTTATTACTACTCATAGAGTTGTTGTGAGAAAAGAATTGTTTATCCTCTATGGCTTACTAATACAGAGCTTTGCATAGAATAGGTTTTTTAAAACCTTCACTTATTAATTGATACTAGCGTTTTAAATTAGGGAGACTAATAACATGCAGCATATAAATTCTGCTTTGGGGTAAGTATCTATTCTTCCCATTTACAGGTCTGAAGCTTGGTGTTCCAACTGCATATCAAACCCAATGTTCTTTAAATTGTTAGAATAATGCCCAAAGTGAGGCTGAATTCTATTTGCTCATTTTGGTCTCATTTCCTCACTTATATGGCATTACCCTGAGGATTTTTCTCAGGACTTTAGACGGAAGATAGATTACCAAGTATTTCAACTTACTATACAGAAAAGTTGGGCACGGTTAGGCAGCCTACTAGCTTGACTCACTGAGTTTCATTTGTTTAATTTGGATCTTTCATCTCTGTTGTCCAGTCTGTATCTTTCACATTGCTTTTGGCCAAATAAAAGTGCATTTTTTCTCCTCCTAGTATGCACATAATTACAACTCCTAGTAATACATTTTCAGAGCATATAAGCTAACCTTGCAAACAAATTCAGAAACTTCTTTGCTATGCAAACATTTATTTTTCCTTCTTTATACCATCCAGCACCAAATTCAATTTTTTGCTAACTATTCCCATTATTCCTCATGTTATAGAAATATGCATTTGATTACAATGGGCCTGGAGAGATTTAGGATGTAATAATGCTGTAGGTAATCATTTCATTTTTCACTTGTAGTTTGATTTTCTGAAAGCATGATTAATTTAGGACCAATGCAATCCTTGAATAGTGGTCTATTTTTATTGGTACACATGAATTAACTATAAAGCTTTATTATCCAATGGAAATGCTTAATTCCAAATAATGATGCTAAATAATTAATAGAAATAGTATAATCTAAATAACTGAATCAGATGATTATGATTTTATCCTATAATTAGAATCATGGAAATAATAACAAAATGTTTCTGACATGTTTCTGAATACTTGATATCACCCAGAAACACAGAAAGATATTTTCAAATGGGATAAAATTTAAAGATGCTGCAAAATGAATGATTTGGGCCTTCTTTAATCTGCCATTCATTTGGTGTTAGTCTTCTAAGCTGCTGTTCTTCATAAAAGTCCATTTTCAAGGCCTCATTATGACATGGATATGGCACTGATATCTAGAAGGCTCTACTAACAGAGGAGAAGCTCCAACAGGTTCTAAAAGGCAGAGATGGTTTCCAACTCAGGGTCAGGGATAGACTGTATATCCAATGAAAGACAAGTCTAGCTAAGTCATGTCAATTTATAATTTGATTGACTATATAGGATGATGTTTTTTTGACACAAGTTGCTCTCAGAGATCATCTGCTATGTTACAGAGAGTGTAAAACTCTTTATGTCACTGGATGGAATATCTGCCCCAATGAGATCACACAAAATTCAGTATTTCATATTGTCATTAAATAATAAATTTCAGAATTATTCATTTCTTTGCCAATACGATTAGTTAATTATACAAAAACAAGAATTGTAAGAGGCAAGGTGATATAATGGGGAAAACACACAAGAACTGGGGTTAACTATTCTTTCTGACAATTACTAGCTATGTGATATTGAGCAAATCATTGAGCATTATTTTCTTAACCTGGAAAATAGAAATGAAAATACTTGAATGATCTACCTCACAGGCTTATCTTGAAAATCAAACAAGATAACAAATGAAAGTTCTCTGTAAATGGGAAAGTATTAAATGAATTCAAGGTCACTTGTTTTTGGGACATGATCATTTAAAATTTAGTTATGGTCTATTGCATTTTGCATGCTTCACAGGTGTTATAGAGGGAGAAAAACAAATGAAGGGAATGGTCTGTGTCCTAAAGGAATTTGTGGTGTAGTTGACTGAATACTGTGTATGCATAAATATCATTAACAAGTCTGTTCCCAAACAAAGTAGAAGGAAGTACAAATAGAGCACAGTAGCTAAAAACAATCTACATAATATTTTTAGTTTGTAAGGCACTTATGCATATTATATCATTTGATCTCTCCAATGATATTTTGGTATTGTGATCTCCATTTTACAGAGATGAAAGTGAGGCTATGAGAGGTTACTTGCCCAGGACCGCAGTTATTAAATGTCTAAGGTAGATGTGATTTCAAGTCTTTGTGATATACTCCTCTACTTTATACTCTATACTATCTAGTGGACTATGTACTTAGGCACATGAAGGAAGAAAATAAAGCAAGATAAAACTATCACAGGCACACTTAATATTAATGATTAGCTAATGGAGGCTTTCTAGAAGAGTGATGGTGGTGGATTTTTGATTGGTTTTAATGGAAGAGATACGATATTTAACACATATTATTCCCATCCACCCACCCCATGTACACATACACACAATCCTTCTTTGCCAACTGATTGTTGTTGTTGTTGTTTTATTATTATTATTGTTGATGACTACATTCCAGACCCTGGCATTTTATGCTCTCTTCTTTTATCTTCTGTCACCTCACTCATTTCCTATTACTGTCTTAATAGAATCTTCCATTCCACTCAAACCGGCTAACTTAGCGTTTTCAAAATGTGTCATGCAAAGTTTTTGTCATACTATTCCCCTTTCAGGAATGCCCTATCACTTCCTTTCTTTTTAACTAAATCCTCTTGAAACTTCAAGCCCAAACCAATTCTTATCTCTTCCATCAAAATTTACTGTCTACAATGACACTTGAGCAATCCTTCAGAACTCCTTTTATGTTTATTTTCTTTCTTTTTTTTTTTTTTTTTAGTGAGGCAATCAGGGTTAATGACTTGCCCAAGGTCACACAGCTAGTACATGTCAAGTGTTTGGTCTGAGGCCAGATTTGAACCCAGGTCCTCCTGACTTCAGGGCCGGTGCTCTATCCACTGTGCCACCCAGCTGGCCCCTTATGTTTATTTTCTTCACTAGTCTTTTAAGATGTTTCACGTTCAACCTGTTTTGTTATTTATTGTATTGTATGTGCTTTGAATTCCTAACTAAAATGTAATCCCTTATCAGGTAGAGACCACATCTCATACTTTTATATCCTTTGACTTTCAGTCTTTAATACACGAAAGCTAATCAAGTTATTTGTTTTTTTAAAAAAAAAAGGATTCTAACAGGTAAGTAAAACAGAATGGGAGGAGGTTAAAACAATGGACAGTGAGTACAGCTAGGAGAATATGAAAGTAAGCCAAGCATGAATGAAAAGATGAGGTATTTATTAAGTGCATACTATGAGAAAAACACCATATGAAGTGTTGGGGATACAAATAGAAAAGTAAGACAGTCCCTGTTACCAAGAAGCTCATATTTTAATGGGGGAGACTACTCATGTGGAATCTTTCAGCTACAAGTCAGATAGAAAACCCCCATAGTGCTTGGGGTGCAACAGCAAAACAAATAGGTGATAGAGTTGTCTGGGCCCTTCTCCACAGGAGTTACTTCCTCAGACAACAGTTGCGAGGGCTGGCCTAAAACCAAGACTGGTGGTATGAGGTTATTGCCATTCTCAGGAAAAATATCCACATCTGACTAATGGGGAAGTTCAGAAATTTCTGCTGGTGATGATGTGGAAGAAGCTACCCTTCTCCTTTCTTTCTCCTTTCTTACTTCATTAGTAACTATGGGGTTGATCTGGAAGTAATTTTGGTAGTTTAGGGATAGAGCTATTCCCAAGGCTTTTGGCTCAAAGTTCTAGGCTACTTCCTGTAGTATCTGAGAGGCTATAGTGGTTAAGGTAAGTGATGGTGATGGTTTGATTTGCCTGGCACATGCTACTTCTTGCTTCTCCCTCGTGGTGTTTTGCTGTTTCAGCCAAGGTATGAGGTAAAAGAGCTACTGTTTCCCATTTACATTGCTCTTCTTCATATGTATTATTTACATTACATCTTCTTCATACTCTACCTTCTATCCAAATTGCTATTTTAAAACCTAAACATCCATGCCTTTGTAATGTTTCACATCCCTGGAATATAATAAAAAAGAAAACATTTATTAAGGGCATTCTGTGTTATAAGTATGATGTGAGTTGTTAGGGAGAGAAAATGGTGAAAATGGGGTCATCCCTCAATGGAAGCTATGCTGAGAATTTAATAGAATATTAGATCTAGAGTCAGAAATTCCTGAGTTCAAACCCTGCCTGAGACTCTCACTTGCACTGTGACCCTAGCAAGTCACTTAACCTCTTTCTGGTTTACTTTTCTCATTTTAAAAATATTGATAGGAATAACACCTACCTTTCCAGGATTGTTGTAAGAATCAGAGCAGATAAATATACGTAAAGAACTTTGAAAACCTTAAAGCAGCAGGAAAATACTGACTAGGATTATTATATCAATATTTATTGTTATTTTCAAGCTAACAATCTATCTTGGAAATACATATACATACAGTTTAACTTTTGTAGGGGTAACCTTACTAAAAAAACTTTTCCTAACTCAGTAACTGAAATAACCCATAAATGTAGCACCCAAAAGAAAAGTGGTAACACATGGAACATTGTTTTTTTTTTCTCATTAGTATTTCCATAGAATTCTTTTGTGCTAACAGTTCAATAAGCATTTACTAAGTGTTTTCTGTGTTTCAGGCGCTATGCTAAGCAGTGGTAGTACATGTACAAACACAAAGAAAGACAGTCCCTACTCAAAAGGAACTTATCTTCTAATGAAGGAAAACAATATATAAAAGGACACTGAAAGATGGGGTGGGAGGTGAAAGAGGAAGGGAGATGAAGGTACCTAGTACATTCCAATGAAAGAGGACCCAGGTCCTGATGTGACCTAGAATAAAAAATAGTTACACATTATAACTCACATTTACATAGAGTTTACATTCTGGCACAAAGTTTATCTAACACCTTTATTTTTTCGCTAACGAATATCACTGACTTTGTATATTTGGATTTAAAGCCCAAAGAACTTCCACTATGCTTTGGGACCACAATTACAACACACAATTTGATTTTTAAAGGCAAATACTGAAAATACGCAACAAATGCAGGGGGATCTCTTTACAAAGGTAGGTAAAAAGACCAGTGAAACACCTAGTAGGATTCCCAGCCCCTCCACAAATTTGCTTGTATCTGGCCTCTCATTTTTTTTTTCTCTCCTGCACATAGTCATGAATGTGTGAGGTTGCCAATGATTAATTGGTAAAATAATTAATTAGAGGACAACATTGGCCAGAACAGGGGGAACAAAGACACAGTTCAAGTGAAAAACCCAGAAGCATTTTTTGGGTGTGTGTAGCACAAGTCTATGGAGAACAGTGACCTGCTCTCCCTGCTCCAAAGATTGGGGATTTAGAATGGTTTGTATGGTTTTACAACACAGGGAGGTAGGAGAATAGGAAGAATACAGAGTACCTAGAACCAGGATGCTTGTGCAAGTTCTGTCGATTTGGGACTGATATGAACTAGCTCTGTGGTTTCTGGCGCAGTGGACACTGCAAAGGATCACTGGCATGGCAAACTTGAGCAACACTCATTCTGCCTCCTGATTGGCTGATTTTGATTACCAGGTTATTTCAGCCTCTCCTGGATAATAAGGGAGCTCAAGCAAATCAAGATGATTAGTAAGCTCATTATTCATTCCATTTCTACACCAACAAGAAAGTGAATATAGTTACTAATACAATCATGAAAAAGACTGAAGTCATATAAGTTAAATGCACTAATGTTGAGGACTGACTATATATAGATATATTCAAAACAGACAACGGTAATTTTAAGAGAAAAACATCATGTGGTAGTCAGTAGTTTCTGGAAAAAGCTCTCTTTGCTTTGGCATAGCTTTCCCCTCCCTATCCCACCTTTAGCCCCAGCTTTTTTAGAGGATTCTCTGGTTAAGCTTCCTCCTCCCCCAAAACCTGACTGGCCCCAGCTTCTCTGATGCAGCATCCTGGCCTACAACCAATTAAAAAACCCAATCTACTCCATTTTAGATTTAGTAGCTGGCCAAGACTACTTTAGTCACTATATCCTGATGATGACTCACCAGATGCATTTCCAGATAGAGCTGGAGGACTGTCACATCTAGAAAAGCTAAGCACCACTATGACCTTGTGGTATGCCCTTGTTATATACCCTTGCTGTGTGTAGGAAAAATAAAGCTCCTCTTTTGTCAAATGTCGCCTTGCAAGGGCCTCATTTTGTCCTAATATTGAACTAAGAGTACTAGCTTTAGAGTCATGCTTGCAACACATTGGCATTGAGTGGAAATCCAAAAAAGCAAGTATTTTATATAGGTGAAGCTTGAAAGAAAGAACATCCTGAGATATGGAGTTGATGAGACAGTTCATTCCAAGAATGGAGGACTGTCGGTACAGCACAAAGGTGAGAAATGGAATGCTTTGTTTGGAGAATTAGCAAGAATGCTAGTTTGAATACACCACAGTGTGTGCAGAGAGGGTGGAAATATAAGGGCTTTGAATACCAAGCAGAAGAGTTTGTATTTGATCCTGAATTTGATTTTACTATGGAACTACTGAAAATGGTTAGATTTGTGCCTTAGGAAAATATATTTAGCAACTTTGTTAAGGATGGACCAAAGACGGAAGAGATTTGAGGCAAGAAGGAAAAAAAAATTGAGGCAAGAGGTAATGAGGGACAGCACTAGGGTGATTAAACTGTATAGTATGAAAAATTTAAAATTTGGCTGTTTAATCGGTATGTGGAGTGAATGATAGTGAGGAGTTGAGGATAATGCTGAGGTTTCAAATATGGATAAGTAGATAGATAATGATACCCTTGACATAAATAGGGAAGTTAAAAAGAGGGGTAGATTTTGGTAGAAAAAGAATGAGCTCTGTTTCAGTCATATTGAATTTGAGATATCTATAGTATAATTATTTTGAAATGTTTAGTAGGAAATTATTGATGTGGCCCTAGAGTTTAGGAGAGAGACTAGTTCTGGAAACAGAGATCAAAAAACCATTAGCAAAGCACTGATTTTAACTTCGTGTGAGCTGATCAAGTCACCAAGAGAAAAAATATATGGACAGTAAATATAGACATATTTTAGAGGAGTTTGAGAAAGAGTGGAAATTTAATGACTTAAGGAGAATAGTAGGGTCTAATGAGGATTTTTTTTTAATCTTAGGGAGATTTTTTTTTTTGTAGGCATCAAGGGAGGAATGAGTAGATAGAAAAAGACTGATAACTATAAAGACAAAGGATGATAGTGAGTCAATTTGAAGGAGAAGATACATCACAGCACTAAAGATTAGAACAAAAGAGGACAAAATTGGCAATAATCCAAGGGAAAATTATGTCAACAAATTATTAGGTGACTTCTTCAGCTGAAGTGGTGGGAGAATGAGTAGTGAGGAAAGTAGGAAGAAAAAAAGAGAGAAGGTTTTTAAATCTGCTGTTTAGAGTGATAGAAATAAATTATCAAGGAGTAAAAACATTTTTGTGCTGCAAGGAAGGTACGGTTGAGATGAGACAAAATAACTTTGTATTATCCCTACTCAACATGTTTATACAACACCAGCTCTGTTCATTATCCCATGAGTAGGGCTATAGGAGAAGCTGTTGTTTTTCTATCTTGGACATCTTGAATTCAAAATTGCTATCATATATCTAGTTGAAGATGATTAATAGGTAAATTGTGATGTGAAACTTAAACTTAGGAGAGAAGTGAGTATATACCCAAGCCCTTGTCCTGTTCTTTCGTTTCTTATCTCTCTAAATTCTCCTTTGGAAATCTCATAAACTCAATGAACATTGGTTCAACTACAATACCTATGAAATTACAAGAACAACGACTATAGAAGAAGACAGTATTATTATTATTTCTTGGTTGGAATTTGGCTAGGAGTGAGGGGTGATAAGACAAGGTACTAAGGGATTTAAGAGTATGGGGTATTATAGAGTTGAATAGGTTAACTATGGAAACCAAAGTTTAGTGACCTGACCATGGTCACATCACTATTAAGTATCAAAACAAAATAATTTTTAAAGTATTCTACTTTGTAATGACATTAACAGACTATTTACTCCCAATGGCCAAGGCAGGGTGGGAATCACCAGATGTTGCTCTGGACTGAAATCTAGGAGGGGCACATGCATGGATATACTGGAACCAGTCCCTGCTGACTGAAGGGAGCTGATCATTAAATTTTCAGCATAAAAAAATATATCTTCAACATTAACAGATGCTACAAAACACATGCTGCTTGATTTATTTGCTGATCTCTAAACTCAAGAAAGTAATGGAGAAAATGACTTTAATCCTAATTAAACTTAGTATGTCATGTGTAATTTTTTTTTTTTGGTGAGATGGTTGTCAAACATTTATCAGCATTCCCATGGATATAAGAAAGTCAGCCTTAGTAAAAGGAAAATCTGAATATACAGAAGAAAATTACAACGTGGTTCTGTAATAAAATGACTTATGCAGTACCTGATAACCTAGTGGAGCATCATTTTACTGCAGATATCACAGAAACTTGCCATGGCAAATGTTCTGAACAATCCAGATAAATTGAATAAAAAAAATAAAGAAGCATGGATATATCTGTAGGTAGAGAAATAGAGAGATTGATAGATGACAGGTAGTTCGATGATAGATTGATAGTAGGTAATAGATAATAGGTAAGGGCATATATTTACCCATTTATTACTATTTGCATTATGTATATCTGTGTATAAGACAAAATCAAACATAAGAAACAAAAACATAATGCTTAAACATGGCTTAAACCTAATTGAAATGGAGAGTTGCTGCATTTTGGGACCCAATCAAAAGTTATTCTGTGGTTCAGATCTACATTTCCTATTCTAATGCTTTCAGCATGAAAACCAGACAGGAACCAACTTTAATAAGAGCCACACAGTGCCTTCTGAAAACTCTATGCTTGAGGTACTCTCAGTTGTCTTTATAAGTTTTAAAATATTGAACAAGTAAAACTTCTTTTTGAAGGTAATGCATATCCTTACAAACAATATTATTGTGGGAACAAATGTTTTGGTATGACATTGCTTTCTCCTCATACCTATCTGGCCGTTTCTCAGTCTCTTTAGGTAGAGGATCATGAGGGAAAGTACTCTCAGATTTTTGTCTTTGTATCCTTAGCACCTATATTTTTGGCACAGAATATGCACTTACTATGCATGAATTGAATGAATTGCATTGATGAGGATTGTACTCTGTTAAAATTCAATGCAAACTTTAGATCTGATAATTATGCTCTTCAATCTCATTCATCAGTTATATGTTATAGATCCATACTACTTCTTTTAGTTGAATTGTTTCCTTCAGCATCATGAAAGACACCACTTCCTTTTCTCCATTACTGCCATCATCATCTTAGTTCAGGCACTTGAGCTTTCTCCAGGACTGTTATTATTATCTCCTAACTAGTCTCTCTATCTTCAGAATTTCCCCACTACCACCTATCCAATCCACAGCTGCTAGGTTATTCTTCCAAAAGATTATTCTGTACAGTCCACACTCTTGTACAACATAAACTTGCGTGCTTCAGGAAATTAAAAAAAAATTTAAAAAATAACTAGAAACGATAGCACTCCATAATTTTGATCAACCTTAGCTTATTAAGCTTAATTCTCTAAACATCTCCAAACACCAGAATCTTGACCTAATTATGTCCTGTTTATGTTTTTGTATGAGGTCACTGACACCTGGAATCATAATGCTTTTTACCTCCTTCAGAAGTTTGATTCCCATTCATCTTTTAAGTCTTATATCCTCTCCCACAGCCAGCCAGAATTGATTTTCCTCTCTTTAGAATAGCATTTTATACATCCCTTTAGGTTCAAATTTTAATTGATTTTTTTTGCATTTATGTAAGCATACCCTCACCACCCCCCACTGTACACACACATGCATTCAGCAAGTCTTCCCTTGTAACAAAGATTGGTGGTTCATTTTTTAAAAATTTCTATTATTACTTTAGGCAGCAAAACCAAAAGATAAATCAACTACATTATGGCATATACAACACTTCGTATTTGTACTCCTTCACCTCTCCAAGTAATGAAGTGAGAAGATTTTTTTAATCTCTTCTCAGAGGCCAACCTTGGGCCCTACAGAATTTTGTTTTCTTTTTCTTTTTTTTCCCCTATTTACTTTGTGAGAATCACTGTACATATTGTTTTACGGTTCTATTTGGAATACTATTTTTCTGTAAGAAATGAGACAGATGATGGTTTCAGATAAATGTGGGAAGACCTACTTATATGAACTGATGCAGAGTGAAATGAGCACGAGAACAAGTAATTCAATAATAATAACACAAAAACAATAATAAAAGACTTAATCTGATCAACATACTGTATCATCTTTTATGTTTTCCCTTTTTTTCTGAAATCTTTATGTTCTTTAAATCTTATGTTTTAATATACATTATATTTACTTATCTATTATCATTTGTTTAGCTATATCTTTATGGCTACCACACATACACACAAGTGCACACACACACACACACACACACACACACACACACACACACAAAGTGCTGCTATGACTATTTTGTCACATACCAGACTTCTCTTTCTGTCTTTGACCCCCTTTGAAGATATGCTTATTAGTGAGAACTCTTGGTCAAAGAGTATAAACACCACAGTTACTCTGTCACGTAATTCCAAATTCCTCTCATTTTCCAATGTTATTTTAATTTATAGTTATTAGTATATGCATCTTATTCTCATTGCTAATTTATAAGGTAATAAAGGTAGGCATTGCCTTATTCTCTTTTGTATCCCCAACAGTACCCAGAAATATGCCATTTATATAATAGACATTTGATTATTTTAACTTTATAAGATTTTAATGGAAATGCCTAAAATGGTAATTAATTTTCTAATTAATTTACATTAATGAAAATACATAGTCACCACCCCATTGTTGCCTCTACCCCCACTCCACTAAATTTGCTCCCAAAGCTCCTTATTATATCCAGGATGAAATATAAATTTCTCTGTCATTCAAAGTCCCTCATAACCTAGCCCTCCCTCAGCTTTTCCAGTTTTCTTATATTTTTCACCAACCAGCTTTAACTCAATGACATTGGCTTCCTTGTTCTCCATAGAACAAGATATTCTCAGACCAGGCATTTTTAGTGGTTGTCCCCAGTATCCACATCCTGACTTTCTTCAAGTCCCAACAAAAATTTTATCTTCTACAGGAAGCCTTTCCTAATCTTTCTTAAGTCTAATGCCTTCCCTCTTTGGATTATTTCCTATTTATCCTCTACATACCTGTTTGTACAGGAGTGTTTGTATGTTGTCTTCCCCATTAAATTTCGAGCTGCTAGAGGGCAGGGACTGTTTTTTGCCTCTTTTTTGTATTCTCATCCCTTAGTCTGGTATTTGACAAAATGTAGGCACATAGCAGGAGCTTAATGAATTTTTAATCACTACTGAATGACAGGAAAAAAAAATACAACTGTCAGAATTGAAAAGGGACTTTAAAATGGTTCAATGCAACTTAATTTTTAGATGAGAAAAAAAATAAAACTCTGAAAGGTTGAACTAAGAGCTAGATAGTAATAGATCTGGGATTCAAACCCATTCTTTAGATTCTAAATCCAATACTATATACATTATGTCATTAACCCTTTTGCAGTAGCAAGGTGAATTTTATAAATATTATATCATAGTTTTATTAGATTGTATTCTGTCAACATGGGCAGGGTAGTTGACCTCTTTGATCTTTCTTAAGATTTGTTCAGCAACTTATGAAAATAAATAAGTGGTTACATAACAGTTTTTACTTCTTAGAGGAAAGATAATATGAAGAAAAAAATTATATCAACTTTCCATAAGAGGTCTGTTAGTCATGGGATTTTAAAAATGAAATCACTAAGCATTCACCATGGAATTTTGTGTGAGAGTTTTAGAGCAAACTTGAATGGAAGAGGTCTTTCAAGGAGTATCAGCAAAGCATGACAGAATCATAAATCTCATGATCGGGGGAAATTCACAATTATCTGATACAATTCTCTGATTTTACAGTTGAAGAAAAACTGGCCCAGAAAGGTTAAGCAATTTTCCATGGTCCAAGAAGGATTGATTAGCAGAGGCAAAATTTGAATTAAAACCTTTGGCTTCAAGTGCAATGTGCTTTCTTTCTTTTCCTTCTTTCTTTTTCTTTCTTTCTTTCTTTCTTTCTTTCTTTCTTTCTTCCTTTCTTTCTTTCTTTCTTTCTTTCTTTCTTTCTTTTTCTTCTCCTTCTCCTTCTCCTTCTTTCTTCTTCTTTTTCTTCTTCTTCTTCTTCTTCTTCTTCTTCTTCTTCTTCTTCTTCTTCTTCTTCTTCTTCTTCTTCTTCTTCTCCTCCTCCTCCTCCCCCCCCCAGGCTATTAGGGTTAAATGACTTGCCCAGGGTTAAATGACTTGCCCAGGGTCACAAAGATAGTAAGTGCCTGAGACTGAATTTGAATTCAGGTTCTCCTGATTGTAGGGTCAGTGTTTTATCCACAAAGCCACCCAATTTCCCCAAGTTTCATTTAGTTTCCTCTATGCCATGCTGCCTCCTGGAATTTTGATAGTAAATTCCACATTCTAGAGGAAGAAGCATTTTTCCTTATTTATTCTTTGTTCACATTTATTTTTTCTTTTTTTTTTTTTGCAAAAGATTAACCACCGTTTGTCAATAAACAACACTCTGTATGTGTGTGTGTGTGTGTGTGTGTGTGTGTGTGTGTGTGTGTGTGTGTGTGCACATGGAGGAGGAAGAGCAGAGGGGTGAATGGGGAGACAGCATATGGGAATGAAAAAAGGAAAGTAGTTCCTTAGGGAATATAAGGTTTTTATTTATCCTTTTTAGATCTAAGTCTTGATCAAAACCTTGAAATTATTCTGTTATCTAGTTAAAATAATTTCATATATAATTGTTAATCACAAATTACCCCTTTTTTTCTCAGACCTACTTTGAATGTGCTTGGTTAGAATTTAGACCTAGATATGGCTGCAAACTTCTCTAATGACATAGGCTGTACCACATTGGGAGGGGGTTAATCATTTACTCAGTGAATAAAGAATACAACAAGAATTCATAAGCAATGTGGTACAGAAACAATAGACAATATCAGACTAATGATAAATTATAGTTATTGGTATACAGATATGGGAATACACAAATTGGTATTTCTGGAATGCTTTCCTTGTAACTCTCTGCTTCAGTGCAAAAGAAATATTGTTCAAAGACTCCTCTTTCAAAAAAGAACTTTTTTTCACTCTCTGAGACTATGACATGAGAAATGATCACTTTGATATGCATATATTCATCAGAGGAGAGATGTGTCTCTTTGAGCATGAAGATATGTGGTAGACCAATAGCATGAAACTTGCTCTTTTATTTTTGAATTACAATATCACTTTGGGCTGCTCTCTCACTCAAAGCTCCAGGTTTTATTTGCTGTCATTTTTATTATTACTGTTCAAGTTCTATTTTATTCTTCAGTAAGGAAGTCATACTGTGAAATAAAGGCTCTGCTCACTTTAAAGTACTCTTTTCCCTCCACCCTCCAAAAAAAAAAAAGAATTATGAAATAACTTTAAACATAGTTCTGCAATAACCAAGCATCATGGCATTTATGTAATTGTCAAAGTCAGAGGATTTGTCTCAAACCCTAAGCAAGTTCTCTAAGCCACTTCCAGAAATATCTACTTCCTGAATTGACACATTTTCCTAAGTATACTATCAGTGAAAAATTATTTTATTTATTATCCATAAATATTCACATGATAAGAAAATGGACTTTTGATTTGCATTGAGATAAAAGCACTAGAAACTTGCTTTATGGAAAAGGCACTGATTCAAATGTTTTATTGAAAGGTCAAGGTGTGTGTGATTGGGAGGGAGCATACTCCCTTTAAAAAGTCACAAAATCTACATAAGTGTTTTTCATGTAACTGGGGAGCGGAGATGGGAAACGACTCACCATTCCTTGAATTTGAAAATGTCTTTTTTCTTAGAGTTGGTTTTTCTATTTATTTGAAACGCCGTAAGGGAAAAACAATGCTATACTTTGAGAATTCAGTGGCACAAAGTACAAGGACATAATTTTAGGGACAGTGTGTGTGTGTGTGTGTGTGTGTGTATATATATATATATATACACACACACACACACACACATATATACACACACACACATTTGTATATAAATATTTCCTCCTTTATTTTTAAACATTGCATTACATTATTTTACTCACCCAAACATACTATTTACAAATAAGAGGTTAATAAGTTTCTAACATATAGAAATGGAGCATAGAAATGTACCTATGAAAATGGAAGAATTTAGAAAATTGGTGTCTAAACGAGAATAGATCAAAGAAAAAAATGAAATGAAAGGCTCATTATTATGTCTAAGGATCAGAGCTTTTTTGTTTAGGCATCTCGCAATGATTTCACTGCTTCCAGCATTCAGTGTTGTTCTGAGCTGTCTGGTTAGTAACAGATTTCCATAATCATTTCACATTATACTTGCTTTATAGTTCACGCAAAATGTCACAGTTGATCTTCCTGTTCTGAACTCTGCAGTTCTCCCACTCTAGAACACAGGCACACTGTACTATTAGGTTTCCTACTAAGCACTTATCAAACCCCTAGAAAGGTATATTCTTTTACCTTAGTAATAAAGGCAACTGAATTTATTAACCATTTTTGCTTTTTTTTTTTAACTTTACTTGTTGTTAACAATCTGATTGGTAACTATGCTTTCATTTCTAAAACATTTGTGTTCTGGTTTGACATTATCACAGTTCCTGAATGTGATCAGTCACACATACATGATATTAATTAAAGCTTTGCAGAATACATAAAGATACAATTTTTATTCTTTCAAGACAAAAATGGAACATTGGAAGCTTATACAATTCTACCAAAATTTAATATGTCTATAATCTTGCTACGACTCTGATTTTGGAAATTGTAAATTCTAACAAAGAAAGGAAAAATATTAGAGATATAGACTGAAAACACTAACTGGATAAATACAAGCTAGTATCTCAACTTCTATGTGGTACTGGTTATTGACTTCAGATCTGGGTTACTCTCCCACTATGTACTAATGGATTCTATATGCAGAGTGTCTAATACTCTCAGATTCTATGAGGATTACCCTTATGGTGGTTACTTTTAAATTATTAACCTGTAATGGTGTGATTCTTGTTAACAGTCAGCCGGTAGATATTAGCCTTTAGCAAGGATACGTACTACAATACTATTATAGACCAGTAGCTACAAAATATGTTGTCCTTCTTCTGATAAACATAGGACACACTGTCCCATTCCTAATATGGGAAAAGTGGAACAAACTTTGAATGTAGTGGTAGTGAGGCACACATGTAAGGAATACATAGGCTACTTACTCCTCTTTGACTTTGAATCCTGAGAATCCTTTCTGTCCATCTGCTGGACGGGTTTTCTCCTTCTGGGTGAGTAGTTCTGTTACTAGATACCTGGAGTGATGTGAGGTGAAAAAGGAGAAAAAAAATATCTGTTGTATGCCCTCTGGAGGCTTCTCTTCTACAGCAGCTGCTATTCTGTACTATTCTAATGCCAAACTCTCTCCAAAGATTAGCTACTTAAAGTGCGCAAAGATAGTGTCCGTTTCAGCCCAGCCAACCAAGTTGCCTTTTCTAGTTCGCTAATAGAGAGGTTTATTCCTCCTAAAAGTATCATAATACATTAATACATCAATACCTCTGTTATTTTGTCTTTGCTTTCTATAACTATGTAAACTACATGAACTATGGAGGAGGAACTAAATAATTTCTCATATATTCATGTATACATTCACGTATACATACATATATGCACACATGTGTGCATATGCCAGTGAAATATGATTTCATGAGATCTATTCCCCATCATGCTCCTATCTGAATCCATTGCTCCGAAATCTTGGAGATTAAAAGCATTTAAGAGGAACAAAAGTACCAACAGCTAAAGGCATAGCCCCACAACCACTAGTCTTGACTCAATCAGAACATTTGGGAAATAGGATAAATGTACATGTGGATGTGAATGCATGTGTGTGCATGTACGTGCTTACAGGTTAAATTTTACATATGCTAACGTGTTTAACCATGCCCTTGTGACCCATTTCTATCACCTTTTCTTCTTAAATTTTCCTCTCCCTCTGTGCCTTGTCTTAGACCCCATCCTTACCAGCATGTGTGTCATTTGCCCCTTTTCTGCTTAGCCTATTGAATCCTTTATACACATTACTCTGTTCAGGGACCTCTGACGTAACTCTCAAGACTTTTTTCCAATTCAGTTAGTTAATAGGCATGCATTACATGCTTATTAAGTGTCAGTCACTGTGCTTACAATTGAGAATACAAAGAAAGTGAATAAAATGGTCTCTACCCTCCAGGAATTCATATTTTAATGTGGTAAACTATATATATAGTTTATATGTACATATATGTGCATGTGCGTGTGTGTGTGTGTGTGTGTGTGTGTGTGTGAGAGTGTGTGTGTGTGCAACAACTAAGTACAAGACATGCAGGTTACAAAAATAGATTGAAAATAATCACTGAGGAAAGGCACTATCAGGTTTTTTGTTTGTTTTGGAGTACTTGAAAGGCCTTTAGGAGAAGGTAGGATTTGAATTGAGCCTTGAAGGGAACCAGGGAAACCAGGAGTCCGAAGTCTGGAAGACTCATTTCAGGTATGTGTTATAATCATTGAAAATATGCAAAGCTGGAGAATGAAGTGAAATGTGGGAGGAATAATAAAATTGGGTGTTCCTAGATTGAAAAAGAAGTAAAGAGCAAGAAGACTGGAAAAACAGGAAGGGACTAGGTTGTGGAGAGTTTTAAATGATAAACATAATATTTTGTATTTGATTGTAGAGGTAATAAAATTATAAGAATTTATTGAACCTGGTAGTAGTGGGATCAGAATTAAGCTTTAGGGAAATTTCTTTAGCAGTTGAGTAAAAGATGGACTGAAATAGGGAAACCAGAAACAAGAAGACAAACCAGAAGGTTATTTCAATAGTCCAGATGTGATGTAATGATGTAATGAGAACCTGAAAGAGTTTTATGACTGTATAAGTGAAAAGGAGATGTATATAAGAGATCCTGTGAAGGTAGAAATGACAAGGCTTGACAAAATCTTGGATATGGAGAGTCAGTGTCAGAGACGAGTCTGGGATATTGTTGATGGGGTGAGCTCAAGCAGAGATCTTTGCCCCTTGTCTCAAAGGGAATCTGACTCCTATTTGTCTACAGACCCCAGCTTCTTATCTCCCTTTGAAAGCCCTAGCCCCACCCTTTTGATTTTATACAGAAGCCTTCCAGTTCCATTCATTATCTATTCCCATTGTCTTTTCAATCTCTCAGACCCTTCAATTGGAATTCTTACCTAGACCCTTTTCTCAGCCACCTCCTCTGGCCACCCAAAGTTACTTTATAAGATCTACTCTGGCCCCCATTCAGATGCTGAGAATCCTATGCCCAAGAGGCTGGGACTTTCTCATACCTGCTCATCCCCACAAGAGTTATTAACGTTCAGCTAATATGCTGAGAATCTCTCATGCCCAAAAGGCTGAGCTTTTCTCATGCCTGCTCATTCTTACGGGCATCACCTGGACTATGTGTTTTATTACTAATAAACTTTTCCTCTGGCTGGAAGAAGATTTGAGTTGAATTCTTTCAGACAGGGCCCAGCATCACAATCTCGAGGGTTCCCAGCAGTATCCCACAAACCTCTAGACCTCTTCATTGTGGTTGTGAATCTGGATGACTGAGATGATAGTACAATTTTCAATAGTGGTAAATAGGTTCAAACATGTTAAGTTTGGCATGAAATGTGGCATTAATTTTGAGATATGCAAAAGAAGATTCTCTTTTTCTCTCTTGTTTTCTCTCTCTCTCTCTCTTCTCTCTCTCTCTCTCTCTCTCTTCCCCTCATTCTGCCTATTTTCCCTGTCTCTGACAAGTAAGTGAGCCTTTTCACTAAAGCCAACCTCTCTCCATATGTATTTGATCCTGTGCTTTCCTGTCTTCTGTTGCATACTGAATCCCCAATCATCCACACCTTTCTCAAATCTTCAGCTTCTTCCTATCACCTTGTTCCTTTCCTATTGCCTTCCCATGTGTCCAACTCCATTTCACAGTAAAAACAAAACAAAAATCCTTTACTAGGTCTTACAATACCCTGAAGTTATTTTCCTAAATTGCTCCTCATTTTCCCAGGCAAACTTCTTTACAGAGTTGTGTACACTGACTTCTTCCAGTAAATCCTTTCACCTCCCAAACACAGATAATCCTAATGACAATCCCAAATCTCCTTTGCTCCCTGGAGATCCTATATAAGAGCCTGAAGCATTTTCCTCTGGATTTTGTTTACCTTCCTTTGTTTTAAACTTTTATTTAATCTTTATGTATGTAATCCCTAATAATTGCATTCCAAGCATGGGTAACAACCATTGAAAGGATAAGAGTGTCAAGAAATGGCCAGTCAGAAAGGATATTAATATTTAAGCATGAATGTACATTTATGTATATACTGTCAACCTGACTAAAGCAGCCTTTAACCTGTGGTTGCCTGGAGCTAAACAGAACATGTTGGCTGAGCTCAGATAACACCTGGTACTGGTCAAAGCAATACAATAATTTTATGAAACAATTCAGGGATTTTGCTATGGCAAAGATCATCCAGAGGGTGAACACAAAGGATTGTTGTTATGCCAAGCTTGGGGCATAGCTTGCTTGTTGGGCCTCATTTCTGGAAAACAGGTATCTCCTAACATCATAACAATAAAAATGTATATATGTATGATAATTTCCAGTGGTTTAGATTTTATGTAGTCTGGTTGTACTACATACAAAATATTGTGATAAATTAGTATACTGACAAAAATATTACATGGTATTAATTATAATATTATATACATTTATGTAATATACCCATACTACATAAAATTGAAACCACTGGAGATAATCATACCACCAAGTGAGAGAATATAGAAGGAAAAGAGAAAGGAGGGCCCACCATAGACCCTTGGAGATAGCCACATTTAGTAGGCATGAGCTGGATGAAGATCCAGCAAAAGATGCTGAGAAGAAGCTGCCGGGATAATAGAAAAAGCACCAAAGGAGAAGTGTTATGAAAACACAGAGAAGAGAATATCTAGGCAAAAAAAAAATGGTTGCTGGTAATGATGAATACTTCAGGGAGGTCAAGACAAGAATATTGAAAAAAAGCAATTAGATTTGATGAGTAAAAGACCACTGGTGACATTGGAAAGAGTAGTTTTATTTGAATGATGTGGTCAGAAGTCTAATTTCAGAAGGTTTAGAATTAAAGAGGAAGGTGTGGCTAGGTTGCATAATGGATAGCGCACCAGCCTTGAAGTCAGGAAGACCTGAGTTCACATCCGGCCTCAGACCAAACACTTGACACTTACTAGCTGTATGACCCTGGGCAAGTCATTTAACCCCAGTTGCCTAAAAAGGGGGAAAAAAGAATTAAAGAGGAAGAGAGGAAAAGGAAATACTAATTGTAAATAGCTTTTTCCAGTAGTTCAGCCAAGAAGAGTAGGAAAGACATAAGGCAATATTTAGAAGAGATGATTAAGATCAAAAGTGGTTTTTGTTTGCTTTCATTTTTTGCTTTTCTTAAAATTTGTGGAAGACATGGGGATGTTTGTCAGGAGCAGAAAAGGAGTCAGTAGAGAGGGAGACACTGCATATTAGAAAGACAGTGGAGATAATATAGGTGGTAATCTGCTAGAAAAGATGAAATATTGTATAATTATGAATTATAGAATTCACAGAATTTATAAATTACATAAAAATATAAAAAGGTTTGCCTATGCAAGGAGAATGAGGAGCTTCTCAAAAGATTTGTATTTACAGATGATATTGTAATAAGGACATAAAACCTTATAATTCTACAAAGTGTCCTTGTATAATTTATTAAAAGGGATTTTTTTAACTATTCACAGCAACAAGAACTAATATATTACAAAACACATTGCTTAAATTATGATACATAACTAGGCTGTGTGAACCCCTCCACAAACCATTTTGACCCCCAAGACCTGAGAAAGGCCTAAAAACCTGGGTTAGCCAATCAGGAGAAAGCCAGTTTTGGCCCACTCTGAACTTTAACTACCATAATGTCTTGATGCTCTGGTATGATAGACATTTGCTTTGCTCTCTGAGTGAACCCAAAATACCTCTTTCTGTGTCAGCAATCACAAGGCCAGATGAAGCAGATAAGGAACATTCTTCTGTTTATGACTCTCTAGGGCAGGACGGCTTGAAGTGGACACTATCGTGAATGTTGGGACTTTTTCTTATCTTGGTATTTTATGGATATATGTTATGATATATATCTATATAGTCATGTTAATGATAAAAGAGACACAGACATCTTGGTTCTATAATTTCAATTGACACCTTAACATTCTCTTATCTTACTGTATTTACAATTTTTCCAATTAAGATTATGGTTAACACAAAGGAGAATATAATTTTGGCTGACACAGGCATCCTGAGCAAGGAAGAGAGGGAGGGGTAAAAGGGAATTACTCTGAAATTATAAGGTCCCCTTTGTCTATCTGTCCTTGGGCTCATTTTCCACAGTGAACTTCCATGCATATCTCTACATGCATGTTCCACCAGTTTTGAAAGAAATAAACATGCACATCAAGCCTAATTTTATTTGTCTTAGATTTAAGTAATGGTTGACAGTTGATAGTTCATTGGTTTATGTATCTTAGGTTATCTTTTCAGATGGTCACCTACATAACACAAGAGTCCATAAGAGGATGTTAAACCAGAACAAATGCAAGAAATGAAAGAGCACGTACCATTTTCCTCAGCTGTTTGCGATTTAAAAAACCCATCAATTCAACAGTATTTTCCAGTCAGTCTATGTGATGGTGATCCATCTGTCTTCTCAGAAGAATAAAGATTTCGGGTGATCCAATGAGAAATGGAAACATGCATACTGTGTACAAAACAAAAGTATAAGCATGTTAGCAAAATAGCTGCTTGAGGAACAGCATAAAACAAAAAAAAAGTCATCATGGACATATCCCTCTTGAAGAAGAATTCATTCAGTTGCATGGTGAGGATGGGACACAACCTATGAATGCAACAAATGATAGTTTGAAATCTTTGAGATATGAAAAGAAATGTCTCCAATATAGTTGGTGGATCCTCTCTGGAGGAGTTATAGAAATACAGAAATGAAAATCACACAGATTGGGTTGGGTTGTGGCCTGTACTGGTAGATGGAATCGCTACATTGTTAATATCACAGATCTGTCCAAGAATCAACTGTATAATTCTACTTTATAATTCTGAATACATTTGAAAAGTATAATTTTATTTTTTTCTAACAAATTAGAAGCTCTATATAAATGTATCTATGAAATGGAATGAAACTATGTATCATAAATTCTGATACATTAACTAATCTAGTTTCATCAGTTTGGAAGCTAGTTATTTCCATTCTCCATTAAAAATGTGAACAGTCCAATTTTTAATGCTAATTATCAACTTTCCCCATGCTATTCATTTCTGACATGTATAACTTCAGATTTTAGCTCAAGGTACTAAATAATTTAATATTACTAAATTTATTTTCAAAAGTAAGCATTTAGCAGGTATGCATAAAAACATACAAATAAGGAAATAGTTTAAAATAGGTTCTCTCAAGGAAAATGCATTTCTTTCTATTAACATAGTTTGTTTTCAGTGGCATATGCTGTAAGAAAATAACTGAGTGTCTACTATGCATCTGGACCTATGCTAGGTCATAAAAAGAAGGAATTAAGGAAATACGGAAGGAAGGAAGGAAGGAAGGAAGGAAGGAAGGGAAGGAGAAAGGCAGGGAGGAAAGAACTCTAGCTGTCAAAGGGCTTCTCAGTTTATTAAGGGAAGACAACATGTACACTGTGCAAAATAAATATACACTTGAGTAAACATAAAATTAATACAAAGTAACTAGGGAAGAAAGAGACTAACAGGGGATCAAGAAAGGCTTTGAGTAAAGTTATTATTTGAGTTACTTTACACAGGAAATGTGAAATTTTTTTTTAATATGTGAAAAGTGAAAAGACAGTGCATTATAGGCAATGGAGAAAAACAAGTACAAAGTTACAGAGAGAGGAAATGCAGGATCATGATTGGGGAGGGGAGAAATGTATAACGACACTAATAAAGTAGACTGGTGAAGAAGGGCTTTAAAATCCGGAGAGGTTTATATTTGTTTTTCCTAGAGGTAATAGGAAGCCCCTGGAGGTTCTTGAGTTGATATTTCTCTGTTTTATTACAGTGGAAAGGACAGCATACTAGATCTACACAGAGTCCTAATATGATGCCTTATTGTGGCATATAGGAGACTCAGAATTCCTGAGGCCTACGCAGGTACAATCTGAGCTCTGTAAAGTTGTACCAAGTCAGAAGAATTTGGCATGATAGCCATGGCAGGCTGAATATGTTGTCCAAAGAAAAAGCAAACTAAGAAAGGAGAGCATTGTAACTAGTAGGTTGGTCAGTAAATGGTAATAGCCATGCCATCCTATTCATATTCATAGAAGAGAGGGAATGAAAAGAGCTAAACAAATCTCTGAAATGAGGTGAATGGTCATCACCAGAAGGGAAAAAATGTGTATTAATAATAAGAAGAAGAACCAGCATTTATTAAGCACTTATTATTTGCAAGGCACTGGTAATGGCAACAGAAAAACAGGCAAAAACAACAACAAGAAGAAGACACATTTCCTTCCCTCAATGTTTTTTAGGTGTTGGTGTGAGTAGCAGTAGCTACCCCACTGGGGACCCAACTGGCCAGTTCCAGTTGGGGAATGCTCTTTCTTTCTTTCTTTCTTTCTTTCTTTCTTTCTTTCTTTCTTTCTTTCTTTCTTTCTTTCTTTCTTTCTTTCTTTCTTTCTTTCTTTCTTTCTTTCTTTCTTTCTTTCTTTTTTCTTTCTTCCTTTCTTCCTTTCTTCCTTTCTTCCTTTCTTCCTTTCTTCCTTTCTTCCTTTCTTCCTTTCTTTCTTTCTTTCTTTCTTTCTTTCTTCTTTCTTTCTTCTTTCTTTCTCTCTTTCTCTCTTTCTTTCTTTCTTTCTTTCTTTCTTTCTTTTTTTGGCTAGGCAATGGGGTTAAGTGACTTGCCCAGGGTCACACAGCTAGTAAGTGTTATGTGTCTGAGGCTGGATTGAACTCAGGTCCTCCTGACTCCAGGGCCGGTGCTCTATCCACTGCACCACCTAGCTGCCCCTGCTCCTTCTTTCTTTGATTCCTTCCTTCTTTCCTTCCTTCGTTATTTTTCTTCTTTCCTTCCTTCCTTCCTTCCTTCATTCCTTCCTTCCTTCCTTCCTTCCTTCCTTCCTTCCTTCCTTCCTTCCTTCCTCCCTTCCTCCCTCCCTCCCTCCTTCCCTTCCTTCCTTCCTTCCTTCCTCCCTCCCTCCCTCCCCTCCCTCCCTCCCTCCCTCCCTCCCTTCCTTCCTTCCTTCCTTCCTTCCTTCCTTCCTTCCTTCCTTCCTTCCTTCCTTCCTTCCTTCTTTGCTCCCACTGTCCACATGGGGAATCATACCTTTACCTGTGGGTGCTTTGCCCAAAGGAATATAAATTTTGATAGCTGAAAACTTGCAAAATATCTTGGGGTTTGAGGGCTAGATTTTTTTTCTTATTCACTACTAATTCTAATATTTTTAAAAACTGGGACAATTAGCTCTTTTGTCCCATGTAGTTTCATTTATGATTTCTTGAAATAGATACCTAGAAAACCAGGCTTTAATAATTCAATACAGGCATTGGAATTCAAATGTAGCTACTTAACCATGCCTTAAACCCAAATCACTCTGGTTTTCACTGATTGGCCAGTAATAGGTCCCAGCCGAAGCCTCACTTGATCACTGTTTGGGTTTTGACAACTCAGAGTGAGTACAAACAGTAATTGTTTCTGTTCTGGCCAGAAACCTTGAGGGTCTTCCCCTCCCAGTTTTTTTTTCTTTTTTTGAGCAGGCAAACTAGGCCATCTTTTGCCTCATTTCTTAAGTAGCTTTAAATCACTGAACGGATGTTGCCTCAGACAAACTGAAACCTGGGAAAGACCTTAGCTTAAAAAGGCCAAGGTCTCCCACTGCATCTGGGGTCATCTCCGGTACTCCTGACCTATATCTTGACACTGGACTCAGATGACCCTGGAGGAGAGAGTGAGTTTGATGACTTTGCATAGCCCTGCCTTACTTAAATTAGATTCACTTATAAGTCAAGACATCACCTTCCTAATGTCATTGGTCCTCTTCAAGAAGGAAGGACAAACAGCAGCAAGTGTTAGCACAGAGAAAGCTACCATCAAATTGAATCCAACTGAGTTCAGCAAGCTGCTAAAGTGTTAGCCATATGTGGGAAATAGTAGTAGCAACTAGAAGTACAAAGAAGAAACCTCTACAACAATAATAACCAAAGCAATAGGGGCAGCTAGGTGGTGCAGTGGATAGAGCACTGGCCCTGGAGTCAGGAGGACCTGAATTCAAATTTGGCTTCAGACACTTGACACTTACTAGCTGTGTGACTCTGGGCAACTCACTTAACTCCACTGTCTAGCAAAATCAAAAACAAACAGAAAGAAATAATAATAACCAAAGCAACCCAACCACTCAAAGACTTCAATATTTAGCTGGGGAACACATGCATACAAAAAAAAATATATGTGATAGATCGGAGATTCCCCAAGTGGGTGATGCCATGCCCTGAAGGGGGCTGGAACAATCCAAGGGGGTGGTAGTAAGCTTGGGTGCAATGGGGGGGCATTGAATAAAATTAAGGGTGCAGTGGAAGCATAAGGAAAGAAGAAAATGTAAGAAAAAATTCAAAAACCAATCATACATTTTTCAGCTATTATGTAACAGAGTTAAAGTCGTTATGATTACATTATTTTCCAAGTAAACACACAAAATGCAAGTTATAACCAATCAGTGTTCAAGTCCACTGACAGTTCTTAACAAGCAAGTATTGGCAGGCAAGTGTGTTACATGTTGTCAGGAAGTCCAGCATTCATGCATCAGCAGGAATATATTTGTGCAATGACTTGTTTACAACATGGTACTATAAGGTTACATAATGCAATATTGAGTCATCACTAATTTCAAGGCAGGAAAAACCCCACAAATTTACAATACATTATTAAATTTAAGATGTCATTTAAAAGAAAATAGAGTTAAAGAAAGTAGATTTCCAGGGGGAGCATGAGCAATTTTTAAGGGTGTGGTAGGCCAAATAAGTTTGGGAAGCTTTGTGCTAGATCATTGAGGGTCAAAGTAAGTACCAATAACTGGAGAGGACTGGGTGGGACCAGTAAAGATTGGTAGCCACTTAAGAGCATGCCCAAAGGAAAAAAAAATTTCTCAAAGGAAATGAAATGAATTCCAGGAATGGTTGATAGTCTTTGCAAAGGTAGAGAGTAGGGAATTAAAAATGCCTCCACAAAATTGAAATCAAATAGTCTGGTTATTAGAAATGATAACAAAATGATGACAAAACAAAACATGAAATCAAAAGTACTCCTATAAAGAAATAACCTGAAATCCTAATTTTTACTAAATCCAAAGTCAGAATGTCTCATCTTAATCTTAATGTGTTGTGACAATATATTATTAAAGAAGTTGCATATATAAATGCTGGAAGTCAGATAACTGTGATGTATACCTGTACAGCTAATGACCTATCAATGGAAAAAGGCATATACTATCTATCTTTTGTTCCAGCACAAATGATGAATTTGTGCTTTCTTTTCTGCACTTTCTTACTCAGTCCCCCATCCCATCCTTTCTGCTTATGATCAATAACACATTTTAAAGACCATTTTCTAAGGCTAAGATGCTACTTGTAGCCATGGAACAGACTAAAATTAATGGTCCACATGGACTGAGTATCTATCCCTGGTGTCTAGTACAGTGAACCTACCAGTAAAAGACAACAAGGATATACTTTCACAGAAGATAGGGGAAGTTGTAAGGTAGAAAGAGTGCTAGATTTAAAGTCCAGAGGACATAGGTGCAAATTCTAGCATTCACTACCTGTTTATCTTGGACAAGTCATTTAATTTAGCTAGATCTCAAATTCTTAATCCTTAAAAAGAATAGAGGAAGTAGATGACATCTAAGGGTGTTATATGTTGTATTTCTATATTTATTATCAAATGGGCTTTCAAGGAAAATAAATGCATTATTTTTGTTTTAGTAAAGTGTTATCCTTGGAATTTTGTTTCATATTATTATCATAATATCATAACATGACATTAAGATCAATGTTAGAGTTATGTTGAAAACAATTTCTATTGTCAGTACTAATATGTCTACTCATAGGGTTCCACTGGCCCAAAATTTACTCTAGAAATGCATAGGACATCTTTTTGGATGTATGTATGCATGACTATCAAAGCTTATACAAGGATCTGTATTTCTAGAGCAGAATTATTTTTTTAAAATATTTTTATGCTCAAATTGAGAAAACCAGACCCAGTGCATGTGAAACCTGTATAATCTTACATAAATTGAATGGTGTGATGGAATACGAATTGAATTTAGCATAAGAATACCTAATTTTAATATAGCTAGACGATATGGTGGATAGAATACCAGACCTGGAGAAAGATAGACTTATCTTCCTGAATTCAAATCTGGCCTCAGGCAGTTACTAGCTATGTGATCCTGGGCAAATCATTTAATCGTGTTTGCCTCAATTTCCTCACTTGTGGAGAAGGAAATAATAAAGCACTCCATTATCTTTGCCAAGAATACTCCAAAAGGGTCACGAATAGTTGGACAAGATGGAAATAACATTACAACAACAACAACTTACTAACCTCAGGATTATCGGTGAATCACTTTATCTTCTTGATTCTCAGTTTCCTAATCTGTAAAGTGGGGATAATACTTCACAGGAATTTTGTGAGCATTAAATAAGATACTGATTGGGTAAGATCATTAAAAACTGCTAAATTTTATCAAAATGTTAACACTTATCTTCTCTGGGAAAAAAATAACTCAATTAAGGAAGGGTTAAGCCAGAGAAGTTCTGACATATTACTGGTATATCAAGCCAACAGGCTGATTTATGTTAGACAGATAATCATGATTCAGTTTAATTATATAGTTAAATGTATGCCTTAATTTATTATGGAAGACCAAGAGCAAAGAGCAGAAAATGAAATTTTCTTTAGTATACCTGACAAGTACTAATCATAGGTAACAAACATCAGAGCTCACAGTTAAGTACAAGGCAGGTGATTCAGTAGTCAGCCTACGTTTCTGCTGTTATAATACCAACTTTTTTTTTCAATCAGCTGTTTTACGAAAGCTTTGCAAAAGTCCAACAAAAATAAATGAAACAAAGCATTACAAAGCTTGTAGGAAAAGAGCTTTATTAGAAGATGATGCAAAATAATGCCATATCAACATAAGCAATGCACATAATGATTATAATAACTAACATTGATATAGTATTTTCAGATTGGCAAATTGATTTTCCTAAAATGCTATGAAATATAGACATCCCAAGTGTTAGCATAACCATTTTACAAATGATGATATTGAAGCATAGCTAGATTAAATAACTTGCTGATGTTCTAAAAACTAGTAAGTGTCATAGGCACTTGTCTAAAAATTCAATGGATTTAATGGATCTACTATCTAATAAATATTGATAACCTTCAGAAAATTAGATTAACAATCAAATTATTCCCATTCTACTTCTCTGCCACTCTTTGAAGGTGCTTACATACATATTAAAATACTTTTGAAATATGTGATTACTTAGATCTTAAAATAATTAGATGAATGAATGAATGAATAAAATAATATGAATAAATTAGTCAATAGATAAATAAATAAACATGAACATTTATAAAACCCCTATTGTGAACTATACACTGTACTAGACACTAGAAAGAGAAAGAAAAATCCAAATTGTCTGGATTTATGGAGCTTACACTCTTTTTTTTCCCAGTCACTTAAAGATATAATGACAGCCTTATCACTTATTAGATGACAAGAAGTATGTTTTCCTAACAGATTTGTCTGCTTATCTCTACAATCAACTGAAACTTCTCTCTTCAAAGTAATCACTGTTCTCTTATTTGATAAATTTAATGCCTCTTTCTCAAACCTGATTATTTTTAACCTCTCCATAGCTTTTGATACTGTTTATCCTTCTTACTGAACTCTCTTCTCTAGATTTTCTCTATACTACTCTCTCTTGGTCCTTCTCCTACCTAGTTGAATACACCTCAGGGTCTTGATGGATATCAATTCAGATAATGTCCACTAAATGTGGTTGTTCCTCAGTGTTCTACCTTAGATCCTCTTTTCTTCTCCTTCCATACAATCTTTCTTGACCTTATCAGTTTTCATCTGAATGCAAATGATTCCCAGATCTATGTATCCAGCCCTCCCTATATCCTGAGGTTCAGCCCCACCTCATCACATACCTTCAAGACATCTCAAATTGTTTGTCCCATGTGTATCTCAAGCACTGCATGTACCAGAATAGGATTTATTTACTTCCCTTTTTCTAGGCACAATGTGTTTCCTGAGGGAAGGCTATAAAGGGCTGGGCTAGGCATATTCCATCTATCCAAAAGCAATCACTATCACCTGGGCTAGCACAAGGCTAATTCCACCTCTTACTGCCAGCCCAATTTCAAAAGTGGGATGTGGAAAATTTCCAGTGCAAAGAGGAAGAATCTACCCTGTGACTTCAGGCTTTCCATCTCTATTGTAACTACTTTGAGAAAGGTAGAAAATGAAAACTGCTGGGGAATGGAATTTATTTCCCTATTGACTTGACTTCCATCTCTATTTGTACTTCATTCTTGCTTAATTTTCAGCCATCAAAAGAAAGAGGACTTGTCAATTAAGGCCTACTATTTGATTGTATAACTCCCATTTAATAATGCCTCTGGTAATTTGCCTGTAGTTGGGTCTCCAACCTTCATTGGGAAGAGGAGTGTCACCTTTCACTCAATGTTAGATATTTTCACAACAGGTCATACCCTTCACATCCTAGCGACTCTGAACTTCTGTAGAGCATCATTCAAACCCCATTCCCTACCGTTAGCCATGAAATTTTTCACTCGAATTACCTTGAGCACTCCCAATGCCAAAATTTCAACCAAACAAAGCTCAGCCTTTCAACTGTGCACTCTGGAATGCCTGTTCCATAGAAAACAAACTTTACTTTCATCTTAAATTATTCCTCCCTCACTCCTTTTATCATTAGTTCTTAATGAAGCCTGACTACTGCTTATTACACAGCCTTCCTGGCCACCCTTCCAAGCACTGGCTATACCTTCATTCATTCTCTTTGACTCACTGGTCAAGTTGGGGAGTTGGAATAATTCTTGCTCTCCATTAACACTTCGAGGTTCTCCTCCTACCTTCATCATTCCATAATCTCTCTTTCTTTGAGATTCACGCTATTCACAGCTACCATCTAATGCACAGATCATTCTTATTCCTTCCTCAATGACTTCAATTTTTCATTTTTTGTATGCTTGTGTTTTTATCTTAATTTATTTTGATTTATCAACAATCACTTCCACAAGCTTTTGAGTTTTAATTTTTTCTGTCCTTCCCTCCCTGCTTCCTCCCCCAGATAGCACACAATCTGATATAGGCTATACATATACATTCTTATTAAACATATTTTCATATTAGTGGTGTTGCAAGTAAGAATTAGAACCAATAGGAGGGACCAAAAGAAAGAAGAAACAAAACACAACAGAAAAAAAATAGCAAATAGTGTGCTTCGATCTGCATTCAAACTCCACAGTTCTTTCTTTGCATGTGGACAGCATTTTCTATCATGAGACCTTTGGAGTTGTCTTAGATCTTTGTATTGCTGAGAAAGGTCAACTCTATCAATATTAGTCATCTCACAATGTGGCTGTTGCTGTGTACAATGTTCTCCTGGTTCTGCTCACTTCACTCAGCAACAGACCATACAAGTCTTTGCAGGTTTTTTCTGAAGTCTGCCTGGTCATCATTTCTTACAGCACAATAGTATTCTGTTACATTCATATAACACATCTTGCTCAGCCGTTCCCTACTTCATGGGCATCCTCTCAATTTCCAACTCTTTGCCACCACAAAAAGAGCTGCTTTGAATATTTTTGTGCAAGTCGGTCCTTTTCCCATTTGTATGATCTCTTTGTGATACAGCCCTAGAAATGCTATTGCTGGGTCAAAGGGAATGCACATTTTTGTAGCCCTTTGGGCATAGGACCAAATTGTTCTCCAAAATGGTTGGATCATTCCGCAACTCCACCAACGATGTCTTAGTGTTCCAATTTTCCCACATCTCCGATATTTATCATTTTTCTGTTTTGTCATGTTAGCCAATCAGATAGGTGTGATGTGGTACCTCAGATTTGTTTTGATTTTCATTTCTCTAATCAATAGTGCTTTAAAGCATTTTTTCATATGACTATAGACAGCTTTAATTTCTTCATCTGAAAACTGTCTGTTCATATCCTTTAACCATTTATCAATTGGGGAATTACTTGTATTCTAATAAATTGGACTTAATTCTCTATATATTTTAAAAATGGGGCCCTTACCAGAGGCACTGGTTGTAAAAATTCTTTCCCAATTTTCTACTTACCTTCTAATCTTGGTTGCATTGGCTTTGTTTGTCCAAAAACTTTTCAATTTAATATAAGCAAAATTACCCATTTTGCATTTCATAATGTTCTCTATCTCCTGTTTAGTCATGAATCAGTTTTTTTATCTCATAATTTTTCTATCCTCTCACAGCTCCCGACCTCATACTAGGGAAATTCAACATACACATTGCTCTTCCTCAAACTTTTTAACCACTATGTTCTTCAACCTACTCACTTCTCATGAGGTTCCATCTCACTTCAGTGACACACAAAGATGGCCATACCCTTTATCTCGCCATCTTATACAACTTATATATTCAAGAATTATGAAATCCCCTTAATGAAACATAATCTATTGGCTTTTCCTCTCTTGCTATGCCTTCCTTAAAAAAATAAAATAAAATAAAATCTAATCTACTCTTCGACATCCTTACTGTGGATCTACCTGCCTCAAGTCTCTCCCCAATCCAGCCCTTCCTCTATTCAGACACTAAAGTGACTTTCCTAAAGCACAGGTAGGACTTTGTCATCCCCTATTCAATGAATTCCAGTGGCTTCCTATTGCTTCTGGGAGAAAATATAACATGATATATTTGGCAATCAAAACCCTTCATAACCTAGTCCTATCCTACCTTCCCAATCTCCTTACACCTTACTCCCTGACAAGTATTCTTTGATGCATTGACACTGACCTCCTGGGTTGTTCCATGAACAAGACTTTCCATTCTCAGCTCCAGGAATTTTCTCTGAAATGAAATTCCATGCCTGGAATGCCCTCTCTCCTCCACTCTACCCACTGACATTTATAGCTTCTTTTAAGTATCAAACAAAATATTTTTTTTTTACAGAAGCCTTCCCCAACCCCTCTTAATTCTAATGCTTTCATTCTATTAATTACTTCCTATTTATTTTTTATATAGCTTGCTCTGTATATTTTTGTGATCATTTTGTCTCCCCCATAAGACTATAAATTCCTTGAGGGGGCTGCATTTTGCTTCTTTTCACATCCTTAGTGCTTAGCACAGTGCCTGGAACATAGTAGGTGCTTAATAAATGTTTATTTATTGAACAAGTGATTGATTATTCCCCCTCGTGTACCCTATTATCCAGGCACTTGCTGACCCTCAAAAAGAATATTCCATCTATTGACTCTGGGAATTGCATTGACTTTTCTCCATGCCTGGAATATTTTCCCTCTTAAACTATGCCTTTAGTTTCCCTGGCTTTTTTAAAGAATCAATTGAAATCCCACTTTCCACAAGAGCCCTTTCTGCCCCCACATCTTTCTTCTAAACTTGTTAGTACTTTTCCACTGAGATGACTTCAAGTTACTTGGTATATTTTTTGTATGTACATAGTTGTTTTCTTTCTATTCAGATGTAAATTCTTTGAGGGCCAAGACCATGTTATTATATATTTTTGTAACCCTAATACTTGTCACTCTGCCTGGCACATAGTAAATGTTTAATAAATGCTTGTTGACTGAATTAATAAGTAAGTGTTCATAAATGCTAGTTGACCAGATTATAAGATTATTTTGTCACATTTTCATAAATATAAAACACAGCACAGAAAATTAATTTCTTTTATAAATATTCATGCAATCCAAGGAAGACAATTAATGTTGCAACTCCCTCAGTATCTAGCACAATATATAGTGGGTATGTAACAAAAAAATATTAATGAATGCATGAGTTAATTATTCTAAATCTTCTGTGGTTGAGACATTGGAAATATTTGTAATAACCAGTAAATGTATAGAAGAAATACGAGTTTCAAAAGGATGTTACACTGAAATTATTTTCCTTGTGATTATACTGCCTCACATTTAACATATTTTAATCAATTTAGTAATCATAAGTATTATTATAACAACTATGCATTTATGTACTGTTCTACTTTCCAAATGTTAAGTTTTAGTACACAATGAAGTTCCATGGATATATAGGTACTGTTACCATTAACAAAGACTTTAGAATAGGAGTATGTAACAAAATCCTTGAAAATATCTATTTTTTTTTTTAGATTTAGAATAAGAGGTAAGGAAAACTAAAAATCAATACAAAATCCCTAGGAAAAAACTTATATAGAAGTTTATATATAAGTTCTTCTCTCTTAATTCCTTGGGGGAAAAAATAATATATCAGAATTAGGAAAAATGGGGAAGATGTTTCAGGGGTCAGAATAGTTTCTGTATTCTGAAATTAAATGTTCCGATATAAAATAAGCTCATTTTAAATAGACATTTTCAGTAACTCTTTTGTTCAGCAATGGCCATAGTAATCAGTACTTAAAGGACAGTTTTGGAGGATAAATGTGCACAGTTAATTGGGATATGCATCTTATATAACCTCTAAGCTTCCAAGAATCCTCATATCAAATCCAACTCTCATAGATAAGTCTTCAGTCCTGAAGAAAGTCTTTGTTAGGATTCTAAGTGATACACTTAGAAACAAAGTTGATTCATGAATACCATCACTATTAACATCTACCATTTTGTTTGTTAACAAAATGATCAGTTGAGAATAATTTTAGTCAGTTAGGCTTTAGTACTTTTTAGAAAGTATTAATTACTAAGATATTGGAGTAAGAGCAGTTGGTACATAACTCTCCCACTTTCCAATTCTGCACGTACAAAATCCAGGGAAAAGTTGACTCAAACTTGGAAAGTTTATAGTGGCAAAAGTATTACTCACAATTCCTGGTTCCTAGTAGTTTTTTTTCCTCCTATTCATCAGGTATTGAAGAAGTTACCCTTAAACATGGTGAATCTTTTTTTTTTCAGTTTCAATAATGCAAACATTGCTTTTAGTTGATCCATATTTGCAGCTGGAAGCATGAAAGATAGGAAACTTAAAATCCTTCCTCCAAACCCTTTACCAAATTTTACTAAGTTTAAAGATGAGGATTGGGGAGATCTGGTCAAGATTGTAGCTCAATTATCTATTTCCCATCCCCCTTCATCTTCAGAGATTTTTCTGCAAAGCCATACTTGCAGTCTCAAACTCCTCTAATAACTCAGGCTCTAAAGCAGCTTGTTAATTTGTAAATGATGCCTGAATGTGTCCAACTTACTTTAGCTAATTTAAAAATAATTCTTGTTTAATTTCACTCTAGTTTAAAAGACTTATTTTTACATTTAGTCTTAATCTTATCACTTATTTACTGATTGAGAATATTATCACTACTGTATATGGAGTGAGATGATCTTACCAAGTAAATATCAATCACATTCTTGCAAATATGTTTATTAATTGTACTTTATCTTTTTATTTGACAAATAACAAAGATTTTCTTGTTTATCCAGAAGTTTTGAGAGTCTCCTCCACTTTAGATGATTATCTCTTCCTCCCCCTGATATCTCTTTAAATTGTGGGGATACTATGAAACAAGAACTAATGCCTTACATTTTTCAAGAAGTAGACAAATTCAGTGTTCTAATGAGATTCCGAAGCAAAGCATACAGATTGAAAAAATGGTTTTTGCTGCGGTTTGGGCATCTTGCTTTAGACTTTATTTTTCCTTCTGCTTTTCAAACTTCAGCTTCCTTCAAGTGGAGATTATAGAACCCTGATATATTTTAAATTGTGTAAGTGAGACACACATATGTGCATACATTCATATATGTATATACACATGTCACCCGAATGGACTTTGTGCAAATATATGTACCATATACATTGTGTATATATATATATATATATATATATATTATATATATATATATATATATTATATATATATATATATATATATATATATATATATATATATATATATATATATATATATAATATATATATATATATGTGTGTGTGTGTGTGTGTGTATGCAAATATGAAAGGAGAAAGACAAAGAGATAGAGAGGCAAAGAGAGAACTGGGCCAGATTAGGTTAGGGTCAAAATTTTATTTTTACACATTGAAAGGGAGTGTAATCATATCATCTTACACCATTATATGTCATCACTACTCAAGACAGCTTACACAAAGAAGGACAAATATAACTCAACTTTAATGTTTCTTTTCTTAAATAATTTTACCGTGACTTAGGAATAATTATTCCAAAGCATGTTTCAAGAATCTTTCCCTTTCATTATTTTGCTTTCATTTCTGTAAAAGGAACAAAATGACTTTAACAGTAACATCTTTCACAATCCTTATCTTAGCGACAGATGACTTGAACTTCAGAATGTCTCCAGAGACTAGTCACAACAGCAGCATCCGCAGTTCTCTGAAATGTTCCCAATGTCATTATGACATGCTAAACTTAACATTTCAAATTATAGAGATGTTAATTTTTTTTTCATACAAGAATCCTTTCTTTAACTAAAAGAATCCAGTTCTCCCAGTTCTGGCTAGTCATAAAAAATTAAATTTCTACTCTAATTTTAAATTACCTTAATTGAAAAGCCATTGAATTGAGTAAAACAGTTCATTCATCCAATTCTGTTGAAACAGAATTTTTCTATGTGGGCTCTTTATTGTTTCCTTTTTGATTTCTCCAATGTTCTCCAGAAATAATCATCACTGTTCCTTTGAATTGTTATGAATTATACATGTCACTCTATACATCTTTTTGGACTCCTTGCTTTTATCTCTTGGTCTTCCATAAAATCCTTTCTAAATTCAAAATAGATACTCATGTATCTCTCATGCATAAAAAATCCATAATTCCTCTATAAATCCCATCTCTCTTTTGGTATGTGCTCCACTTCAAAGCATTTTATCACTTTGCTTATTCTCATAAAGTGCTCTCCTATTATCTACACTGAACTTGGTTGTCTTTATGTTTTTGTATGGATAACCTTTACTGAAACTAAGGAAAAAATACTGAAACATGAAATTGAAAAAGAAAATTAAAGGAATGTAGAAATAATTTTAGTGACAAAAATAAATGAAAACTTCATTAAATATTTGACAAATGTTTCTCTACTATCAAGGGAGTAATTGATTCCAAACAATTACAAAAATACAACAAATCAATTAAGTGGCTCCAAGTCCTGTGAACTAGGGGATTCTGTACCAACTACAAGATAAGGAGGAAACAGGTCATTATCTGTGGAGGTGGTTTTGATGGTAAAATATTATGAATGCCAACTGGCAAAATGACAACACATAGTCATAACTTCCTTGTACTGGTGTCTTGGTCTTTTGTGATACCTCAAATAAGTTTAATTTAACAAATCTTTATCAAAAGGATACTTTGTATTAGAAACTGTGAGAGATGCTTAGGATCTGAGGGTGGAAAGAAAAAAAGCAATTTTCTGCCAATAAAATCAGATGCAATGAGAGGAAGTTTGACCTAGGGCATAGAAGCCAGGAAAACTTGTACTCATGTCTTAAGTATAGACATACTGGATATATGACTCTGGGCAAATCACACAAAGTGTTAATTTCCTAGAAAATTCTCTATTAAATTGTAATTAAATTTTGTAATTAAATTGTAAATGAATTGTGAGATAACAATGATTTTAATTTACTGCTGTTTCATCTTTGAACTGGTCAAACAATTGCAAAAAAACAACTTGGAAGTGTCCCAGAAAAGTTATTAAATTGTTCATACACTTTGACTCAGAGATCCTCATATGAGGACTATACCACAGGGAAATAATTCACATCAAGAAAAAAAATATAAAAATGTTCATACCCATATTATCTATAATAACATTTGTGGAAACAAAATATGTTCTAAATGATTGGGGAATGATTGAGCAAACTATGGTTTAAATCAATCAACCTCATCATTCAACTGTGATAAGCAGATGGGTGGTGCTGGGTATGGAACACTGAACTTGGCATCAGAAGATTGAGTTTTAATTCTATCTCAGAAATTTGCTAGTTCTGTGATTGTGGGCAAGTCATTTAACTTCTCTTAACCTTAGTTTCATAATTGGTAAATGGAAATAATACCAATGACTATCTAGTAGGACAGTTATAAAGATCCAATAAGATAAAGTATGTAAAGTTCTTCGGAATCCTTAAAGTACTGCATAAATGCTATGTATAAACCCAGTAGCGAGGTGGCACAGTAGAGAGAGTGCTGGGACCGCAAACAGAAAGATCTAAGTCCATCTCTCCCTTCAGACACTTACTAGCTCTGTGACTGTGGACAAATCATTTAACCTCTATTTGCTTAAGTTTTCTCATTTATAAAATGAGGAGAATTAAAGCAGATAATAACAGCAACTTCCCAGGGTTGTAAAAATAAAATGAAGTAATAATAGTAATGTGCTTAGCACAGTGCCTGGCATATAGTAAGTACTACATAAATGTTCAGTGTTATGGTTATTGTTATTATATTTTCTGGTTGTTACATCATATGTAATAGCATACATAAAGGATATAACAAAACAGTGTTTTATTTGAATTCTTATCATGGTGACTCAATATTGATATATTATGGTATAATGAAAAGACCATTCAGCTTGGAATCAGAAAGACCTGGGTTCAAATTCTAACTCAGACACTTAGTAGCTGGAAGTTCCTGGGAGAGTCACATAGTATCTTGTGCCTTAGTTTTCTTATCAGTAAAATTAGTAGCTTGCCCTCATCTAGGTCTAACTATATGATCCTATAAATGAGATTGGTATATGGTGTATGAATGAATGTCATGTAATATTATTTCATCAAATGGGAAGATTTAAGAAGACAAGCAGTCAACCAGCATATATTAATTGCATACTATATGTCCAACAGTATACTAAGTGATATATATATATATATATATATATATATATATATATATATATATATGTTATATATATAATATACATACATACATATATAAAATATACATGTATAGATAGATACACGAATGCATGCATACACAAACTCATGCATATATATGTTCTTATATATCTATATGTATCATTTAGATACTTTTTCTGTTAATAATTAATCATTTCTTTGATTCATTGGATTTTCTTTTAAAAGGGATTTGTTTGGGTTCTGTTTTTATTCTTTTTGCTATCAAGCTGCCCCAGATCCCAGGGTCTGGGTCCTAAAGGACTCTGACTGGAACTGATACTCAAAGAGACCATATTTATCTCTCCTCTCTTCCTCAGGAAAATGATAAACCTTCCTTACAACAAAAAATCATTTTTATTCTTCTGGCAGGATAGGGGCCTCACATCCCCTTTTCAATATGAACTTTAAATGTACTTCTCTTGTCTCAGCAGTCATAGGCCACTGCAGTGGAGTAGGCCATGATATGTCTATTGAATGTTAAGATTTGCCATCAGTCCTATAGCTCTACTTTTAAAACTTTTGGGTCTTTCCATTTGCATTGCAGTAGAACCTTTCTGCCTATGTTGCCTTCTTCATTTCAAGAGTGAATACATTAAGAGAATGGGCTACTGACTTCTTTCTTTTTAGTGTCATCAGTGCTTTGTACAGTTCAGTGCTTAGCAAGTAGTAAGCACATAAAATGTGTTTTCCTTCATTCTTGTATTTATTGGTAAGTATCTATTGTTTCAAACCTCAACATAAGTTTATTTTTGAGTTTGGAAAAAGGAATACAGTCTGTAAATTGTAGACCAGCTTGTTTCAATTTTGAGTCCTGTAAAAATTCTAGAATGAAATAATAAAGGGATGACTAATGAATACATAGAAGCAATGGTCACAAAAAAAGGAAGCATAGATTTATAGGGAATAGGTAATCCAAATGTATATTATTTCCTTTTTATAGAGTTACTACACTGGTGGATCAAGAGTTTGATTTAAATCAAATTTATGAAGATTTTAGAGAATCTTTTGGAAAAAAAATTATCCTATTCTTTGTAAAAACCCATGGAAAGAGTGAAACAAGAAGACAACAGATAGATTCAGAATGGTTAATGACCATTAATGTTTTGATATCATGGAAGGAGATTTCCAGTAGAGTAGCACTGTGATTGTGTTTGATACTGTGTCTTTAATATTTTCATCAATTAAATACATAACATTATATATAGAAGTCATTAAATATGCACTTGAAAAAACACTGAGAGTGATATATAACATTTTATTTAATAAAGTCAAGAGTCAAAAAAGATTTTGAAAGACTAACCACTGGACCAATTTAAAGAGATGCCATTTTGTTTGTGATATGTATACAAGTCTTAAGTTTAAAACATCAATTTTATGAGCACTAAATGGGAAAAGTTTGGCAAGATGGATATTGTTTTTAAAAAAAATCAAAGACAGTATACTCAAGAAAGCTAGTATAAACTAAGATTTATTTTAGAGAGGGACAATCAAGAATAATGAGATAAAAGCACTTCTGTTCTCTGTCCTCATTAAACCATATCTGAAGTATTATATTCAATTCTGGGCAACATATTTTGGAATATGCACTTATAAGCTAGATACCAGCTGTGGATGGATGAGCAGGCTAGTAAAGATCCTTAAGTTTGTGCCATATGAAGATCATTCAGCACACAGACACACACACACACAAACTGAAGATGTTTAGCTTGAGGAAGGGGGGACTTGAAAGGATAGGAAGTATAACAGATATTTTAAATTATTAGAATAGCTGTTACATAGAAGAAGGTTAAGACTTGCTGTGTTTGCCCCCAGAGATTAAAAGAAATACCCATGGATAGAAGAAACTCAGAAGTCAATGGAGACTTGATGTAAGGACACACTTGTCAAAGTTCCACTACTTATCTACCCACCTCCTCCACTGTTCTTTCTGCTCTTTGTGAAGAAGTGCCTGCTGAGGAATTCAGATAGTTTGAAGGAGTATTAATATTCATGTTGAAATCTCCTAGTGTGAATGGAGTTGGCATGAAGAGAAAGAGCCTGAGCCAGTCTACTCACAAGGGGAGGAAAAAATTAGTTTCTAGCAGGAACAGTTTCAGTGTGCACATGTGTAATGGGCAGCACAAAAAGGGGCACTCATGTTTATTTGAAGTCCTAGAGTTTTTCAGAGTTCAAATGTTTATCATTTTAAACAAAGAGCCCCTATAATGCTAATGGGGACAGCCTTGTTATCCCTAATAACATCAAAGAAAGCAAAAGGAGAGAGTGGGAAAGGATGTGTGTGTGTATGTGTCTGTGTCTGTGTGTGTGTCTGTGTGAGTGTGTGTAACTGTTATGAAAGAGACATACAAATAGACAGAGACAGAGAGATAAATACAAAAAGACGGGAGAGATAGAAAGAGAGAGACAGAGAAAGATAGAGAAACTGATTGAAAAGGAGATAGAGGGTCAAAGGCACTGAGACAGAGAAAAAGAGAGAAACATCCCAACAGCCCTCAAAGGTAGTCTCATAATGACCCTCATTTTACAATTAATGAAACATGGGTCCTCCTGACTCCAGGCCCAGTGTTCTATCCCTGAACCACTTAGTTTCCAAGATAAGATCAATGCTGTAAGCATTAATAGGGAGAATCTTTTCATTGTTTGAGATTAGAGTTAAGAAAGTGTGGGTCAAGACATAAATAGGTTTTGAGGTGCAGAAGAAGGGAAAATGAAGGAGTACAGCAGCGTAGACCTAAGATCATCTACTGAGAGAAATGCAAAAAAATTCTACCTATTCATTCTGATCCTACTGTTAGTACTCTAAATTCTATTCAAGGTTGAACTTAGAGTGCAATCAATGAAAATATTACAGTAAATATTATGAATTTAATTCTTTAATCAGAGCAGAAACCCAAAGACTTCATTTATTTAATGATTTTGCTCCAAAAAGTGTGGAGATTATGTTCTTGTAATTTGCATCACATTTGAATATATTTTCTTTATTTTAGAAATTTGCTTTTTAGGTTATCTGTAATATTCCATTTTTTCTTCTTTTTTTTTCTTTTTTTTGTCTTTAGGCAATTGGGGTTAAGTGACTTGCCCAGGGTCACACGGCTTGTGAGTGTTATGTATCTGAGGCCAGATTTGAACTCAGGTTCTCCTGACTTTAGGGCCAGTGCTCTATCCACTTGTAATATTCCATTTTGCAAAGTAAAAGACCCTTTTGGAGAAAGTATCATCATCCCCTCATCCAAATTTGTTTTTCATAAATCCAGATTTTCAAATATTGGCTTAGCTCACAGCAGGGTAAACATATTCATAGCCAGAAGGAAGTACAAAGGAAAGAGTTGACAACATCATTGTTAAGCGTCTTATAGTATATTCTTTTACTTAGCTTTTCTTAAAAGTAACTCAAAAGATAATTTTATATTTAATTCTATAGTATTCAAACTTTTTTCCCTGGCTTCATTTTAATTATATTTAGCCAAGCTTGGATTTGTTCTCAGTTTGCTTTTATTTCCATGCAATTCAGAGACTTGCTATTAAAAATTCAATGCTTTTCTAATTTGTTTAGTTCAAAATTGTAATTGTTTACAAATTCTAGTTCCCTTTTTCCACCATGCTATAGCACAGCTGCCTTTGTTGGCTCTCTTACACTCTGCTGTCAACAAGAGAGTAAAACTAAATTGGAGAACATATAGAGTTCACTTTCTTACTCTTCAACCAGAATACTGACATATTTCCAACTTTCCACTTCCTTCTTAAAATCAGAATCAATTTCACAACACAAGTAGGAAATAAATCCCCTGGTTTCGTTTACAATACCTAAGATCACAGACAAAGAATATTATACAATGAAAAGGAAATATAGAGAAAATACTTAAGACAAATGTATACAAACGATTGACAATTTAGAGGGCAAATAAAAAAAACCCATCATTTCGTGACCACAGAATTATTTTTCTTTTCAAAATGATCACTTTTGTTCTAGATAAAGCCTGTCTATTTGAAAATGATGCATTACTTCTAGAAAGGATTATACATACATTTCTGGCTGACTGGATATCCCATAACCCATAATTATTTTTGACCATAGACCATATACAATGTGACACCATGTGCTATGACACCAAGGTTCTACTTTAAATACTTTGTCTTCTTTATATTTATGCTTTTTTTGTGTACGCATACACATATATGTATATTCACACATGTGTATATATACACACATACATATACTCATAAGTATATATGCCTATGCACATCTAAATCTGTCTCTATATCCATACCTTTCTCTCTTTCTATCTCTATCTCTCTCTACCACTATCTCTATCTACACATCTGTATTTATACCTATGTACTCTTGTCAATACAGATTGTTTAATTCTTTGTACTTGTATTCTCAGTGTTTAGCATAGTGCTTTAAACATAATACGCATAATACAACATAATAATAGATACTTGTGGATTGTTTAATTGAAGATTTCCTAAAAGTTCCGAGATTTGATGTTCCGTACAGTCATGCAATCTCTGTTCCAAGAAGGGTTAAAATTAACTGTTTTGATTGTAGGACCATTCTGAAATATATGGCACATACCCAAAAGAAATGTGTAAACAACAAAAATAATGCAAACAAATAAACAAAACATCAGCAAATAAATAATAAAATACTTACTAGCTCACAGGCACTGGATGTTGCAGTGGATGGAGCCCTGTACTTCAATGTGGAGTGAGGAAGACCTGAAATGGAGAGAGTGAGGCTGACAACTTTTATAGCTCTGTCTCATTTAAATCCAATTCATACTTAAGTCAAGGCATCACCCTCACAATGACATTGATCCTCTTCAAGAAAAAAGAATGAAAAACAATTTCTAAATAGTAGACTTTGGAGAGAGTTGACATTCTTTTACCTCTTTCACATAGTTCGTTTTCATCTGAAGAGAGAGTAACAGTGCTTAGTTATTATTTCTACAATTACAGATAGTGTAAGATGACTGTGATTCATTCTCACGACCAACAATCTTGTAAGACTATATATTTTCTCTAATTCTTACAACCTCAGAAACATTCCCAAAAAGGAGCTCTGGGTAAGAGATAAAGCAATTTCAACTGTCTCCAAAGTCTAAGACTTTAAGGATGGCTGTTGCTGACAGTTTGTTTCTTAATAGTAATCATTTTCGTCATAAGCCTCTACAGATTCAGCTAGGTTGGCAGTTGGACAATAGTTTTATAATGAGTATCTATAGGATACTTGAATCCTTTCCAGAGTAGTAGGATTTTGTAGAGGTGGTACACTTCTGACATAGCCTTTGAGAAGCAGTTTGTACAACTGTAACACAGTGAATCATCAAGATTACAAATTTAGCAAAAAGTTTCCCGCTAGGGTCAACTAGATGGTGCATTGGGTAGTTCCTGGGCCTGTAGTCAGGAAGACTGAATTCAAATTTAGCCTAAGATACTTTTTAGCTATGTAACCCCGGGCAAATCATTTAGCCTGTGTTTGCCCCAGTTTCCTTAAGTGTAAAATGTTGATAATAAAAAGACCTACCTCTCAAGGTTGTTATGAGGATCAAATGAGATAATATTTGTAAAATGTTTATCACAATGCCTGGCACATAGTAGGCCTTATATAAATGCTTATTACTTTCACCGTTTCATACTTCCCAGGGGGAAGAAAATCTGTAACCTGACTTCAGTGGTATAGTCTTATTATGAGGTAGAAAGTATTGAGAAATTAGAATTGGATATACTCTTGAAACAGTAAAGGAGAATAGAATTGAGATAACTTTTCTTCTGTTTATTCTTTTAGGAAAGTGTGTTAAAATCATTTTACTTATAAGCATAAAGCATTATTTTTATTTTTATAAAATAAAGACATTTTACAAGACCTGAGTTTTAAGTTCAATTTCTGCCATTTCCTGCTTGTGTGATACCAATTTCTTCCAAAGCTGTGAAAAGAAGGAATATGCCATTCCATCCTACTCTCTCCAATAGTCACTTGCTTTTACCTGCCTGTTCCCTCAAAGGGACCTTCACTTCCAAATTCTTCATTTCCATCTTTCCAGCTATGTACTGCTATGTAAGGTTCTGAGAGGAATTCCCTCTGAAGCTGGACACCAAGGATATTGGTAAGCTAACTGAACCTATACCTCAATGATTAACAAGCTTCCACTCCATCAGGCTCTCCCTATCCCAACTGTCATTACTGAAACCTCGTTCTCTGTCTCAAAGTGTCCACTCTCTAATTTCTCTTGCCTTCACTACCTTCTCTCCCTCCCCCTTCCTCCCCTCTTCCATTGTGCTCTCTACAATGCTTGCTCCATATGGAACAAATCTATTTTCATCTTCAACCTTTTCCTCTCCCACTGCTTCCTTGACCTGAAACTCAATGAAACCTCTTTGCCTCTTGGTGATATTTTCCCTGACCTCTCTTTCTATCATTGGTTGTACCACCGTCCTCTCAGGTCCCCAACCATCCACATTCACAACCTACACTTATGACTCCTATTACTGCCCCACTCCGATATGCAATTTATTCCTGAGTCCTGTCCTTTTCTCTCACACTACCTTCACCCTTCTGCAAGATGTCTTCATTTCTCTTCCAGGATTTTTATAACAGCCTTTCAACTGTTTTCTTTACTTCAAGTCTCTTTCCTATCCAGTCCATCTTCCACTCAGTTTCCCAGACAAATAGATCAGACCATATAAGTACCTATTCAATAAACTCCATTGGTTCTATTTTACCTCCAGGATCAAATATAAAATCCTCAAATCCTCAATTTGTCCTTCAATTCCCTTTATAGTCTGACCACTCCTGCCTTTCAAGTCTTTTTTCCACCCTAAATACGTATGAATCCAGTGACATTGGCCCCCTTGTTATTCCTTGCATTAGAAATTTCATTTTGGAATTTTCTCCCTTCTTATCTCCATCTCCTGGCCTCCCAGCCTTTCTTCAAATCACATTGGAAATCTTAACTTCTACAATGTTTTCTTTGATCCTCCTTAATCCTAATGTCTTGTCTTTGATGAGTATGTCAAATTTTTCACTGTATTTATATTTTTGTAGGTAGTTGTTTTGCATATTTATATCCTCTATTAGTGAACTTTTTGAGACCTTGAAACCAGAGACAACTTGTTGTCTTTCTTTTTATCTGCTTAGCTTAACATAAGATCAGACATATAACATGCACTTACTAAATTCTTGTTGAGTGACTGGCTAGCTGAACTTGAAAAAGTTTACAAATCTCTCTAGCTCTCAACTTTTCTCATTAGTGCGTGCATGCATCCGTGTGTGTGTGTGTGTGTGTGCGTGCGTGCATGTGTGTGTGTATGGGTCTGTCTTGGCCTAAAGTCCCTTCCAGCTACAAATAAATTATTTTGTAGTCCTGTCAACTTTAGTGCAGTAGAGCCTTGAGGGACACAGTATATAATTCAAAATGAAATGTAAACACAGACAGGAGTTATAATTATTGTGAACAAACCTTTCAAAATTATACTGTATACCAAAAAAGTGCATGCTTATTGTAATATATTTTTTATAAAATACTCAGAAAAATGGATCTGAAAATGTTTTATAATTGATAGCTATAGATATTGTTCACATAAGTCCTCGTTCACCCAAATTATTATTGTCTGGGACAAATTCTAAGCTGCAAATTACTGCAGATTTTGGCTTTTGTTCCTTTTGTAATAGAAATGGCCACCAACAATGTAGTTATACATAAGTAAAATAAATTACATATGTATATAAAGCAAAAATGTAACACCCTAACAGAAGTAAGGATACTTAAGGAAATTATAGTGACATTATCCTCGTATTTCACTCTAATGACATCTGGCACAGTAATTGAGTATTTTTAAATGGTGCTCAATGACAACATGAAAGATGCTATCTTCCAAGAATGTTTATATTCATTCAATCCATTAAAAACAAATCAAATATCTTTGTATGTACAAAGGAGTGTCTGAAGAGAATTGTAATCAGAACACTCTCATTCAAAAGTGAGTGTTTCTTTTTTCTTTCCACCTTCCGTCTTTACCACCTTTAATTAGCTTTATTGCTTTGAAGAGCTTACACCTTTTGGGAGATGTATGAACATTTGTATACAATACCATGATTCTGACCAACATTTTCAAATGTAAATTAAAAAGCCATATCACATTCTACATTGCATTTCCTTCCTTGTATTTATTAAACTCTTTTGATCATCCAATTATTCACCAACAAATACAGTGAAAAGTAAACTGGATTTGGAGACAGAAGTCAGTGGATTTGAGTTCAAATCCTGGCTCTGACACTTATTAGTTGTGTGACCTTTTTAGGTCCTAGTCTCTTCATTTTTTAAGTAATATGGATGAACTAGATGGCTTCTGAGGATCCTGTGATGCCTAAATCTATGCATAGTGCTATGATTCTACTATCTGTCAGCCATATTTCTAGGTGCTCTACAGCCATATTATTAATAATATCTAAAGTTTATGTTATTAGAAATTATCGCTGTTTTGTGTGACTAAGATTGACAACTCTAATGAAAGATGTTGATTTCATAGTCACTGAGATGCTTAAATCATTTAAAATTTTGAATAAAAACTCAATATTAGTTTTCTGAGTATAAAATAAGTTATATAATTTTTTGAATAAAAGCCAGAAAATTGGGATAATATTGTTCAGAATGTCCAGAATGTACTCTAGATATTAGCTAGTCATCACTATCCATTTATTTCCCATTTTTTATTTAATATGATATTTGAACTATCGTTGCCACTGAATAGGTTTTAAATAGGTTATGATAGAAGTAGAGATTTAAGAGTAACACAAAATAAATAATAGATGTACTTTACATACTATATTATACACACACACATACACACATATACACACAATTGGGATTTTGCACATATAGCTAGATGAAAATGATGCATCAGTTGGTTTTTCTGAACTATTTTTTTCTCTTTCTTAAAATCTTTCTTAATATGGAAATGGAGAAAGAGGCATTTTGAAATGAAGGTGATGTAGAAGTGGTAATCCTAGATGTCTGAGATTCAGGAAGTTTCAAAAAAAAATTCCATTGGAACAGCGAATCTTTGGGAAACCTCCCATGAGACTTATGAGGACTTCTGTTGAATGAGAGGCAATCCTTGGGCAAAAGTATTAGTAGACATTGAAGAAAGTTTGGCTTATTTGGAGGTTCCAATAACCTAAAAGAAGTGATTTTTTTAAATATCAAAGTGTTGGTGTTTTTTTTTTTTCTGGAGGCTTTTGGAATTAGACAGTGAGGCTGGAGGGGCAAGGTCAAAAGTTAGACAGATAAGCATTTAGATTACAGAGCAAGAGGAAAGAATATGAATGCCTGTCAAGAATGGATTAGACCTAAAAAACAAAGTGATTGGGAATTTGTATCAATTGGTGAGAGAAAAGTTCAGTCAGTAGCTACTTTTTCTTCCTTTTTCCCCAAAGCACAGAGATAAAAAAAAGTTAAATTTTAATTGTGGTTTATTTCTTTACCATCCCTCCCTTTCAGCCTAGCTGGGAATATGGTAGAGAAGAAGAGAAAGAGGTGACCCTAGTTGCAAGTGACATTGCAGCCTCTGTACCAGGTTTAATTTTTTATTCTCCCTGTATTTCTGTGTTGCTTGAATACTGCTTATCAATTGCATGACCTAACGGAAGATTTTCTGCAAGTTTTTCAAAGGGAAAGTTCTATCATCAGGGAAGAAAATCCCCCCATTTTGCTACATGGGGGCGAACATGTAAGAGAAATAATTTGCATGATTTTTGCAGTTTGCTGAGAATATACCAGAGTCTCCACACAGTACTGCCATTGAACACAACCCAAGAGAGTATTAATTAAAAAAAAATGGAACAGTAGAATAGAAAGGTTGGAGTTCCTGTATTTGTCCCTGAGGGCACCTGAAAACTATTTATTCTGCATCACACTCCCGCACCCCACATTGATGCAAACAGAAGATATCAATAAGAATAAGATTTAGAAAAATCTATAACAAGAAACCAATGAGTGTATATTATTGACTCAAGGAAGAGCTGGAACTAATGTTTGCAACAAAGGAAAGCTATTTGTAAATTCCTTAATTAGGGCACAGTTTATAGACTTGTTGTGAAGGACAATCATGTGTTACTACAAGTTAGACTTTGCTTTGCTGAGAAATGTCATTCTTTAAAAGTGGTGATCAAATACCCTAAAATCTAAAATGTCATTAGTAGGCAGTTTTGAGAATTAATTACATCATCTAATCTATTACTAATGTGACCCTTGCGTTGCCAAGATGTAGGATCACAAACTTTGGATACTGACCCTATGCCTTAAAAAAAGAAATCGCTGAGAATATTTTTGACAGTTAATGATCATGGTAGGAGTCTGTGAGAGAAGACATTCTGTGGAGAATACACACTGTGAGGAGAATCCATGAGGAGATATGAGTGACATGGGGAGAATGAAGAGTTAACTGATATTTCTGAGAAAAACCAAGTAAAATGTCATTCTTAAATTAACTGAATTAACAGCATTCTGAAAAGAATTGATTTGAACTCTGATTGGATAAGTGGAATTCTACTCAGCAATTTCTTCTTTTATTGACTTTTCAAGAGTTGGATGTAACTTTGGATACAATATAGATCACAATCAAAACATTGCTTTAATATTTGCCCTTTATGCTGCATTATTTGCTACTTTTAATAAATTTATGGAAAATAATATCAATTTTCTTAAGCCAATATATTGAGGGTTTAAACCTGGAGAAGGAAAGATAAACTTACAGGAAAAATATTTTCCTGGTTTTGCAAGGGTGGAGAATAAAAATAATTTAGGGCTTTTTAATCCATGATTTTATATACACATTTCCTTTGAAATGTATACATCTAATTTTATACATTTAAAGATATTATTTTCAGAAAAGAGACGTAGTTTTTAGCAGAATGTCAAAGAAAGTACATTGCTCACACACACACAAAGTTAAGAATCCTTGAACCAATTAATTGATTAAAGCTATTTTGCATTTTATATAATGTATGGGCTAAAACCAGAAAATACTCCTATATTGCATTTTAAGTGCAGAAAGCAAAAAGCAACTAATGATCATCCATGAAAGGAAACATAGATTACAAAACGTCATTATGGCATTGTCAGGAAGCTATCATGACAAACTAACCTTATTTCTTTTTCTAGTACAGTTGTTACAGTATAGCTAAAGTTAACCTAGATTTCAGCAAAGTATTTGATATCTCATGATGTTGTAGATAAAATGTAGACTAGATGATAATAAAATTAGGTGGGCTTGGGGCTTGTTAAATGTCTGAATTCAATGAGTAATCATTAACAGCTTTATTTTCTTTGTACTTAGTAGGAGCCCCTAGGGAACTCAAGTGGAAACCTTTTGCTTAACTCTATATAACACGATTTTTTTTTAGGCAATTGGGGTTAAGTGACTTGCTCAGGGTCACACAGCTAGTAAGTATCAAGTGTTTGGTCTGAAATCAAATTTGAATTCAGGTCCTCCTGACTTCAGGCCCAGTGCTCTATCCACTGCGCCACCTGGCTGCCCCCCATATGTAATACTATTAATGACTACTTTTTATTTCAAGTTTGGAATGTCATTAATTCATTAAATTGTATAACAACCTAATTGATATCTCATCTTATCAACAAAAATAAAATCTGATGTTTTTATCAAATGTTTTGTGAAAATCTAATCTATATCTACAGTTTCCCTAATCTACTAGTTTGATAACCCTGTCACAAAAGGAAAAAGAATTATGATCTTTTCTTGATGAAGTCATACTTTATAATTTTAATCACTATTTCCTTTTCAAAATGTTCATTAACTCTCTCTTTAAAGATTTTACAAAGTTCTTAGGAATTCAAGTTCACTGTGCTAGAATTTTCAGACTTGATTCTTTTGTTTTGTTTTGTTTTGTTTTTCAATTAAAATAGCATTAACACCTCAGTTACTGTAGTATATCTCCATTCTTCCTGATATCACAAATATCACTAATAGTGACTTAGCAAGAGAATTTCCCTAGCAGAAATGATTGGAATTCATCAAAGACAACTAAGACTTCTTTTACTATCTGCTACTTATTTTGGGTAAATATTTGTTAGTAAATACTGCATTTTAGCCCTTAAATAAAAACGAATCCCTTAGTTTGGCAGTTATTGACATAGTGATGTTTTTCCACAATGATGGAGACTAACTACAATATATAATACATACTTGACAGGATTTTAGTTGCATGCTTGGAAATCCACTGTGAGAGCATTTTGGTATAGATGTGGGTATAAGTTAGTGCCTCTGGAAGAGAAACCTTCATGCCCTGAGACAATGAGATTAATGAAATAAAAACAGATAACAGTGTATTATTATATATGTTGTGAATTACATGTATAAATAACTCCTACATAATCAGGCTGTCTGCCATCTGATGGGGCTTGTTTCGAACTCTTTAATTCAGGAGATAAGACTTGGCTAGTCTTTGAATACAAAGGAAAAAAAAACTTGTGTGGAAAAAAAATCCATTAATTCAACAATGGTCCAGTAGTTTTCCATTTTGTTGCTCAGGCACAACTTACTACCAGCTCGACTTAATAATATATTAAGTCAGTGCTAACCTTTAAAAGTAATGCTAAATCCCTCTCTTCAGATAAAATAAACAAAAGCACTGCTAGTTTCCAGATCTGCTAATTAGGAGGTCAGAGATCCTATTGAATTTTTAATTAAAGAAAATTGTAGTTCTATCCAATGCAAAATCAAACAATTTATTAAAATTATGGCTCATGAATGTTTATTAGGATTACATATTGATTCAACACTGCTTACATACAGTAGTTTAACAAAACAAGATTTCAGCCACATCACACAGAAGTAAAGGTATCATCCTTAGGAAATAGCTAAGCAGATAAAAAGCCGAATAAAATAACATCCCTCACAGCTCATGAACCATTAATAGCATGCTAAGTTTCCACCATTTACATTTGTGAAACTTTCCAAACACAGGTTTCTTGATGTTCCTTATCTGCCCCTCCACTAAGAGGCAGTATGATATAATAGAAAGAACTCTGGAATCAAAAGATCTGGGTCCATACCCCAGCTATAACCTTTAATAGCTGAATGCCTTTGGATAAGTCATTTTAACTCTGGGCACCAGGCAAGATGCTTAGACTATACTTCTAACATCCCTTTTCATTCAGACATTCAATTCTTTAGAACTAGTCCTTGAGATATGGACCTCAGCAAACTTTTGAAGTAGGTAAACATTTTTTTTTTGTTGGCACTCTTCTCCTTCCCTTTCAGTAGTCTTCTCCCTCCCCTTATTGCTGTTTCCTCAGTCCCCTTCTCTGCCCACTGTAGCTACCCTTTTCTCCCACTATAAAAGTGCTCCTAGAAACTCTTTTGAGGAAGGGCCCAGACCAGTAATGTTTCATTCTTCAGATTTTTCCATTATGTTTCAGCTGCCTTCTCCCTCCTTATCGTCCCTATCTGTGGGCCTCTTCTCAGACTGATAAATTCCCATGGAGGCAGCAAGGTAGAGTTCTATATATAATGATGGGCCTAAAATCAGGAATATCTGAGTTCAAAATCAGAAAGATTCTATCGTTGTGACACTGGGGAAGTCACTTAACCTCTGTCTGCCTCAGTTTCCTCAACGGTAAAATGGGAATTACTATAGCATCTACCTCCTCAAGTTGTTATGAGAATCAAATGAGACAATATTTTTAAAGTTCTTAGGGCCTAGTGTGCTCTTAATACTTATTTCCTCCCTTTCTCTGTCTTTTCTTTCCTTCATTCTTTCATTCCTTCCTGTCAGTCATCCTTAATTCTCTAAAATTTTGCACAATGCCCCAGCATGGATATTTCTCCTGCCCCCTCCCCTACTCCTCACATGTCTTCACACTCACTTTTTAGCCCTCCATTTTTCAGTTGTTTTCTGGAATTGCAATATAAGCTCCTTGAGAGCAAATATAATCTTTATCATTGTTATTTTCCAAATTTAATATCTGTATTAGTTCACCCTCCTTAGGTGGTCAGGTGGACTTTTACCCCTGAGATTTCACTGTACTAGTGTCAGGCTTAGTTCAGATAACCGAGCATGAATACCCTACTACAGCTCAGACCTTTTGAGCTCAAGTGAACTTTTAATCTCAGACTGTTCCAGAGAAGGGATAACAAATGCTGCACATGCTTATCTGCAAAACCCATGAAAAGTGAGGGAGAAAAGAATTGAATTCAATAATCAGGTTTCCCACATCATATAATATAGTCCAGTATTTAATTCTTCTAAAAAAAATGAAGCAAATACTGAAGAACCAATAATAGGAAAAAAACCTTTTAATATTAAATTTTGATGATTTTGATAAATTCTGTTTTTTAATCTATATTCTTTTATAATTTATAATTCGGGAAATTAGAATGTCTCTAAGAGTAATTTTGTTATTACAAAGTTAAGGAGAGCCAACTGTACAATTACTGTAAAATGGGCAAAACTGAAATGGAATGATTTTGCTCCATGGGGAAAGAAAATGGCAAGATATTTCCAAAGGCTACTGGAAATATTGAACAATTTTCTAATATAGGAGGAGAAAGCAATACATATGGGAGGCAAGAAAAAGATGGTGAACTATAAAGTTATCAGTGGTTTTGATTTACAGACCTTATTTCTTCCCTTTATTAATTTTTTATTTTGACTTAACCCAAACACTTAATACATATGATTATGATATGCCCCAAGCAAAGTCATTAAAATTTTAGATATGATTAAATTGTTCAAACCAATGAAATTTGTGTGGGCTCTGACCTCAGCAAAAATGAGCTGCGTCATTCTTTCCAGCATCTAAAAATGCCTGCCTTATATTTAGCGGCTCATCATTTATTCAGAATAAGTATCAGTGCTTCTTGGGACATTGTTTCTGTTGTTAAAATTCAAACACCCTAGGCAAGCACCAATTTTGTTTTTAATCTTCTTCAGCTAATGATTGAACTTAATGCCAAAGAAAGAAGAAAATATACCACTAAAGTAAAATGATGCAATCATATTCGTATTTCATTTCATAATAATGCTTTATAAGAAATGTGCTATTTGCACAAAAAAAGAATAATGTTACAATATATTAAGCAATTAAAAATCCACAAAGAAAGCTCCCATCAAGCACTGTTTTACATTTCTTTAGAATCCAATAGTTACATATCTCATTCAAATATATTGTTTTATTCATCACTAAATGGTAATACGGCACTCTGAGGTCATTCTAGAAAGCACTAAACAAAAGAGGCAAATAAGCCTACGGAGGTGTTAATAGTGTGTGTGTGTGTGTGTGTGTGTGTGTGTGTGTGTGTGTTTTCTTATAAGTGTTTAGACATAATTGTTGTACTCCTTTGAAATAACTTCAAGGAACTGATTACTCCTATTTTTTTCTCCTAATATTTTCCCCTTCACCCTTTTAATTTCTTCTATGTTTGGTTTTAGGTTAGGATTGGAGAAGTAGCATTTTTGTTTAGTTTCAATTATGCTGTTATATCCAGGGCTTCTTAAACTTTTTCGATTCGTGACCCCTTTAGCATTTCTTTAACTGTGGATTGCCACTCTGTTGGCAATAGTAAAAGGTTTCTGTACAGGCACAACCAAAAATTAATTAAAAATCAAACACATAATGAATCCTAGGCATTTCTGGCAGCTCTTGCCTATGTGGCCTCCTTAGTTCTGAACACATGACACATTCACTTTGTACTGCACATGCCATTATGCCCACACAGCACCAATGAACGGTGTCAAAATGCAAAAAGGACAAGGAGCAAGTATACATATACACATTTACATATATAAATTCTATGTAAATAGTACATATGTGCATGTCACATACACCCATGCATATGCTCATGTATGCCTAAGTATAGAAATATGAATATGCATACACATGTGTATGAAGATCTATGTATGTATTACATAACTGCATGTGCATGTGAGTATACACATGTATGCATGTACCCAAATGTATGAATATAGGTACACATAAATGTAAATGGCAGGTAATATTCATACCATTAAGTACTCATGAGGTCACAAGAGAGAGTATAGAGAGAAAAGAGAAGCAAGACCAGGTCAGATCTTTGGGTTACAGTCATTGTTATGGGTGATGATATGAAGGAAGAAAGAAGTAGGATCAGGAGAGAGAGTGGTGCCTGAAAAACCCAGAGAAAAGAGACATATGAATCATATCCACATCTATGAGTCTGTGGGAGGGTGAATGAAGCAAAGTTTAAGGAAGCAAGGGTTTTGGAAGAACCTCTGTGGGCAGTGAGATAGTGAATCAATTGAGGAATAGTAAACCTATTGCCTTGCTGCATTGAGAGCCCAGTTGAGATTAAATAACATAAAATTGTAATGGACCCAGTTAACTGGGTTAGCCTAACTGCATCAAGATCTATTCATAACATGTGAATAGGAACTAATGAGGTACACTATTAGAATAATCCACAGATTCAGTAAAATATGAATGAGAGCAGAGAAAAAAAAAGGAAAGGAGAAAAAATTACAGCACAGAGGATAGCATGTAGTTGTACTGATTGACTATGGTGCTAAGATTGAGAAGGGAAGAAAGTAAAATCAGATCAGGGTTAAAGGCATGAGCAAGTAATTTGAAATGAGGAATAATAGGTTATGATGAAGATGAAGAAGATAAGGGAGAGATAGACTGAGAGAAGCTGACTATCAGGTACAAGATGGTCAAGGTTTGATAAAGTGGAACAATAAATATTTAATGAAGATCCCATTTTGTGGCCAATGATTTTCAAGGTGCCAGGAGTTGGAAGGAAACACAAAAGAAATATAAAAATCAAAGAACCATAAAATGTAATATTTGGACCAAACCTTTAGAAAGCATTTCATCCAAAACATATATAAGGCATGCATTCTTTTAAAAAATTCATGTTTTAATAACATACATATGTTTATTATACATATATAATAATATTATACATATACAATTTTATATATATATATTACATATATATATATATATATATATATATATATATATATATATATATGTTTATTAAACACATATATCATGCAAGCCAAGGGTCTAGTTTCTTGGTTTCTCGGTCCAGGTTCATCTGAAAGGATACACATAAAATTCTAAGATACAATCCCTGGCCTCATGGAGTTTTCAATCTTGTAGGGGATAACAAATATGCCTAATAATAACATGGAATGAGAAAGTTAATTGAGTGAGATCATATGCCATGCTGATTCAAGTCAGAAAGAAATAATTTATTATTGGAGATCAAGGGGAATAGCACAACGAATATTCCAGAGGTAGTGGGTATTCTTCCATTTAATGAGATGGAGAAACACTTAAGCTGTTCTTAACACATACTTTCAAGCAAATGTGTCAAATGGACAGCTCTTAGGCCACAATCTACAGGCAACTAGCTAAGTGGGGCTGAACCAGATTAAAATTTAATTAAGATGAAAATATAATAGAATATACTATGGTTTTCTAAATTGCCATCAGGAATCCTTATTAAAGGTTAGTGGCTCTGTTTCTATTTGTCTTTGACCCCATGGCCTTTAAGGATAGGAAATTCTTTTCCTTCTTGGGAAGGACATTTCATTTGGGGACATTTGTAATTGGTGGGAGTCTTTCATTCCTTTTAGTAAACCAAGGTTTTCCTCCTTGCACCTTGTACTTATTAGTCATAATTATGTTTTCTGTTGTCATTTATAAACTAATCCTTTTTCCACATGATATTACATCAAAAAAGATGTTGTTCCTGACCTTAAGATATTTATATTGTAGTTGTGAAAACTAAACACACAGACATGAAATAATAAGACAATAATTAAAGGGTGAATGAGAGCAATGACAAGTATAAATGAAGTAGGAGCTCTGAGAGAGGAAATTATTATACATCTGATGGGACCAGGGGGGGAGGGGGGAGGAGTTTCATATTCCTACTCCACTCCAAGCTACTAAAATTACCTGCGGTCATGATTGCACAAAAAGGGTGGAGTCTGCTTCATCCCTTGACCCAAACTTTTCTGGTTTTATCTATCCCTGAGAATCTGACATAGCCTTTCTTGAATGTCAGTCTTCTAACCAAAGACCCTCCCCTCTACTGGCTAGACATTGACCCCTTTACAAGGGGACGTAGAATTCCCCTAATATTCAGAGCCTTAAGCCTGCTTTCCCCCATGATGGGCAAGTGCTTCCAGGGTCTTTGCTTCACTGTGGAGAAGATATACCTGCTTGTACGACTTGGATAAGCAATATGTCACAAACTTTAAACCTTCTGAAATATGGGACCTTCAGGCTTTAATACATTCTCTATCACTAGAAATTCCAGACCTCTGTAAGTTGGAGTTTCACTGGAGTATGACATACCATAAAGATCCCTACAACTTAACTACCTGCCTCTTAGGGTTTGCAGGCCTTTTTTTCCTGTCTGCATCAGAACTCCCTTGCATATGTTTTCTCTCCCAGGAAAAGTGTGAATTCCTTGAGAGCAATCACTGTCTTGCTTTACTATTTCCATCCACAGAATTTAAAATATTATTTTTTGCACACATGCTTATAATTTATTTCATTAATTCACTCACTCATCTATGAAAAATTTGTAGAATTTGCACAGGCAGGTGAGTGTGTGTTAATTGTGGAGGAAAAACAGTGAAATAACAGGATTGTGTTGAACTATAGAGAGATATGATAATCAGGTAGAAGAGTTTACAGGATCCTAATATTAGAGATTTACAAGTAGAAGAGACCTTACGTATCAGTAAGTCCTATTTCTTCATTATTCAGTAAAGTTGAGGAGCACAGATAGAAGAAGTAATTGACTCACGGTCACAAAAGCAGAAGAGAAAGGATTCAAAGCCAAGTCCTCCAACTCCAGACCCAGTACTCTTTTCTTTTGAGACTATCAAAAACCATTGATATATTACTGTTATGGTAATTCTTTCTACATTCAGGAAGAGTTTTGAGTTAAAGACAGATGACGATTTACACTCAACACTACTCCGGGTTTTTTTCACAAAGGATCTGTTTTTTTGTTTTGTTTTGTTTTGGTTTGGTTTTGGTTTTTTTACAGGACTAAGAAATATGTTTTAAAGGTATGGCAAAAGATGTATTAGGATTATTGTTAGTTTTCTTTTGTTTTCAATGATATTGTAGCACAGGCCTGGCCCTAGGTAAAAATGTGAAGTAGATATGATTTCTTTTCTTCCCGTTTATTAGTCTTTTGTTTCTCACTTGAAATCTCCTCAGCTGTAGTAATCCATGTCCTTAAATTGTCTTCTGACTATTCAAGATTTCCTAACATTTCAATGCAAGCTTCTGTGAGGACAAGAACTATGTATGTCCTAGTCTTACCCTTTTTGGTAATTCCTTGCACTCCAGATCTGACTGCCTCCTGTCCATCAAAATTTAACTGCTTTGTTTTCCATTCTCTGAGGGTCTTGCCAGGTGGTTGGTTGACTATCCTATTAGTATATATATGTATGTATGTGTGTGTGAATATATATATGCATATATGTGCATATGTAGACATATATGCATATATATATTCATGGGTTATCATGAATACATACATATATATATATATATACATATACGCATATATGTGTATTCATGGGTTATCATGGCTTAATTTGTTTTTACTTCAGTGTATTCATTACAGTGAAGTAGTTAGTCTGTCCAGATGACAATTTACTCATTCATTCTCGTTCTATGTGACTCTTGCCTACCTTCTCCCATCCTTAATAGGGTTTCTAGATTGGGATTCATAACTTTTTGTAGGGGTTCAGAAAATTATTAGCCCTTTCTTAGAATATTTTTGACATTCAATAAATAGTATTTTAATTTTCCCCCAGTTACGTCAGAAAAAATTTTAGCACTTATGTTTACAAGATTTTGATTTCCAAATTTTTCTCCCTCTCTCCTCTCCCTTCTTCTGAAAATGGTAATCAGTTTGCTATAGTTTAAATGTATGCTATCATGTAAAAAAAAATCCATATTAGTCACAGTGGTAAAAGAAGAAACAGAAAAAAAAAGGAATAAAGAAACAGGAGAAAGAATAAAGTGAAAAAAATATGCTTCTATCTGCATTCACAGTCCATCAGTTCTTTATCTGAATGTCGATAGCATTTTCTTTCATGAGTCTTTATATGTGTCTTGGATCACTGTGTTGCTGAAAAGAGCTGAATCATTCATAGTTGATCATCACACAATGTTGATGATACTGTGTACAGATTTTCCCTGGTTCTGATCATTTCACTTTGCATCAATTAGCACAAATCTTTCCAGGTTTTTCTGAAATCTGCCTGTTCATCATTTTTTATTGCGCAATAGTATTCCATTATATTTATATACCACAGTTTGTTCGGCCACTTCTCAATTGATGGACATCTACTCAATTTCCAACATTTTGCCACCATGAAAATATTTTTGCACATGTAGATCCATTTCCCTTTTTTTATTATCTCTTTGGGATACAGACCTACTAGTGATATTGCTGGATCACAGGGTATGCACAGTTTGTTTGAACTTTGGGCACAGTTCCAAATTGTTCTTTAAAATGGTTGGATCAGTTCACAACTCCATCAACAGAGCATTAGAGTTCAAATTTTCCCCATGTCTTCTCCAGCATTTATCATTTTCCTTTTCTGTCATATTAGCTAATCTGATAAGTGTGAGGTAGTACCTCGAGTTGTTTAATTTGCATTTCTTTAATCAAAGCTGAATTAGAGTACTTCTTCATATGTCTATAGATAGTTTTGATTTCTTCATCTGAAACTGCCTCTTCACATCATTTGACCATTTATCAATTGGAGAATGGCTTGTATTCTTATAAATTTGATTCAATTCTCTATATATTTGAGAAATGAGGCCTTTATTAGAGACACTTGCTGTAAAGACTGTTCCCAGCTTTTTCCTTCCCTTTTAATCCTGGTTGCTTTGGTTTTGTTTGTACAGAAGCTTTTTAATTTAATATACTCAACATTATCTATTTTGCTTTTTGTAATATTCTCTGTGTCTTATTTGATCATGAATTCTTCCCTACCCTTAGATATAACAGGTAGACTATTCCTTGCTCTTCTAATTTGCTTATGTTGTCACTCTTTATGTCTAAATTAAGCCAAAGGTCTATCATATGTAACTTATATAATATTCTATTTACTTCTTTGGTTTCTTGTTTATTTCTTGGTTGGGTTTATTGACTTCTGAGACAGGACAGTTGAGGTACCCCACTATGATAGTTTTGCTGTCTATTTCTTCCTATAACTCACTTAACTTCTCCTTTAAGAATTTGGATGCTATACCACTTGGTGTATATATGTTTAGTATTGATATTGCTTCATTGTCTGTGGTACCTTTTAACATGATTTAGTTTCCATTCTTTTCTCTTTTAATTAGGTCTATTTTTGCTTTTATTTTGTTTGAGATAAGGATTGCTACAATTGCTTTTTTTTCCCTTTCACTTCAGCTGAAGCAAAATAGATTCTTCTCCAGCCCCTTACCTTTACTTTGTGTGTGTCTCTCTGCTTCATACATACATACAACATATTGTAGGATTCTGGTTTTTGATTCGCTCTGCTATCTGCTTCTGTTTTATGGGAGAATACATCCCATTCACATTGCATTTATGATTAGCACCTGTATATTTCTCTCCATCCTATTCTTCCTATTGTATTTGCTCTCTCTATTTTCACTTTTCCCTCCTCCTTAGTGTTTTGCTTCTGTCTACCACCTCCCCTGATCTGCTTTCCCTTCTGTCACTCCCTATCTCCACTTTACTTGATCTCCTCCTCTCCTACTTCCCTGTCTAGTAAGATAGATTTCTATGTTCCACTGATTGTGTATATTATTCCTTCTTTGAGCCAATATTGATGAGATTAAGGCTCAAGTGGTGCTCATTACCCACCCTCCTATCTTTTCCTCCCTTGTAATATGTCTTTTGCACCTCTTCATGAAAAATAATGTACCCCATTCTACTTCTTCTTTACTTCTGCACCCAGTGTACTCCTCTTTCTCATCCCTTATTTTTTTATGTCATTGCCTCCAATTCACCTTATACCCATGTCCTATATCTACATATATTCTTTCTAGTCATACTGTTAGTAATACAATTTTTAAAAATGACAAATATCATCTTCTCATGTAGGGATGTAAATAGTTTAGTTTTATCCAAGCCCCTATGTTTTCTTTTCCCTTTTTTACCTATTTATGCTTCTCTTGGGTTTTGATATTGGAGGTAAAATTTTTGGTTTAGTTCCATCTTCTCCTTATGAAAGCTTCAAATCCTTTTATTTCATTGAATGACCATTTTTTCTCCTTGATGTATTATGTTTAACTTTGCTGAGTTCGTGATTCTCAATTGTATTCCTAGCTCCTTTGCCTTACAGAATATAAAGTTCCATGATCTTTGATCCTTCCATTTTGCAGCTGCCATGTTCTGTGTAATCCTGATTGTGACTCGCTGATGTTTAAATTGTTTCTTTCTGGTCACTTATAGCATTTTTTCCTTGACCTGATAGTTCTGAAATTTGGATATAATGTTCCTTGTAGTTTTTATTTAGGGATCTCTTTCTGAGGTGATCAGTGGATTCTTTAAATGCCTATTTTGTGTTCTAATTCCAGGGCATCAGGGCAGTTTCCTTTGATAATTTCTTGGAAAATGCTGTATAGTTCCTACTTTTCATTATAGCTTTCAGGTAGTCCAATGACTCTGATGTTGTCTCTCCTGGATCTATTTTCCAGGTCAGTTGTTTTTCCCATGAGATATTTTGCACTTTCTTTTATTTTTTCATTCTTTTGATTTTAATTGGTTGATTCATAATGTCTCATAACTTGCTCAATTCTAAGTTTTAAGATGTTATTTTCCTTTGGTAGCTTTTGTACTTTCTATTCCACTAGGCCAATGTACATTTTAAGGAGCTATTTTCTTCTGTGGATTTTTCTATTTCCTTCTCCATTTGGCCAATTCTACTTTTTAAAGCAGTTTTTCAAGCCGTTGAATCTTTTTTCCCCCATAATTCTCTTGTATCACTCTCATTTCTTTTTTCCTGCTTTTCTTCTACCTCTCACGATTTTTAAGCTCCTTTTTGGAGTTTTTTCTCCCATTAGTTCTTTCTGGACTTGAGTTGGCTTTCTGTTTTTCTCTGAGGTTTTGCTCATAGGTGTTTTGACATTGTAGTCCTCTTCTGAATTTGTGTCTTCCCTGTCACTATAATATCTATCTACGGTCACATTCTTTTTGTTGTTGTTGTTTTCTGCATTTCGCCATGGCTACACTGATGCACATGGAGGTCTATTTCTATTTCCTTTTCCTTTTGGCCAATTCTAATTTTTGAGCAATTTTCCAAGCTGTGGACTCTTTTTTTTTTCATAATTCTCTTGCATCACTCTCATTTCTTTCCCCATTTTTTTTCCTTCTACCTCTCTTACATGATTTTTAACATTTTTTTTTCTTTTGAGCTCTTCCATGAGTTCTTTCTGGGCTTGAGATCACTTTCATTTTTCTTTGGGGTTTTGCCCCTAAGTGTTTAGATATTGCTGTCCTCTTCTGAGTTTGAGTCTTGGTCTTCCCTGTCACCATAATCATTTTCTAATATCCATTCTTTTTTGTTGTTGTTGTTGTTGTTGTTTGTTCATCTTTTTTTTTTAGTGTTGTGATGCTTTTTCTTTTTTTCTTTTTCTTTTTATTTAATTTAAGTTCTGCTCCTGGGGTGGAAGTGACACTCTCTCAGGCTTCTTGCACCAGTGGCTGTAGACCCTGGCTGTTTACCTGGCATTGCCCTGAGGCCCCTGGGGGACCTTTGCATCTGGTGCTGTGCTGTGGGGTGGAATATGAGCTGGCCAGCTGCTGGTGAAGGCCAGAGGAGACTGGCAGCTTACTTCATGCTGAGTTGGGGTCCTAATGGTGGTGTCTGGCATGTCCTGAGATCTGGTGGGATGTTTCTACATTTCCCCGGGTTACACTAAAGCATGTAGAGGTCTGGCTGCTGGAGGATGCCTATTTGCCCAGTACTGTGCTAAAGCACATGGAGGTCTCACTGCTGGAGGCTAGATGCCTGTTTTGTCTTAGAATATTTTAAAAATCAATAAAACAAAATACTTAAGATTGCAAAGAAAATCAGTTACATAGAAATGTAATTACTAAAAAAAATCCCTATATTTAAAAAGTTCACTGACTCCAAGGACTTGAAGTCAAGTGAGAATTGGATTTGAATCCTGCCTTTGGCAATAAAATAGATTCGTAAGTATCTATTTTAAGATACCGCTTTAAGACTCAAATGTAAAGTGTTACATAAACACAAGATATTATTGGGGTGTTATCTTCCACTGCCACCCTTTATTTTCCCTACTTAAATGACCAACTTATAGTTCAGGTCATATATTTCCTTCATGATTACTATTAAAACACATCTTTATATCCACTAATTCAACAACATTTATTAAAAGGCTATTGTGTAGCAGGCTCTATGCTAAGTGCTTTGAATATAAGAATAAAAAGCTGAATAATGTCTGTCCTTAAGGAGCTAACCTTTAATTGGGAAGAAACAGATTACATACTGTAATTGGGCAAATTGTTAGAGCTAGCAAAATATTTTAGATATGTTTTAGTCTAAATTCTTCCTTCATTTAACAGATGAAGAGACTAGAGATTTTTGACTTGCCCAAGGTCATAGAACTGGTTAGTGAGGTATCTGGGATTTGAAATCTGCACCAAGCAAAGGTCAGTGGGGAATATCCTGCTGCAATTAATTTAGAATACGCTGGAGGCCAAGACCAACTTTCTCCAGCTGGGCATGAAAACATTCAGTTGTCCCCTCAGGGACTGACTGAAGCAACTCATGTAAACTCTATGAAAACGCAGACCCTCATTGTTATCCTAACACCAACATTTTTGGACTGACTTCTTTACATTATCTCTTTCCTCACTCCCTGTTCTCTGCTTGATCATTCTACCTTTTGTCCAACAATTCTGTTTCATCCCTCTCTGGCCATGGATTCTGGCTGTGCTCAGCAACTCCCATGCTGTTTGGAGATCCTCCAGGCCTGGCCTTTCCTGTCTTCAGCTTTTGCAGTAGAAATCCCTTCTTCATGGCCCATGGGAGGACTATGCTTCTTGATTATTCCTATTCTAGGGATGAGAGGAGTCAGAAAGACATGTTTTTCACTTGGCATCTAGACTGAGTTGATCCTTTTGCAGCTGATTAGAAACACAATTAAACATACATCTTGCCATATATATTTTTGAGGAGATTTTGATGTTGATATACTTTCGGTGTTGAATTAAAAATGCACATGCAGTTTTTATATCACACTTCATTATTGAGTGATATGATATTTGATATAAATTATGCAGCAGTAGGTGGTGGTATTAAAATATGGACACTTAATAAATCCTTCCCCTGCCATGCCATATGTAGGTTCTATATTGCAAAATTATGTTAGAGTAGTGCTTTGAAGTCCTTGCCATAATCTGAATGAGAAACCATATCAGTCTTTATCAATCCTCAAAGAGTATGTGTCACTAAAATCTTTTTACATTATTCCTATTGAAGACTTAGGCAATTTCTAAAGGAAGAATCATGAGCATCCCTGGAATAGTTAACTCCTCTCTGAAACTGATTGAGGTCAGTCAATCATTAAATAAATATTAATAAGCACTTAGTATATGGCAGATGCTGTGCCAAACACTGGGATACAAAGGCAAAAGACGTTTCTTGTCCTTATAAATTCATAATCTAATGGATTAGAATAATTATCAGACCAAGAACAGGAATTCATTTGTGTTAATTCAAATAGAAAAATGGTATCTCTTGAGAAGCAGCATGACATAATGGATAGTTGGCCTCCAAGCTAGGAAGATATGAGTTCAAGTTCTGTCTCTGACATTTACCTGGGCAAATCATCTAACTTATGTTCCAGGGTAATGCTCTACAACTACAAATTGCAAAGAAGGTGTTGCACAACATTGGTAAAGGGAATTTCTTTACCTGAGTGTTCCCATAGAAATGAAATCACAGGTCCAGACTCAATCTCTATTTCTTGATCTCTCTGACCAACTTAATATGAAAATCTTTAGAAAAAGTGGTTAATAATTTTATTGAAATAATTCTTCAGGGTGTGATAAAAACGTTCTTTAAAAAGTTCTGCTTGATCAATCAAAAAATGTTACCTAAATTTTATACTTATGTTTTATTTTAACTCTTAGATTTTGTTATTGTTCTTGCACTCTATAAATTGTAACTAGAAAATGACTTAGGTACTGTTCTCCTGAAAAAGCACAGTTTGACTGGATGTCTAGGAAGATGTGGTGAGAGTGATTAAAAAAAAAAAAGAAAAAGAAAGCCACTAGTTGGACTACTTGGTTTGCACTTGAATTTTATGTGAAGTCTCTGCTTGTCTGCTGTGAGGCAAGGCAGGATAGGATATATTCACACATGGTTAATCATCAGTGAAACTCAATATGTTATAGACTGTCCTTTCTGTCATTTGCCAAACAGATCGTTATTGATTTAATCCAGTTTTTTTCAAGTATTTTCTGCTCTGTAGTTTCTGTTCTGTTATGTTAGGTAAATTCTCATGATGTCTCACAATTTTAACAGTCACCTTAATAGTTTTAGTTACCTGTGGGGTAAACAAACTAATAAAACTCCTACTGCTCTAGTTAAGAAATCATACGGGATTGAGACATGGGCTGGATTTAAGATTAAATAGTGAATTGTTAGAGATGAAAATTCTTCTACAAATTCAGGTCTTCTTCTCTGCAACTTATAGTCTTGGAAAGTTAGTTGTCTTAGAGAAAGAGAGGTTAAATGAATTGACCAGGGTCACAAGGCCAGGGTTTGTCAGAGAAAGAACTTACATTCAGTTCTTCCTGGCTCCAAGGCAACTTCTCCACTCACTGATTCACCCCACCTATCTATGCACATGGAGCCTATTTTAGTTGTGAAATGTGATCAGAATAAGGCTTAGACCAAGTACTTACATTAACTTATTACAATTGACTAGATACATGGATATGTATCATACACACACACACACACACACACACACACACACATGCATAGATATATATCATACGATATTTGTGTTTTGAATAAAATGCAGAGAACCAATAATTTGACGGATTGCTATTTGTGCTTGTCAAATACATGAGGGATGTATTTGTGACAGGCAGGATCATCCTCAAGTCTAATCACATTGTAAAATATGTAAACTTATTTATTAATCCTGAAAAAAAATTCTGACTGTCTTTGCAAGATTGCATTTAAGCTTGTTTGGTCTTATTTTTATTTCCTTCAAGGCAATAGAATGAAATGATACAGATTTTATCTGAAAAGTGAACATGTAAGAATCATAGGGCTAAAATGAAATATGGTTTATTTAGGAATATTGAAATTATGGAGCTAAAGAAGACATGGATGTTTTGAAGAAAATCTGAATGAAGATGAAGGAGATTCATGAAAAGAATTTTAAGATTTTAAACAAAAACTTTTGAGGGAAACAATCTAGAAAATTGTCAAGAAATTATAAGTAATCTAAAATCTATGAAGTTATTGAGTATAACATGTGACTTAGGATTCATTTCCTGGATTCATATCTGGATATATTCTTAGAAAACATAGATGCTAGCAGTGTTAAGTATAGGGAATGTTTCAATTAAGAAATCTTCATTATAGTAAAGTGATTCGAGGTCAAGTCTAAGGATGTTGACTGACTACTATTGGACACAGAAGAGGGATTTACCACAAGTGCAACAGGAAATTGGCGATAGCAATTTATTTTGGTGAACTAAATGAAAACAATTTTGTTTAGTTAAAACACACACACACACACACAATTATAATTCTTATGGAAGGAATAGGTGATAGATAAAATGTGATGTCATATTTGAAATGATCATAAATATAAAGTTTGCCCATTTTTATGGATATGCATAGATGGGAGGGCAGAAAACATTTTTTGTGTTTTGATTAACTGAAAGCATCAATCAAAAAGCAGCAAAATAAAAGTACTCCTCATTGCCTTGGGTTATATCTTTCAGTCACAGAATAATTGAAAAAGTGGTTCTACAATTACCATATGGTTTTCCTATATCTATAGGATTTGCAAATGTATGAAATGTTTATATGAATGGGGATGCAAATATTAAGTGAAATGTTTGGTGCAATTAGGATAATTTTATATTTCTAAGGCAAAATGATTTAGTTTAGTCATCAAGTCAGCACTCATTTTCTAATATAGTTTGGTCACTAGATTTTTACTCTACAAAGTGCTTAAAATTCAATACAAGACATGCTATTGGACTTATTTTAGGAAGATTCCACTAGTTAGATTCCTGGCATAGTTATTACATATGAAAAGAACAGAGCAAATAGTCACAATCAGAAATGAGCTTCAGGATTTTGTGGAACCAAAAAATAAGCTGCTCTTTACCCCCCTACCCCCTCCCAAAAAGAAGTGGTATATGGATGCGGAAAAAATCACTATGTTTTCTTTATAATTAAAACATAAATTGGATTATATTCACTATTAACTGTTGAAAGACTTCCTAAGTAGATGACTATGTCAAATTTAATTTAAAAAAAAACCTGCCTTAAGCATTAGAATCTTTGCCCCTCTTGAAAGAAGTTTAAGCAGCATTTTTGAGGATATTGGAAAATAATTCATTAATTCCGGTTTTCCTTAATGCAACTCCCTATTAGCCTCCCAAGTGTTTCTTATGATGGACTGAGACTTTCTGGCAATACTACCTTTGTAGCTTTGATAGCAAGAAATTGATGTTACTGGAAAGAGTGAGCTCTACTTTTCTTTTTAATCTGTACATTTCACATTTTCTCAGACTGTCTTCCTTCTCCTTCCCTTGACTAATTTTTCTCCTATAAGATATTTGTCTTCTCTCCTTAAAAGTCTTTGGTAGAATAACTATGGTCAATAGGGAACTAATGCTGCCTCTCCATTCCATGAATGCTTTTGTATCTTTGTTGCATTAGTCATTCAGGGCCTCAGTTTCCAGGTACCACTACTGGATTCTGTATGTTACCACCTTCCCTCTTTTTTCTAAGTTCATAGGCTCAGAACTTGCTATAGAAAGGATATGGTATCTTCTTTACATCTAACCTTCTTTTCTCCGATTCTTAGAAGCAGTGTTACCCATTTTGATATTTTAAAGGGGTTTATGGCTAATATCAGAGGGGAAATATAAAAGAGGATAAAAAATATAATAAGATTGACAAATTGCCAATATACTCAAGTTTTAAGTGTTAAACTTAGTCCTTTACAAAAACTACAAACAAGTGCCATAGTGGAGAAGGTATTTAAAGCCTGAGTGCCTATGCACAAATCAGCCTTTTTCATTTTTTAGGTGATCTTGAACAAGTACTTAAGCTCTTTGGATTTCAGATTCTTCATCTGTAAAATGAAGGAACTAGACTAGATAATTGCCAGTTCTAAGTTGTATGATCCCTTCTATTTGGTTTCCTATGCTAGGTCTCGTTCTTAGTTCAACTAAATTTTTTTAATGAAATGTTTCATTATATAAATTATTATTAAAATATTATTATTAAACCAATAATCTTGTTATTAGTTCACTTTGAGCTCTTTTGTGTGCTGGCTCATCTTTTTTGAATCTGCCTTTCTATTGTTTCTTTAAGTCATTCTGTATGCATGGCCCCATGCTTTTGCTCCCTCACTTTACTTTCAGACAATAGATTCTTTCCAGGCTAACTCTTTTTATGTTTGTCTTGGTGACATTTGAATGTCATCTGGAGTTCTACATGCACAAGCCCCTCTAAAACTTCTTTCTTTTTGTCATATTTTCTCCATTCTGTGAATATTCAAATGATTCTAGTGGGATTTTTCTCAGCTATCTTTTTTCCATGGAAATGAATTTGCCTTTTCCAAATGTAGGGGTTTGCCTGGGCGTGCCCAAGTCTCATAATACAGAGGTATTCTGTATTCTCAATCACACAAGTGGGGATAGCTTCCTTTGTTTGGAAACTGAGTATCTGGGAATATTTGAGTCTTTAAATAGGCCAGATTCAGATAACCTCTCTCTTCATAGCTCACACTCTGCTTCCTCCAGAGGGTAAAGACTAGAGTTCATCCTTAGTTCAGGTGCCATAAACTGAACCAGAGAGAAGGGAAAGGCTTCCTTTCCTTGCTTTCCCTTTCTTTAATCCCATGAAATGAGAAATTAATTGAGACTGAGAATGAAACTGGAGGTGTTTGATTTTCCTCAGTTTCAGGTACTGGGTGATCCCCACCAGACCAAGAAGACTGGGAGTTCAAGTCATTGTGATACATATGCCTTATTCAAGCTTCAAAACCTTTTGTTTTCACATGAATATGCCTGATTCATCCTGTTATATGAACTTAGGTCCCCATGATGCTAACAGAATTGTCCTACTCTCAATTTATACTTCTCTGTCATGTTGAACCCGAACCTTCTTTTTTAATCAAAGTCAAAACAAACAAACAAACAAAAAACTCCACATTTTTAAAGTCAGAATGCATTGGACACATTTCCCTGTTTTTAGCTCCTGGTTCTAACTTCTTCCCTAGAGATGGATTTCACAGCCTACATTTTTTTTTTTGGCAATAATAACAAACAAAATTGCATGTATATAACAGCAATGGTACTGAAGAGGTCTAGGGCTTTTGGACTGCTGCAAACCCAAAATAAGGGTACCAGGCTCTGCTGAATGAATTCAACTCAAATCTTCTTCAGCCAGAGGAAAAGTTTATTAGTGATAAATCATATTGGCCAAGTGACATCTGTAAGGATGAGTGGGCATGAGAAAAGCTCAGACTTTGGGGCATGAGAGATTCTCAGCTATTAGCTGAAAGTTAGTAACTGCTGGGCAGTCATGAGAAAGTCTCAGCCTTTTGAGCTTGAGATTCTTAGTGTCTGAATGGGGGCCAGGGTGGAATTTTCATACACTGAAGTAACTTTGGGTGGCCAGAGAAGGGGGGCTGCGAAAAGGGTCTAGGTGAGAATTCTGATTGGAAGGCCTGAGAGATTGAATAGATGATGGGAATAGCTAATGGAGGGAACAGGAAGGCAAGTTTGAAAGGCATCTGTACAAGATCAAAGGGTGGGGCTAGGACTTTCAAAGGAAGATAAGGGGAGTAGATAAGGAACCATTTGAGGCCAGAGTAAGGCCTTTCTGGAGCTCAGACAAAAGGGAGCCAGATTCTTTTAGGGGGAGGGGCAAAGGCGCATCTGAATGAGATTAAAAGTTAAGCTAAGGCTTTAAAAGGGAGATGATGGTCTGGGGCCTGTAGACAAATTGGAGTCAGATTCCCTTTGGGGCAAGGGGCAAGAGATCTTGGTTTAGGCCCTGCCCCCAACAGTACCATCTGAGTACTGTAACATATGAATGTTATGACCCTCCTCATGATGAGACAGTGTCATAATGCCAAAAAGAATACTAATGGAAAACAACTTTGCTTAAAGTTGTTCAGAAGCAAGAACAGATGGCTGCATCTGGATTGACAACAAAACTGATAGGAAACACTGACAAGAATGATTCAGAGCCAGTCATTTATGTCTTTTAGAGGTGTGAAGTGATGAAAAGAGGACAATTCAGCAATCAAAATGCTGATTTTTCTTGACAGAACATGCTAACACAGAGAATGAATTGATGACGCTCATCTCAGCCTTTTCTTTCTTTTTTTTTTAACATAGGACTACAAACTAAGTTGCTTCTCTTCAATAAAGAACATAAAAATAGCATATTTTAATATTAGCCCAAACACAATGGAATTCCTGATTTGGCACTAGAAAGTTGTCTCCTAAATTATAATAACAAAGTTTCAAAAGCTAATGTATCTTTTGATGTTTAAGTCTCTAGTCTCTGTGACCAAATTTGTCTAATAACCTTTTGAATATCAAATAATCAGGACATACAATTAATACTGGGCTCCTAGACCTTTATCTGGGGACTGTTTCTTCACTACTTCAGAAGTTTCTTCATACCCCATTTCAATTTCTCAATTTCTCAGAAACTGCCTTGTGTACTATAACTAGATGGGTGAAATTTAAAATGAACTTCTAAGCAAAATCATAGGGAAGAGGAAATATTTTCAAAACTGTAAAAGTGGTGAAGAATGAAGTGTTTGTAAACAGTAAATGTGCATAGAGGTATCCCTCCATTCTTTACAATGTATATCACTCACTTACCATCACGGTATTAGAAAGCTAGGCTGGAGAGGAATCTTCTGGTCTCACTCCCATTCTACAAGTGAGAAAACTGAGATCAAGTGAGGTTAAGTGTCTTGCCCAAGTTTAAAAAAAAAGTAAGTATCAGATGCCTGATTTGAACTAAGTTTTGTTTTCTTTTCACTCCACAGTGTTGCTTTTACTACATCTCATGCCCATCAGCCCACTGCTCCTTGTTCAAAGAGGAGGAGAAGAAAAGATGGTTGGTTGGTGGATATCCTGTTTGGGCCAAAATCTAGTTGTGAAAGAGTTCTAATCTATATCTATTGTTTTTTCTTTCCAAAGCTCCTCTTGATAAGAATCAGTGTTTGACGTTAGGAATGTGATTGAAAGAGACAAATGACAGTCAACAATCCCTTCCCTACCTCATGTATGTAATGATGCTTTCTAAGATGTAATCACAATGTGAAGAAACTGGAACTGATGACAACCATGTTTCTTTGATTCATTCTATCAGCATTCTTACTCTAAGGTAAGTCACTGCCTTCCCAATTAGGATCATAAGGTTATAAACTCAAAGCACCCACTTGGGTGCTTGCAGAAGAGGAAACTATGTCATATAGAATTCAAATGACTTGCTGAAGGTCCCACAAATGTTGACAGAGGTTGGGACTAGCATTTGATTTCCAATTCCAATGTTCTTTGTACTCAAACAAGTTGCCTCTCTCCACATACTCTATTGTCATTGCTTCCTTTCTTCTATATTGTCTACATTCTTTTCCTAATACTTCAACTGCAATGCAGTGTTTTCTTTATAATTTTTCTTCTAGATATATTTAGTAACTCTAAACTTCTGAGGGTTTAAGAAATTAAGTTGTTTTTTTTTTTAATTTCTAGGGAAAAAGAAAATCAAGTTAGTCAGGGAGGAGCTGATATTTCAACTGAGCATCAGAAGGGAACTAAAAGGGCAGAAGAAGAAGGTAGTTCAAGCATGGGGGTAAAGACAAGCAACATAGGGACTATGCCTCTGATTTCAATAATAAAAGAAACTCCTTGGATGAGGAAATACTTTCTATCAATGAAGGCTGACACGTTCTTTACAACTTAAAGTCTTTGTGAGTTTCCTAGCTTATCAGTTCTCAAACTTCTTGATATCAAGATCCCTTTTCTCTCAAAAAAATAATGAGGATATTCTCAAAACTTTTTAATTATGAGTTTCTTATGTATCTATGTATACCATTTTGGAAAGTAAGACATGTTCCTGTTGTGGGGCATGCAAGTGGCACAGTTGTTAGAGAGCATGGGCCTGAAGTCAGAAAGACTCATTCTCCTGAGTTCAAATCTGGCCTCAGACACTTATTAGCTGTGTGACACTGGTCAACTCACTTAATCCTGTTTGCTTCAATTTCCACAACTATAAAACGAGCTGGAGAAGGAAATGGCAAACCATTCCAATATCTTTGCCAAGAAAACCCCAAATGGAGTAACAAAGAGTCAGAAGCAACTGAAATGACTGAACAAATGGTATGAGGTTCTTCTGTCAAAGATAATGAAGTAGTTTGCCATTTCCTGATTCTAGGCTTAGCACTCTGTCCATTGTGTCACCTAGCTGCCCTAAGACATCTCAGGATTATTGTGATTATTCTGCCCTTGAGAATTCCCTGAAAGGTTCTCAGGTTCCCCAGGAGTTCCCAGATCACACTTTGAGAACCACTAATCCAGAGAATTGAGAGGTTAAGTTACTTGCAGAGGATAATCTAGCCAGTACATATCAGAGACTAGACTCGAACACCTGTCTTACTGATTGCAAGCCCAGCTCTCTATCCATCATACTGAATGGCTTGTCATGAAATGCCCATAAAATAGGTGAAATTACACTAATAGTTTAAAAATAAATTAGACTTAGTGCCCTCTCAATCATTTTTTAATCACATTAATGACCAAATGGATCATTAAATGAGATTCTTTCAATTTTTTGAACATTAGCCATCAATGTGACAATAGCCAAGAATGGTAGTTAATTTTAGTGTAATTCATGACTTCTTCATTATCAAACTCATTGCAATTTTACCCTGGCAAAATTCATAGCAGTCCCTTCAACTTTGCCTAAAAATGACAAGTAGAAACACACTCCTCTTACATAATATAGTATTATAAAAAAAATGAGAACTGTATCATCTTCAATGTAAAATACTTTGATCTTTGACCTGGTCATAATGACAGGTTTTATATGAGAATGAAGCCCAACATTATATTGTAATTTTTGTCTTCATTTTGACATCATCATGACAGTGTTAGTGATTGATGCTATGTTTGAAATTTTTTTATACTACATAATAATAAATTCTCTTTACATAGTTGTTTAAAGACTACAAAGTACTGAATGCATATTACAACAGGCAGCATACATTTATTAAATGTTTATTTTGTGGGAGGAACTATGTGCATGCTTAGGATAGAAAGAACAACAAAAGGTCCATGACCTCAAGGAGCCCATATTTCATTGGGAGAGGGAAAAAAAAATTACTCATCTAATTAAACAAACGCATAATGTTAATCTAAAGTGATATTGAGAGGAAGGGTATTAGCAACTGGGAGTGGGAATTGAGTAAATGTCTTATACAGGAAGCAGCACTTGAGTTGAACCTTGAACAAAGGTAGGAATTCTTATATAGAAGGGGACCTTCTGTTCATCCAGATACTACAAAGGTCAGGGGTTGTGATTTGGATGTCAAGTAAGCCTTCTGTGTTGGAAAGGAAAGCATATGAAGGAAGTGATTTATAATGGATAGGAAAGGTAGTGTGGAGTCAGATTTTGACACTTAAATGATAAACAAAGGAGTTTTTTTTTTTATTCTTGATACAAGTAAGAAGCACTGGAATTACTTGAGAAAAGAAAGTTATAAGGTCAGACCTAAGCTTTAGAAATATCCATCAAGCTGTGTGGAAGATGGATTAGGAAGGAGAGAGTTGAGATGAGGAGGATAATTTGGAAACAACTGCAATAGTCAATGAAATAAGATATGAAAAACTGAACTATATTGGAAGCCATGTAAGTGGAGAATGAGGCATAGATATGAGATAGAACCAGCATGATATAGAAACTATTGGATATGAAGTTTGGGGATGATTCTAAGGTTGTACATTTTAGTACATGAAAGGCTGGTACTAACTTCAACAGAAATAGCACACTTAGAAGCATTCTTACAACTATGCTGTGATGTACCATTACAAATATTTTGTTGTTGTTATTTATCTTTTTTTTTTCCAAAAAGGACCAATGATATTATGAGGTGATGTCTTGACTTGGAAGTGAATTGGATTTAAGTGAGGCAGAATTGCACAAAGTTGTCAGTCTCACTCTCACTTCCAGAGTCATTGAAGCCCCACAGAAGACAAAAGTTGAGATAACTGGAAATAGCCAAGATGCAATGTATGTCCTTGATGTCTTAGATGTCTGACCAAACTTGAAGTGCTCCACAGCACCTGCTTCAGCTGCTTTCACGGACACTGGGAAATTTTATTCTTCTTCTACCATATATATGCTTGAGGAGACACCTCCCTAATTTATCAATGAGTTTGAGGCCTGTTGATTATACTTAACTTCCAGGAATGGGAAACCTGCTGCCTTGAGAACATATATGGCCCTCTAGGTCCCCAAGTGTTGCTCTTTGACTGAATCCAAACTTCACAGAATAAGTCCCCTTAATAATAGGATTTGTTCTGTAAAACTTGGACTAATCAAAGGGCTACACTTGAAGATCTTGAGGTTCACACATGGCCTTGAGGTCACCGGTTCCCCAACCTGGTAGCCCATATGCTGAGATGGTTTATGAGGATATGGGTGCTGAGCACGCTACAGCTTCTTGGAGTCGCAAAAGAGAGTTGAGTGATAGGTGGACACCAAAGGCAGATTAGTAGCCCTGAAAAGGGCTTTGCAAATTCTCACACCAGAGGTTCTAGTTTTCTTAAAAAAGCCATATATTATAGAAGTGGCAAATGGTCATGATAATACTACTCATAAGTATTAGATATTGGTGTTTGAATACAAATCTTCCTAACTCCAAAACCAAAAATCTATGACCTATATTTTCTGCATGTTTACCCAAGAACATTTGTGTTGCCAATAATTACTAATATTAACATTCAATATGTATATGAACATATTAAGCCATATATATGTATGTATAAAACAGTCAAATTATATTTGAGATACAAAATTACACAGTGCTTTGAAATGATTCAAATAAATGCTTTTATATCTGATATATTTTATGTCCTATAACACATTTATGTTTATTGTTATTGTTGTTAGCATCTATATAGCACTTGAAGTTTTCTTATTTTATTCTCACAACCATGCCATTATCTCTATTTTACAGATGAGGAAACTGAGACAAACAGAAGTTATACGACTTGCCTAAGGTAAGGAAAACAAAGGTTAAGTGATTTGTCCAGGGACACACAGCTAATAAGTATCTGAAGCTGAATTTGAACTTAGGTATTCCTAACTTCAGGTGTAGCATTCTATCTTTTGTACCACTGTACCACCTGGCTGCCTCTAATTATTAAGGACTTACTATATGCTCTGCATTTTGTCAAATGTGTGCATGTATATATACGTATACACACACACACATACACACACGTATCTATGTATGTATATGTATATATGTATGTATGTATACATATATGTATATATACATGTATATGTGCACGTAAGTATGTATATATATATGTATGAGAGAGAGAGAAAAAGAGAGGGAAAGATGTTTAAGTGTGTATATTCATGTATATGTACATAGAGATAAAGAGATATATCACAATTAATTTAGCTCTTTTTATCCATCTATTGACAGCTAGATGGTTTAATGGATAGAGTGCTGGGCCTAGAGTCAGGAAGATCTGAGTTCAAATCTACTTTCAGACACTCACTAGCTGTGTAATCCTGGGCTGATCACTTAACCTCTGTTTTCCTTAATTCAGTGTGGAAGGAAATGACAAATTACTTTGTTACTTTTACTAAGAAAACTCCATGGACAGTATGGTCCACTGGGTCACAAAGAGTCAGACATGACTGAATGAGCATTATCTATCTATCTATCTATCTATCTATCTATCTATCTATCTATCTGTCTGTCTGTCTGTCTGTCTGTCTGTCTGTCTGTCTATCTGAAATATAAGATAAATAGACTACAAGGAAGATAACCTTAAAGGTGCACTGCAATAGCATTTGTGGACATTGAGAAAAGCCTCTTCAATGTCACTTGAATTTATTGGATGACAATTGTAAAGGTTGTGTCAGGAAGAGGCAATGGGGAGCAAAGAATTTTCTAAATCCGCTAACACAATCTGAGTCACAAGTATTAGTGAAAGTAAAGCCCATTCTGGAAAGCGTGGCAAGAACAGCTGGATTATTCTTATCAGGACTAGAAAAGATCTTGGTGAGAAGCAAAAGATAGGAGAAATGAGAAAAGGAAAAGGTAAAAAAAAAAAAGAAGATAGCAAATTTGTTAATTAAATAGCAGACCTTCCAGAGGGCAAAAGGAAAAGGGCAAATGGAGTGGAGCATTGGAATAGTAGTTTTCAAGGGAATGGGAATGAGGTAACTGAGAGCCGAGGTTGGAGAGGTGAATTTATTCATCTACAGAAAGTGTGGGATTGTATCATTAGAATAGGAAGAGTAGAAGGTAGTGAGCATATGGCAACCATTATGAAATGAGTTTTAGGAGAATTACAATGAGGTTAAATGATAAAAGGTGATGATTAGAAGGTTCAAGTCTGATGATTTGTGTAAGCACAGCCTTCAAATGGCTGAACTGCCATGTTGTGATTTGAAACAAGACTGACAGTATTCTAGTTTCATTGTCTGATTATGAAGTCTAGGAAAGTGAAGCATAGCAAGGTGAAGAAATGTTTTGGCACCAACTCTTCCCCCTCCCAACCTATAAGCAGGGTCTGGCCATGTTGTACCTTAGAACAGGACTGGTTTGGAAGACAAGCAAGGAAGCCAGAGATGCTTAATTCTAAATAAGAAGCCAGTGTAAGTAGGGTTTGGCCAAGGTGTGCTCTGGGAAGAGGGAGTACTTTATATATTTCGTAATCCAAAGATCACTTTTTAAACAGATGTCTGTGGGGGGCAGAGTGATGATTTCTTTTGATTAAGAAGGAGATTTGGGCTTTTGACCTTACGAAATGTAGTTAAGACTTAATACAATAACTAACTGAACATTCAAGTAAGGAGTGTGGAACTATGTCTTGGCTACCCCAGAGAATTTGGGTGGATTAGTAACACTGACAGGTTTGGCTAAATTTTTGTTAAGTTTCAATTTTAATTGAATATTGGAGAAAGACAAGTTTTTTTTTCTTAGAACAACTTTAGACTATAATGACAGATCTACTATTCAATTTTAAAGGAGATTATATTTTGTTTTCTAATTTTTCCCCCATTTAAAACAATGAAATATTGAGAACAGGTGGTGATTAAAGGTCCTGAGTGGCTTTATTATTCTGCCTAGATTGTGAAAAAAAGAAAGAAAGAAATTAAAATCCAGTACTCAAACCACAACCTTTAGGGCTAGTTCTTTACATTCAAATTAAAGTAGGTACTATGTGGTCAACTGGCTTGGAGAATTTATGCTATACTAAAAGTCTCCTACAGAAGTAGTATTAGGCAGACCTGTGTATGAAGACAGAAACCCAAACCGAGAGAAGTCATGCATTTTTTTTTGGGGGGGGGGAGCAGTGGAGAAGTTCTGTCATGCTGTTACCAGTGAATCAATGTGTGGAGCAGAAGGGATTGATAGTCAAAGTTATTCAATAGTGTGGTTTTCCTCAGTTTACCAACATCTGAAATAGCTAAAGTGGTGCAATAGCAAGATTAGGTTCTGGAAAAAAAAATTCATTTTAAACTTTAGAATAATGTTTAATATCTACAATAGAAGAAAAGAGAACAAAAGGAATGTACTTAAAGGAAATACAAGATTTTATTTTTTAAATTGAAATTTTGCAATTTGAAATTGGCTTTCTCTACTTTTTTTTCAGACAGTGGCCATTTAGGGCCAGGATCCTGGTACTGACTGATTCTGAGACTTTCCTCCATTCTATTTTTCTGACCTGGGTTCTTTCCCCAATTCTAGTGGCTCCATGCTCCCAGGGGCACATAGGATTCTTATTAAGCCTAGTACAGACACCTGATTTGCTTTAGCCCTGTTACATTTGAAATCTCTTAAATTCTAGCCACAGCCTCAGCCTCAATACAAGTTTGAGCCACCAGAAATCCTACATCTTCATTTTTTGTCATAATTTTAGGGTTTTTTTTCAAAACAAATACTTCATACCAGAATCCCAGAAAGACAGATGATCTGAGTACTAACTCACTCTTTTTACCGTTTAATGAAGTGTGTGAAGTATGTGTGTACATGCATGTGTATGTATATATATATATATATGTGTATATATATGTATATATATATGTATCTATCTATCTATCTATCTATCTATCTATCTATCTATCTATCTATCTATGTAGATAGATACATAAGTAGGTAGATAGATAGATAGATAGATAGATAGATAGATAGATAGATAGACAGACAGACAGACATAGGCAATACCCAAATTGGATTAATTAACTCCTTGATAATGCTTTAAAACTGACTTGTAGCTAAGAGGTATGCACCCATAATTTTCCAGAGAGGTATGGGAAGACAATTACATCTTATATTAATACTGTAAACCATTATGTTGACTTATTTTTTAAGTCATTAAAAGTTCAGTGGTTAGGATAAGCTATCTTTAAGCCTTTCACTTTTATATGCTTCTAATACTTAAGGAATATAAGAAAGAAGGGTACACTCTTTCTCACAGAAGAGGAAATTTCACAGGATGCAGCATATCAAATGGAGTTATTGTGTTGAATAGCCACATACTTATTGGGCAAATGTGCAGACTTCTATCAGATTCACTCTTTTGTTGAGCAGTTTATTTTCTGAACCACTGTCAGATAGGAAATGGCTTTGTGAGCACCTATGAGCAGTCCTTGTGTGACATGAATTAAGATACTTCTTTCCTAGGTATCATTAATGAATTTTAAAGTCTTACTCTGTATGTTATACTTTTTGTGGAAGTCTAGAGATTCTTGTGCATATGTGTGTGTGTGTGTGTGTGTGTGTGTAAGCACGTGTTGGGAGGTTGCTAAGAAGAAGACACAATCATTAAATGAAGTCAACTAGAAAATGATTTCAAAAGTCTAAGCATGAGGTGATCAGTTACTTCACCAGGGTGGTGGAAGTAATAATGTTAGAGAAGAAAAAGGAGCATATTTGAGAGATGATTTGAAGGTAGAATCAACAAGATTTGGCCAAAGATGGCATACGACTGGTCAGAGAAAATGAGAAGTCAAGAATGATACCTAGGTTAGGAGTATGGATGACAGACAATTTGGAAGGTCAGAAAAGGAGAATTTTTTTGTAGGAAAGACATTAAATTCAATTTTGTTCATTTTAAGTCAAGGATGTATAGAGGACATACAATTCAACGTGGCCATTAGACAGTTGGAGATGCAAGTCTGGAGGTGAGTAGAGAAGTAAGGGATGGATAAGTAGAGCTGAGGATAATCGGAATACAGATGATAACTGAATGTATTTGAGCTGAAAAGATCACTAAGCAAAATAGTATAGAAAGAGGAAAGGATAAAGTCCAGAAGTCTTGGGGATATTTACTATTAGTAAGTATCTCAACAGAGATACAGCAATGAAGACTGAGAAGGAGTAGTCTATAGATAAGAGGAAACCTATAGAGGAGAGAATATCAAGGATAACAGTGTAATCAATAGCGTCAAAGGCAGCAGAGAGGTCAAGAAAGATGAGGCTTGGGAAAAGGCCATTAGCTTTGGCATTAAAGAGACCATTAGTAACTTTGCAGAGAGTGATTTCATTTAAATTATGAAATTGAAAGCCAGACCGCATATATTTAAGAAGAGACTAAGCAGAAAAGATTTGAAGGCATCTCATATAGTACAACTTATCAAGAAGTTTCATAAAGAAATTGAGAATACATATAGAAATACCTAATGAAGATGTACAGATGAAGTAATTTTGCTTTGTTTTGTTTTTGAGGATGGAGGAAACAGGCATTTTTTGTAGACAATTAAGGGAGAATCCAGTAGATAGAGATTGAAGATAAATGAATGGGAGTTGTAATAAGAGAGGGTACAATCTGCTGAAAAGACAAGATGGAATATGAATCACTTGGGTATTTAGAGGGATTTACCTTGCTATGGAGAAGAGCCATCTTTTTATGTGAGACAGGGTGAAGGAAGAAATAATAGCCACAGGTGTATATATGTATGTATATGTATATATGTACATGTATATGTGTGTGTGTGTGTGTGTGTGTGTGTGTGTGTGTGTATGAGCTGATGAAGAAAGGAAAACAGGGAACTCCTGGCAATTGACCCAATTATTTTCAGTGAAATATGAGGCAGGGTTCTAAGTGGATTAAGGGTAAAACTACAAAAGGGTTAAAGAGGGATTAAAACTTCAGGAAAATACTCTGGTGAGTGGGATAATGAATCGATTAGGGAAATATGAAAAGATTGCCTTGCTGCAGTGAAGGGACAATTGAGATAATGTAAAACAAATTCATATGAACCAAATTGGCATGGCTACACATTTTTATATAGTTTTGTTCAGCAGCATTTATGGAAGGCAGCAGATGGTGGGAGCAATTCAAGGCTGAGTTTTGGCAGGGCAAGATCAGTGATAGGCTAAAACGGCAATGGAATGGAGAACAAGAGGGCAGAGCTAAACAGATTCAACAAAGGGGTTAAATGGTAGAAGGGAGTAGAATATAGCTAGTGAAGGAGTGGTGGTGTTGGCAATAACCAAGTGACTGAAGAATTGAGCAAAACCCTTATAATCAACACACATAGTGCAGCAAAACAGTGACCACATACCTGTGGCCACATTGTCCGTACCTAAACGTTCATATTCATTCTGGACTTTTAAGTCTACCACGTCTGGGGGAGGAGGTGGGTAATATGATTTACTTTTACTAGATATTTACTATCATTTCATGAGTAGATAAATTCTAATGTGACTTTGCACTGTCTTCATCCTTCTTGAGTTCATTGCAAGCTTTGATGCTGTTGATCATCCTCTTATCCCAGGAAGATTTCTCTAATGTTTTATTTGTGTGTGTGTGTGTGTGTGTGTGTGTGCACATGCACATGTGCACGTGTCTGTGTGTGTGTGTGTGTGTGATACTTTACTCCTATCTCTCCTCTCTGTCTGACTGCTTTTATTTAGTCTCCTTTGCTGTCGCATCCACTGTTTGGTAGGTGTTATACAGTGGTTTATACTGGGCCCATTTTTCTTTCCCGTCTATATAATCTCCCTTGATCTCATTACCTCCCATGATTTGATCTGTCTTTACTGTATCATTCCTATTCAGATGATTCCCAGAACAGTATGTGTATGTGTGTATACAGATCAGATCTCTCTGCTGAGCATTAATCACAGTGATTAGCACAGTGCCTTGGCACACAGTTGATAAATAATAAATCCATCTTGACTTGATTCGACCTGACATTACTACATTTTTCCTAGACATAACTTACTGGATTTTCCTTCGGAATTTTAAACTCATCAGATCCAAAACATAACTTATTATATTTCTCCTCAAGCCATCCTCTTCTTAACTTTCCTATTATTATCTGGGTACCACCATGACTCTAGTCATTAGGTCTTGCAGTATGAATGTCATCCTAGATTCATCACTCACAATAATCCCATATATCCAAATTTTGGTCATTTTCACCATCACAACCCTTATCTCCACTCACACAGATCCTCAGTAACTTTTGCCTAGCTTATTATAATAGCCCTTTGCTTGGTTTCTGCTTCTGCACTATCACTCACACAGGTTCTCACTAATTCTTGCCTCGATTACTTTAATAGTCTTCTGATCTTTCTCTCTCAAGTTGCTTTCCACTCCAATCTATTTTTCATTTAGTATCCAAAGTCAGGTTCCTAAAGTACAAATCTGATCATGACATCTCTCTACTCACTAAATTCTATTGGCTCCTTATTAAGGTCAGGATCAAATATGACATCCTGTTTGGCAATTAGGTGGCACAGTAGGTAGAGTGCTGAACTTAGAATCAGGAAGAGGGGTCCAAATTAGGACTCAGACATTTACCAGCTTTGTGACCCTGGGAAAACACTTACCCTCTGTTCCCCTGAGTTTCCTCATCTTTAAAATGGGGTTAATAATAAGCATCTACCTCTTAAGATTGTTGTGAAGATCAAATGAGATAATAATTCCAAAGCACTTAGCACAATGTCTGGCGCATAGAAAGCAATAAACATTAGCCATAATGATGAGGTTGATGATGAATTATCCCTTCCTATCTTTCTAGTACCTCTTTCCACCTACTTTATAATCCTGATTCTCTTTCTTTTTTGCTGCTTCTTGAACATAGCACTTTATTTCCTTATCCCATACCTTTGACCGGACTGTCCTTCATACCTGGAATATACCCCCTCTTCAAACCTGATGCCTATATGTCCTTGATTCCTTATTCCTTCTGAAGAAGAATTTCCTGCTCCTCCAACCCCGCCATATAGACTCTTCCCTCCTTCTCTCTAAGATTACCTTAATTTAACTTATACTGCATATATGTTTTAGGTGGATAGATTGTAATTTGCATGCTGTCTTCCTTTAAATTGTGAGTTTTAAGGCAACAGTAACTATGTCTCTAACTTTTCACTTTTTTACCTGCATGTACTCATGTGTTCTTCTCCTCACACCTCTAGGAACTTCAATATCAGGGTCCTCATCCTTTGTAAGATCACATCAGCCTTGGTACTCATACCTCATCTATACCCTCTGCCCTTGGGATTCCTTTGACTAGAGGACAAAGTGAAGAGCGCCTCCGCAAACTTCCATTTAAAGAGCACTCTAAGACCAGATACCCCTTCATTTCCTACTGAGCTGTATCTCTTTGGACTTTTCCAAAATGCCCTAAAACCATCTAGCTTCCTCTTCTCCCTACCTGTCTATCACCCTTTCAGCTTCCTTTTATATGTTGTCTTCCTCTATTAGATTTTAAGCTTCTTGAGAGAAAGAACTGTCTTTCTTTTTCCTATTTATATGCTCAGCACTTTGTACAGTACCTGGCACATAGTAGGTGTTTAGTAAATGTTTAGTGAATGACTTTCTTTTTTGTTTTTTCCTACTCCTTGTAACACAACATCTGGCATTTGGTACATGCATAACTAATCATTGTTGACATTGATTTAACTTGCCTTCCCCAAGTAACTAATCTTTCTACCCTTGAATCCCAAGCTTTTAATGCCAAACCATGTGTTGACCCCTCCAGGTACTGTTTATAATCTAATACTTCATTTTCTTTTTTCTCTATTTTTTAAATGTCTTGCTTTTGCTTAAACAGAAGTTCAAGGTTTGATGGGCCCATTGAGCTCTTGTGTATCTGACTAGATCTTGAATTGAGATTGAACTATTTTTTTTGCCTTTTTTTTTAATGAGCAATTAGGGTTAAGTGACTTGCCCAGGGTCACACAGGCGATGTCAAATGTCTGAGGCTGGATTTGAAGTCAGGTCCTCCTGACTCCAAGGCTGGAGCTTTATACACTGTGCCACCTAGCTGCCTCAAGATTGTTAGTAATACCTACATCCTATTTGGTATTTTCTCCCACGGGCTTAATACCTACCTTCAGATAAACTTTTGTAATTATTATTTTTCTTGCGACACACACGTCCTTGCCTTGTTAACATGTTCCGATACCTGCCCTTCTCACTACTTTGCAAGTCACCTTTTCTCTAGTGTCTGCCATTCTGCTGGCTCTTAAGCCCTGCTTTTAGTAACCCATTTTCTTTTCTTTCTTTCCTTACATATGATTATCTGTTTTCAAAAGATCTGTTAAAATATAGATTACTATGGAAGAACAAAGGACATAAAGATTTTACCTGCTCGTTTTGTTATACAGTAACTGGCTGTGGAAGGAAGTTTGCCTGCCAGTGTAATGACAAAAATGTGTTAGTGCTTCTCGTTATTAAACAGAATATATACTGGGTAAACATACGGTAAGGAGATTCGGAATTTGAGTCAAAGTTACTGAATTATTCAATGAAGTGACAAGACTGTGTGAATTCCAGTATGAAACACTTTGGATTTTACAAACTAAGTATCACTCCCTTTCTGCAATGATCTAGCAAAGTATCCAGTTAGTTACGACGGTCTTATGAAGCAGGCTTTCTGTAAGCATTTCAGCAGCCATCTACATGGACTTTAGAAAACTATCAATGAGCATCAGATTCCAGTTCTAGTACTGACATTGTCATTCACGTACAATTGGATTTCTAGGGAGAATGTGGAGTCTTCAATCAAGACCACTGAATTGATTAGGTTCCTCCACACTGAAACAAGGTCCAAAACGGCAGTAGTTGCCAGGGTGATTTAAGGAAGCACAAATTCCTTTGTAGAGGAGATGAGGTATCATAAAGCACCAATTTAGATGTAGCTATAAAAGAGATTTGCAAACCTGGCACCCTACTGTGCAAATACTGATCAATATTATTAACAATTCTTAGTAAGAAGAATGTGGCATTGCAGTTACATGGCACAAAGAAATGTAAATGAATTAACATTAGACAATAACAATGCGTTCAAATAAAGACATCTACATTACATAAAGATTTTTTTTATTCAATAAATATCCTTGCACATTTAGAAATTACATTGCATACACAATTTTACTAATCTATTACATCAATACTAAAGATGAATGTATTCTAAAGGACACCATTATACTGCATTTAGACAATTTGATGAAAGAACATAGAAGATAAAGTAAAACTAATCTTTTTAATTATTTTAAATAGTGAACTAATAGAATGCTGATTCTAAGTAGATAGACAATCACACTATGGAGTCCAATTAATTCAAAAAAGAATTTATAAATTATGATATTCCAGACCATGTGCTAGGGCAGATGTATATATACACACACACACACACACACACACACACACACACACACATATATATGTGTGTGTGTGTGTGTGTGTGTGCACGCATATGCATGTATGTATATATGTGTGTGTATGTATATGTATGTATATATATATGTGTATGTACGTGTGTCTGTATGTGTGTGTAGATGTATATATGTAGGCACCTCAACCTGTGATTTCCTAATTTGGAAGAAGCTCTCAGTGAGAAACTCCTGCTACAAATGTATGTCAATACCTTCTCTGCAACTTTGAATCTTAAGAAAGATTGTTAGGGTTTTGATAAGTTAAATTATTTTCCCAGGGTCACATAGGCAGAATGCATCAGATACAGGTTCTCCTTACTCCAAGGCCTAATCAACAGTCATTCATAGCATGTTGCTTTTCTAGGCTAGGAATATACAGGCAAATAATAAATAGTTCCTGCTCAGAAGGAACATATGTACACAAAGTAAATGCTATAAATTTTATCTATATCTATACACACACACATAAACATACACACACACACATATTTATATATTTTTGAGTATAATACATACATATGAACAAAGTAAAGAAAAATGTGTATAGATTTGTATTTGTATTTATATATGGGGATAGGGGGATGAAGCAGAGAAATGCCAAATTTGAAGATTCAGAAAGGGGCATTTGAGCTTAACTTTGACAGATTGTTAGTACAGGGTACAGTACGTGTACAGGTAGAGAAGTAGGAGATTAAGGTGTAGTAGAAGGAAAAGCAAGTGTGTTGATTTGAATGTATCATAAAGACTATGAGAGGAATTGATGTTAAGTTATATATATATAAGTACATATAAATATACATGTAAATATACATATGTATATATGTATGTATAAGTATATTTATATGCCAGGCAATTTTATCATAAGGGCAAATATATAATACGTTATATGTGTGTATGTATATACGTATATGTATATATTTATGTGTGCATATTTATTTAGGATAAGAGTGACATTGTGAGACGTGTTTAAGAATATCAGTTTTGCTTCTCTGTTGCAGATGGATAATAGAGGGAAGAGACTTTAGGTAGGTGTCTAAACACAGTCTCAGAAAACTTCATTGATCCACCTAAGTCAGTATTAACATATCACTCTCAGATTTCAAAGAACATTTTCATTGAATGTCTCTTGTGAATGTTTTGTTTTATAATAGTTATTTTATATGTCATATCTTGCCAGAAGACTATAAGCTCCATGAAAGTGGGGACTGTGACTCAGAGAAAAGATCTATCATATTCAGTTTTTGCCACAATATTATACACACAATGGAGGCTTTAATATATTTGTTAACATGGGAAAAAAAATCCAAGTACATACAATGAAAATAACTATTGCACAAAATTGAATAATACCATAAAAACACTCTGGACTTTGGAAATCATTAGTCACTTACCATGTGGACTTAGGGAATTTATTTTTTGTTTCTGAATCTTTACTTTGCAGATGAAGAAAATTGATTCTTTTTAATGATGAGCAACTATCATTATATAAATATGCTCTTTGATCTCTAGATGCTAAAAATACTGAACATTCAAGTGAAATTTTGATAAAGACTTGGAATAATGTTAATGCTAATGCTAATAATAATTGCTCATATTTAAATAAAGTTTTAAGTTTTACATAGTAAGTTACTTACATTATATCATTTCATCCTTACAACATTACTATAAGGTAGATACTTTTATAGATAAATAACTGTGGCTCAGAGAGGTTGCCTTACCCAGGTTCATAATGCTAGTATGCTTCTAAACTTAAATACAAATCTAAGTGTTTTTGACAAAAGGTTTAACACTCTATTATACAATGCTGATGTAATGCTGATATAATATGTGCACACACATATTATAAGAAGCATGGAACTATGAACTTAAAAATGATCTCATTATTTTCTTCTCAAAATCTCTTTTTCTTCTTCATTTCCTTATTTCTATTAAAGCTACATTCATTTTCTGAATCACCCACGCTCCTAAATCACTGTCACCATTGATTCCTCAACCCACTACATCCAACTAATCACCAAATACTATTGATTTGATCTTCAAAATATTTCTCACATTTGTTTTCTTGTTTCCAGTTCCACTGTCTCTACTCCACCCAATTAAAGCCCTCATTACCTTTCACTTCAACTACTGAGTTGTCATAATCGATCTTGAGTCTTTTTTCTCTTCAACACATCCTATACACCAATACTAGATTAGTATTTCTGACACAAAGATTTGATGATATAACTTCCCACATTGCAAAGTTGCCATAGCTCTCCATTGCTCACTGAATAAAGTCCAAATTTCTCAAAATGAATTTGAATGTCCTCTCAAATCTTGACCCAGTCTTCTTGTATTTATGTCCATTTTAAGGTATTATTATTTATTGATTTCTAATGTATAAAAGACTGTATGTTATTTTTTAAATTAATCGCATGAAAAACTGCTAGTGAAGCCTTTTTCCAAGGATGAATTAAAAAAAATACTAGGGTGCAGGAAGATCTAATATTTAAAGAGATATGTGCATATATGAATATTTGATAAGGGAGCACCATCAACTGGGGAGAAAGAAAGACTTCCATAGAAAGTGCTACAAAAGTCTACCCATGAAAAGAGAAAGAGACTCTAAAAGTTGTAGGTGAGGAAGGAATGTTTTCTAGGCAAAGGGAATAGTTTATGGAAAGATGGGAATCTATCAGATGGAATGCTAAATTTGGGCAATAGCCAGTAGGATATGACAGTTTGGCAGGAACACAAATTTCTGTAAGGAGGAATATTATTAAAAGTAAGAGTAAAAAGATAGTATGGAGAAAGAGTGTATGGGGCCTAAAATGCAAGTTGAGGAATTTATGATATAAAAGTATAACCCCAGTCCTAAAGCCCATTGGTATGAGACTCTCATTGAAATGCCCTGTCCTGCATGAGGAGCAGGGCAGAGTTGGTAAGAATAAGAGCACTTCATTTACTTCAGTCTTTTTGAGGTTTTTTGGTGCTGCAGTCACTTTAGACATGTAACACTTCTTACTTCTAGAAGGAAGATAGCTATGGCTAAATCCCACTTCAGGTTGCTGGAGGAAAAGACACTGGAATACATGAGAAGAGCTGACAATCTGCATATGCCTGATCCCTAACTTGCTATGTAAGAGACTTTAGGACACTTCCACTTGAGTGAGATTTAAGATTTTCTCATTTGGTTGAGCTGAATTACCTCCCTTACAAAGGGAAAGCTCTTTTACTCTATATTATTGAGTATATATTCTCATTGGTACACTTTCTCTGACTTGCTATCTATTTGGAGAAACAGTGTTGTTGCCTAACTGCTATATGTGTGTTATTTGTGAAACTGGCATTTGGTGGGAAAGGAGTCAAGCCTTGTTGTCCTAAATAAATGTTGAAGAGGTAATTTCAGTTTCTGTCTCTGACACTACCTGTGTGATCCTGGGCAAGTTGATTGACATCACTGGCTCTCTGGGCGCTCAGATTTAAAATGAGGTTGTATGAGATGACCTCCAAGGACCCCTTCAGCTCTAAATCATGATCCTAGAAAAAAATGTGTTACTAGTGTACTTATTGACCACACTTGCTCACTTCACTTACTTTGCAATCTGACTTCTGACATCATTAATCTACTGAATCTATTCTCACTAAGGTTACCAATGATTTCTTAAATCAATCAATCAGCAAGATTATTTAAACTGTATAATATACCAGGAACTGTGCTCTTAACTGGAAAGTAAACCACTAGCTCCTGTGTAATTTTCCATGCCAATACCACACTAGTTGGAAAAGCTAAATTCAATTCCACATGATCTGTATCCAAATCTAAGACTCTTGTCACTGCAAAGGGAGGACTGGACAGATTTCTAAGGAAAAAAAAAACACCTTTTTTCCAGAGAATAGATAGGAAGGAAGAGTAAGTGACCAGCATTCTGGAAGATCATTTAAAGAAGGATGAGGAGAATAAAAGAGGACAGAGTAACACCAAAGAAGACTAGAAGTATTAAATGATCCAAAGGGAAAAAGAATTAGAAAAAAGAATGCTTTTTGATTAGGTAACATGAAAATGTTAGATATTTGTGAAGTCAATTTTAGCCCACTGAAGGAAGAAATTGATTGGATGAAGTTGGAGAATAATTAGATCAAGCAGGAGAAAATAATTCATGCAAGAAGGTTATAAAAGACTGAGAAGAAAGAAATTGAAAATTGGCAGTGGAATCAAGCAAATTTTTTTTTTAAATCATAGAAACAACTCTAATTTACCTGGCTAAATGTCAACATAATACCTCCTGACAGAGATATATTTGAATAGTGCTACAGACAAAAACTATGTAAAGGACAAGATGTACACACACACAAACACACACACAATCAATCAACAACCCAGCATAAAAAAGGTATCCACTTTCATGTGATGTAATTTTATAAGAAATATTAGCTAACAAATCACAAGGAACAGAAATCCATTAACTTCTAAAAGTCTTTACAAGAGTAGCTAAGTTTGAGAAGAAAAGCTGAACTTTCTAAAAAAATATGCATACACACTGCTAATATTGTCAAAAAAAACCACTGATAATAGTCATGGTATGCAGGGAAAACACATCTTTATTATATTTTGTTCTTTTAATGGAATGCCTTAAAGATGACTCTTCAATAGTGTGAATGTCCTTGAGTCAATCTTCATTGTATTTTGAGGAGATTTGTGTTTATGGAAGATAACCTTTAAGCACTTATAGGGCTGTCTTCGGGAATTCAGCTATACAAAGGTAAAGGTTTTCAATTATGTAAATGTTTTCAGCATTCTTATGGTGCTGAACACTATAGGCAAATTCGATTTCTGAGATAGTTCCCCATCTTATTTATTTTCTCATTTGACATTTATATAGCTTATATTCAGAATCAGGTGTCCATAAATAGTACCATTACTGGGAATCACAATTCAGATTCTGCCAAAGACAGTCGAACCAGCCAAATATACAGTTATATAAACTTCTATTAATTTATTAGTAGTTTTGGGCACTCAGAGACAGCACTGCCAAGCATTTTGAGTACCAATATATAGTCTAAAAAAACTCTCATTTCACAAGTTTACATTCTTATAAGTTCTCCTATCTTTACCTCTAAGATTTCCCTTGGGTGGAAACACATTATAGTATTTTATAATAACTTATTTCTTAAGATTTTGAAGAAATTTTTACCATAACCACTACCATTAGTAAACTTTATTTAAAATGGATTTTTCTTGAAGGTGTGTTATTTTAGCTGCAAGGCAAGGGGTGTTTATTCCTGAAATAACTAACAGTATACAATTATTTTCATATATGATTACTTATGTAAAGAGACAGCAATGTCATTACAGCTGCAGGAGTATGGGGGGCTATGTCTCCAGTTCTACTTTACCTCTCCAGTGTTGATAAGTAAGGGTCTTAGGTCTTTTTTTTTTTTTTACAATTAAGTCTATGATCAAAGTTGCAAAAAAAATACTCAAATCAATGTAAATTTAAGGTAGATCATATCGCTGGTTGCAAAAGAGGATCTGAAAAACAAATACCTGAAGTGCTCTTTTTCCTTCAGTTGTGAGTCTATAAAGGAAAAATTAGAAATGAATTGATTAGCCTGTCATATTTTAACCAAGACAATCTCACACAAAAAAAAAGTGATTACAGCAAAGCCAACTCCAATAGATGGCAGCAGAATATCATTGGCAAAGAAACTAAGTAGCAGATGACAAGAGGAACTCTACAGAGAAGCAGAAAGTAGCAGCCCCAGATGAGAAATATAGCAGCTGTGAGGCACAGCTCTTTACCTGGAAGCCTGAACAAATGGTGTAGCACATCTTTTGGAAATTATGTCCTATTACATATGGTGGTGGTGGTAGTGGTATGGTGTGGGGTTGGAGCTCCTTCTTTTTCTCCTTGCCATGTTGGCTAATTAAATGCTTTTATTTCAAATGTCATCTGTATTTGAAGTAAAGGATTAGAACTATAAGTTTGAATCATTGACTACCTCCAATGGTACCATTAGAGTAGTTATAACTAAGAAAGAAACCATATCAAAAGGAACCTCTATTACATTTACTTCTCATTTTTATCCAGGAAAAGGCTACTGATTGGCTCAATATAATATTATTACTCAGCCAACTCTATCTTCAAGAGAAGGAGCCTCCTTGTCATTTGTTATTGTCTCTACCTAATTGCACACCCCCACTTCCTTGATAAATTATTTCATTAAGTTCTTTAATTCTTATGATCTTTCAATAGGTAACTACATAGACAATCAAATAAGGAAGATGAGCTACAAGTCTTAGTGGACTAATATAGAAACTAAGTCAACAAGTATTTATGTAGTCAATAAGCATTTGTTAGGTGTCTACTGTATTTTAGATCGTAGGGGAATAAAAGCAAAGTATTTATACACATTATTTTATTTGATCAATCAGTTAATCAGAAAGTATTCACTAAACACAATGTGTTTGACATTATGTTAAATGATGAGAATAAAGATAAAAAGTCTCAGTCCTAAAGAAGCTCACATTTTAATGGGAAGGACAACATGTGAATAACAAGATACACACTTGCTGTATGCAAAATAAAAAGGATATAATAGCAGAGAATACCCAAGCATCCAGGAGGAAAAGATCTCTAGAAAGTGGAATCTGAGCTGAGACTTGAAAAAGGTACTGGATCTTACATATGAAGAGACTGAGGTTGAATAACACACCAGAGAGATGTAAACACTAGTCTCACAATATAATTTGACAAGTTCAGCTCTTTTCCCACAAATCTAGGCTGTCTCCAACTCAATATAACTAATAGATGAAAAATTAGTGTTTCTGAGTTGAAGGCAAGATGTCACAGTAACAGGACAAGATACATGAGGCTCTTAGTAAAAAGCAGACCTAAAAAACACACCTGACTGAATTCTGATTGTGATAGCCAAGGGAAAAAAAATAACTTTTTTTTTCCAGTTCAGGTAAGCTTGGAGGGAACACACAGAGGTTTGGGGACTAATGGGAACTAAGGATAGGCCCTGATGTGTCACTGAACAATATAATACAGAGAGAGGATGTGCACCAGGGCAACAAGAATTCCCAGATCCAGTACAGAGAGGCCTAAATTTGTGAAAGATATAGGAATAGGTGCCTAATGACAGCTCTGCCACTTACTACCCGGTTTGGGTTCATGGATCATAGGCAGACTGAGGACAAGACCTGGGCTTAGAGATGGCACTCCAGAGTGACAAGTCATTGTGGGCCCTAGCTTGAATACTAAGAGAGGAGAAAGTTCAGAAGCAAATCAGCAGTTTGGCTCAGATCCTAAGGGCAGAGTCAGATCTCAGTTTCAGACTCCAGCCTACAGAAGCCTACAGAAGAATAACCAGGATCTCAAACCAAAAGAAAAGTCTACAATTCTGCTGCTCTCAACTAGCTGAGTTTCATAGCTGTCTAATAAAGCCTGAAGAGTAACTGGGTGGTGAAGTGAAGGGAGTGCTGGGACTGGAGTCAGGAAGACTCATCTTTGTGAGTTCAATTCTAACCACAGACACCTACTAGCTGTATGACCCTGGGCAAGTCACTTAATCCTGTTTGCTTCAGTTTTCTCATCTGTAAAATTATCTGGAGAAGGAAATGGTAAACCATTCCAGTATCTTTGCAAAGAAAATCCCAAAATGGGGTCAAGAAGACTTGGACACAACTGAAACAACTGCACAACAACAAATAGGGGATGAGTCCCCAGCAATCTACTGAAAATCCAAAAAGGGCAAGTCCACAGGAATATTGCTCAGACCTCAACTTCCACATCAAGAACTTGCAGAGCTCAGAAAGGGGAAGCAGCAATCAGACTTACACCTGGTTCATAAAACTTCGGGAACACTGAAAGTTTGCATATGTCTAGTCGCAGTTGTCCTTGATATTCTGAAATAATGCAAAAAATCAATACTCCAAGAAAGCAATAACGGGACTAGTCCAGGCATCTCCTTCTGATGTGTGAAGAGCCTGTACTTAACATAAAGTCCAAATTCTGGAAGTAGGCTGGAATAATGAGTAAATGAAAAAAATAATCCCACCATAAAAAGCTATTATGATGACAAGGATGCTCAAGACAAAAACCCTTAAGAACAGAATGACTCTAGACCAGCTGTGAGCAAAACCTGAAAGAAAAATATTGCCTGAGTACAAATTCAACTAAACTTTTTGGAAGACATAAAGGATTTTTAAAAAATTATTAGTCAATTAAAAAGTAAATGAAATGGGAAGTCTAGAGAAAAAAATGGGAAAACACATGACAGCTGTGGAAGAAGGAATCAGAAAGTAAATCAGCAGCTTGGAAAAGAATTATGAAACCTTACATAATAAACAAAAATTAGAATAGAACAAATAGAATCAAATGACTTTATTAGACAACAGTAACTATTAAGATAAAAATAAACTAATAATACAGAAAAAAATGAAAGGAATCCCATAACAAAATAACTGACCTGGAAAACAGGTCGGGGGGGGGAGGTGAAAGAAGCCTTGGAATACCTAAAAGTCATGAAAAAAATAACAGAACTAAACAAAGCAAAGCAACGTAAAGAAGCCTAAGTAACATATTTCAAGAAATTTTAAAACTGCCCAGATCTCTTAGGACCAGGAGTCAAATTAGAAACGGGAAGAATCCTCTAGTCATTTTCTGAAATAATCCCAAAAATAAACTCCCAGGAATATTGTAGTTTAAATCCAGGTCAAAGGACAAAAAATACTACAAGCATCCAAAAAAAGTTCAAATACAGAGGAGCCAAAGTAAATATCACACAAGATATAGTAACTATAATGGCTCAAAGAACTTCGAATATGATATTCTAGAAGGCAAATTCTAGAAGGCATACAACCATGAATAATCTACCCAGCAAAACTGGGTAAAGCCCTAAGGTAGTGAAAATGGATCTTTAATGAAATAAAAGACTGCCAAGCATTCCCAAAGAAATGACAAAAAAGGTACATGGAAATTTTGAAGTGTGAACATAAATAAAAAGGTATATATGATCAAAAATCATAAGTGAGTAAACAAGGACAAACTACTTATATTCTAATATGGGAAGATGACCCATATCCCCACACTGAACTCTATCATCATCAATGGCTTTAAGGGAGTTTAATTAGATAGAAGGTCTAGGAGCAGTTTTATCACTTCTTTATATTACAAGAAAAATTAAAAAAGAAGGGAAATGAATATCTTGAGAAGGGAAAGGAGGTGGAAGGTTAGAATAAATTATCTCACATAATTAGAGGAGCATAAGTAGAAGTCTATGAAAATTGGGAAGTGGTGGGTGGAAAATCTGACACTTGAATTTTCCCCTGATCTTAACTGGTCAAGGAAGAGAAGAAAACACATTTGTAAACAGATGGGTAAAAAAATAAGTTTCATTCAATAGGTATATAGCAGGGAAAGAGAAGGAGGAATTAAAGGAATTATATATTAAGGGAAGGGTTAGTCCTAAGCAAAACAAACTCTAAGTAATGATGTCCAAAAATATTTATAGCTCTTTTTGTGGACTCAAAGAATATAGAAAATGAAAACATGTCCATCATTAATCAGGTGAATTGTCATATATGAATGTGATAGAATACTGTTGTGCGGTAAGAAAGGATAAAGGGGATAGTTTCAGAGAAACCTGAGAAGACTTATATGAAGTAGTGCTAAGTGGAATAAGCAGAACTAGAGCACCAATGTATGCAACAACAATATAGAAAACAATTTTGAAAGTCCTAGATTCTCAGATCAGTGTAAGAACCAACCACTTTTCCAAAGGGCTAACAATTAAATATGCTACCCATGTCCTGATAAAAAGGTGAAAAACTCTTTGTAGAAATGCACACACATGGGGCAGCTAGACAGTGCAGTGGATAGAGCTCCATCCTGGAGTCAGGAGGACCTGAGTTCAAATCTGGAGATACTTGACACTTACTAGCTGTGTGATGCTGAGCAAGTCATTTAATCCTGATTGCCTCACCAAAATGTATACACACACACACATACACACACACATACACACACACACACACACACACATATATATATATATATATATATATATACATACATACATACATACATACATATGCACACACACAGAAGAAAAATAAGATGTTTAGTGATTGAAAAAAATTATTAAAAAAATAGTGTGTGTCCCCACACACACACTTTTGGTAAATAGACACCTTTCTTCTGGCAATATTGCATCCACTTTTTGTAATAACCCCAGTATAAAGAAAATTCAGACATTACAGAAACATAGATACAAACAGACTGACTAATAAGTAAAGTAATACTAGCTAGCATTTATATAATATTTTAAGATGTGAAAAACTCCTTACATGTGTTTTTTTCACTTGATTCTCACAACAGCTCTATGCAGTAGATTTTATGATTATGCTCATTTTATAGATGAATAAATCGAGGCAAATATGCATATAAAGTTCTACTAACTATATACTTGTGAATCTTTAAAAGGTATCCCAAGTAAGAGATGTGCACTCTCTCTCTCTCTCTCTCTCTCTCTCTCTCTCTCTCTCTCTGTCTCTGTGTCTGTGTCTGTCTGTCTCTCTTATCTCTTCTCTTCACTAGACCAATACTCACAAAACACATATACACACTCTGCCTTACCATTTATGTAACTAAATGTTAAAGGAACATCCTTGAAAATACTGTTTAAACATATAATTTAAAGACTCCTGCTTCAGGTGATGCTATGTAATCTGTAAATCCAAGGTCTGGTTGGGATAGATGAAGAGAGTGTAGTGGAAGAAGTAACTTGGCTTTCAGCAATCAGTAACACACAAGCTCACTGAGCAGAGACAATGGGACAAATCTAGATAAGAAATATAAACAAAGTTTTTACTTGAAAGTGGTAGCTGCAGCTCTAAAGCAATGAATCTTCCTCCTTATGTATATGCAATACAGCAAGGACTTCTAGGCACCAACTTTCATTTGAGTAGTAGCAAATATGGGTAGCCACATTATCCACAGCCACACCTATAAATATGAATGGCACTATCAACATTTACCAATAAAAATCCTTGCTTTCAGAATGATCTATGGTGCAAATACCTCACATGTTAAGTTTATGCCAGTGGCACTTTTTAGAACCTAAGTTACAAACCTCAGGGTTTTAATGGAAATAGTGACAGCTTCCTCTACTCAGCTAAGTGAATGCTGTCAATGTTATATGCCACTTACTAGGTGTAATACTGATGAAGTCCTCCCTGAAGAGCAAACTAACTGCAAAATGTGTTTCTGCTGACAAACTATGTACTGATCTCACATACCAGGGACAGGTAGAATGCGGTTCAGTATAGAAAGTATACTTTGGACAAACACAGCTAAAGCCACCCTTTACAGAACAGATCTAAAAAAATATTCTTCCTGATACTTCATGTGATATATTTTCCTGATTAATTAATTTTAACTTCTATCAAGCCAAGTGCTCTACAAAGATATGTTCACTTTTTCTGGTTCTTGTTTTTGATGCTTAATATATAACAAGATTAAAGTATAATTACAGAACACATTAAAAATCAAATATTTAATAATTATTCTGTAAATTACAGTTAGCTCATTTACTAATTATAATGAAGGGCTACTTCATATCATACAGATCCCATTGGACATGAACATATTTTACATTTATACTTACATATACATTCATATATATAGTATATTAAAAATATAGACATGTATTACATTTACATATAGACATATACATTTAAAAATACAATATGTACACATACATATATCTGTATCATCTAAGGTTATAGTTATTTGAATTTTTTTCTCACCTACTCAATTTTTTTAGAGAACCATCATGAAACAGAAAAGTTGAACACCGCATTGTTCATGTTTTTCCTCTGTTTCCTCTTCCTGCCCTGTGGCAGAGGTTCTGATGAGCAGTGAAATGATAGAAGAGGGGGAAACAGCAAAAGGAAAGGGTAAGAATAATCCACCAAGTGAATAATTAGCCCCCAGATAATTAAGAATCGACTGGAATGCTTTATATAGCTTTGACAATGAAATAAACTGATGACAATTCCTTTTTCATTTTGGATATGGTCTATTCAGCTCAATTCTTCCCTTGCAGTTTTATTTGGCAAGGAAATTTTGCTGTCACAGTAAGGGATTGGCACAGGGAAACTGCTGTCTTTAGTGATCCTGTTCCTACAATTGATGAATCATATAGAATCACATATATCATCAGGAGACAAAGTCCCAAATTCCACTTGGAGGTCCATGAACGGCATAAATTCTTATTATGAAAATGGCTACTTCTAGGGTTAGAGAACCTTTTGGAAGGGCATGGAATTGAGAAGGATGCTCTTTTCCTCTGCTTTTTTCACTAATGTTAATATTATGTCAGGTGTCAGAAACAGACAAGGTATTCTACATGATTAAGTTTTACTACTACTTAGTTAATCTGCAAAACTGTATGAACAATGGTAACTGAAAAGGAAAAAAAACATTAACAAACACAAAATGAATGCTTTTAGTGTATTGCATTCACATGGAATAACTATCTTCCTCAAACGTGGGAGAGCAGACATTGCTGTTTGGGAAACACACACACACACACACACACAAACACTCTGCTTGGGTGGCCTAGTCTTTCCTTGACAGGCTCTCTCTGCTCTGGCCATACTGTTTTCTCTTACTTGGCATCCATTCCCTTTGTAGCCCATTTTGGGCTAGAAATTTCCATTTCACTTGTGACCACTCTGATTGGCTTTGCTCTGTGACCTCAGGGGTGTCAATCAGTCAGACATACTTGAGTGAGAATCTAATCCTCTAGGTAAAATACTGTGGCTTCTTCAGTATCTGTGAGGTATTCAAATGCAAGGAGCTACCTGGAGCCCTTACCTCTCACCTGAGCCAGGAATTTTGAGATCTAGGGGAGGTACATTGTTTTACCTAGAAAGGCATATTTAATTTCCTCTTTTTTTTTTGTTTTCACTATGGTTCTCAGTGAACTTTATTCTCCTGCTGTCTACATCAGAGCAGCCCACACAGGGGATAGAAATGTGTAGCACTGAGGAATGATTAGACTTCTCTCCCCATTATTCCCCTTGCTCCCCCACATCTTAAGCCCTGTCCCACCCTCCCCTAATTTTCAGGAATGGTTTGTAAGTAGCATCACCCCCTCTAATTAAAAGAGGAATTAAAAGCCAGGCCTGTTTCTAATCAGGGTTCTGGAGGTTCTAAGCTCTTTTCACATATGGAGCTTCTTTCCTTCAAACACCTGGATTTGTTTTGTTTTGCACACTGGTTCATAGATCGATACTTTTGTCTCTGAGCCTGGCACCAAAAGGGTGAAATGTCTGATACCTTGTACAAGAGCTATTAGCAATGCTGCAGTACAGATGGCCAAAATTTAGCCAGGTATATTTAATTTCTTCACAGTGACTCATTCTCCACAACTTCCTTTATGGTCTTCTGCTGCCTGCTCCAGTGATTGATTTAACTGCCCATGAGCTGCCAACCCAAAGGCCCTATCTGTACCCTGCTTCTCTTCTATGGCTTATTTTACCCCAAATTATGTGGGGCAAGAAGCCTATACTCTTGGCAACAGGCCATACCTTTTATCTGACAGGACTATGCCCTTAGTCATTCTGTCTTCTATACTACCACCATTATTAGCTCTCCTTCATCTGAAGTGAGTTTTTTCTAAGATGAAAGAACTCCTCATCATGACACTTAGTCCTCTCCTGTCATCTACTGAGAGCTTAATGCAAGCAACCTTTATTTTTGGGGTTGGAGGTAGGTAAAGGAACTTTGTGAAGGATCACTGTGGGATTCTCCCTCTTTAGGTAGAAAACCATCACAACCAAAGCAAATAAACAACAAAAAAGCAAAACAACAAATAAAATTTATATTTCTTTCATCATTTATTGGCTCAAAAAATGGACAATAACAAAGGGTTAAACTTCCCCATTTGTGTTATAATAGTTTTGTTTATAATTATGGTTTCCAAGGTGATTTTAAAAGTAAGAATAGTGATCATTTATAAAGTTGATTTATTAAACATGTCATGATGTTGTATAGTTTCAAGGAAGAAACATGAATTCTATTAGGCTACTATTAGTAATAATTAACATTTATGGGAGGTGAAGCTTTCACATTTCAAGTACAAAGAAAATGTGCCTCTAGCATGTTAAAGAAATATTTAAAAGATGGAAAGCTTTATTAAAAAAATACTGCCATCTTTAAAATTCACATTTGTAATGTTCCATGTACATTCGTTGACATATAAGATTATCGATTAAATCTCACAGAACTTCGTATGAGAAAAAATAATTTTGAGGCATCAGATTCATTGTGTTCATTTTATTATTTTCAAAATAACAAATTCCAGCATTAAGACATATTTCCTACCAAACCTAGGTACTACTGGTAGTACTTACTTTGATCTTATTTACATTGAGAAGTAATTAAGATAAATTTGATCTTTTTTTAGATCTTTGATCAAATTGACATTTATGATTCAGAAAAGAAGATATCCAAAAACTATATGAATTAAACAAATGCCCTCAAAATATTATTTTATACATTGCCCATAACATGCTGGTTATTGTTTTTTTTTAGTGACTTACTTTCTTTGCGAGATGTAACAAATGGTAAAACAAAATTCTTCTCCTTTACTATTTTCTTACTTATCTTCAATTATTACCTATTTCCACTGAAAACAGAGATTAAAAAAAAGAAAAATATCGTTTGTTCTTTATCACAGACATACTGAGAAATAAATGTATCATGTTATTGGCTATTTATTCATTAAAATTAGGGGTAGTTATGATTTGTTTGAATAATATAAAGTGAATTAATAGAATAGTAACAAAAAGGACGTCTCAAATGTATCATAAAGAAAAAAATTCTTATTAATTTTTTTGCATTTACTTATTTAGCACGACTTCTTTTTAATCCAAATTAGTCAGTTAGTCTCTCTCTCACTCTCTCTCTCTCTCTCTCTCTCTCTCTCTGTATTTGTACATATACATACAGACACACATAAACATGCACACACACACACACGATTTGTTTGACTTTAAAGTAGTTAAGTTAATTAAAGTCAATGATTTTTCACTTTACCCCACTGCTACTTTTCTTTAATTGAATAGAAAACATATTTGAGAATATACATGTAGGGGCAGCTAGGTGGGCATTAGCTGTGTGACCCTGGGCAAATCACTTAACCCTAATTGCCGCCCCAAAAAAAGAGAGAGAATATACATGCAATATGAATAAATGATTTGTTAGCTTCAGATTATTAAGTTGAAGGTGAGCTTATAATAAAGAGCATGAAAGTATATTTGAAAAAGAAATCAAGATTTTTCCATAAGACTTAATTACAACAATGTTTAAAGAAGTGTGTTCTGTATTTCCTAAGTGAAGCCATTATTGTTTCTGGACTACAGAGCCTAGAAAAGGTCTCTTTCTAGGAAAGTTTAAAAGAAAGTTTAAAAAAAAAAACTTTCACCCTAACAGTTCCTGTTTTTTTTTAATGTCATTACGTACTTTTAACATTCTATCTTCAAATCCCATCTTCAAAGACTACAACAGAGAGCCAGTTCACCCATGTATAGAATTAAACATAAAGACTGAATATAACTTGAATTTCCTGAACAATGTGAATACTGATAAGTTGGTTTTCTTCAAGACTCACAATAGATAAGTATCTGAAACTTGATGGAGAGTCTGCCTTCTCAGTAATCCATTCTCTGTCTTCTCTTTTTTTACTCTATATAGTTTACTACCTTTTAGAGAACTAGGGTATAAGAGAAAGAGAAAATGGAAACCTATATTTAGGCACTTCTATATTCTCTTCTCATATCTGACTGATGCACAACATAGTGATAGAACCACTTAACTGCTAGTTTGCATTTATTATGCAAACATAGTTCCTAAAAGATATAGAAAGCTCAAGTTCAGAAGTGATCTGGAAATAGAAAAAAAAAACTCTGGCTGGGGCTAGACTATGTACCATCTACCACAGTTCCTGCCACCAGTCCTAAATACAATTAAGTACATGGAGTGACATTTCTGCTTTAAGTTCTTACAGTATATAGAGGTATAGTTCAAGTTTAGCACTAGCAGAATTCTACCATTTTGAATAAAGTTGAAGACAGGTTCTTTCCTTTTGTTTATATTAGGTGTTTGTTTTGTTTTGCTGAAACATTGGAACACACATTTGTTGAAAATTTTGATGGACAATAATTATGAAATAATATATTCATTAGCATTTTAAATATTAAAAGATTATTTTACATATTTAGATACTCATAAAATTTGTGGAATAGGCTACATTCTAAACTTATTAGATTTTGTTTATTAAGTGAAAACAAATAAATATTTACTGCATTTCAGTGATTTTTGTGGCTCTATATAGCTTAGTTAAAGTTATTAAAAAGCTATAAAAAGAGAAAAAAAATAAATGCCTACTGATGGTGTGATTATTTGGTGAAGAAGCACCCCAAAAATCAATTTTACTTGAAAGTTGTATGATCATAGCAACATAGGAGCACAGACTTAGAGATTGAAGAGAACTTAGAAGTGATGAAGTATTGATGAACTTGTAAAAGTTTGCTTTTACTTTCAGCAAAAGCATTTTGAGGACTTAGATTTTCTTGAAATGAATGCCTTCAGAATTAGAAATTTGAAATGTTTTCAATTGAGTGACCAAATATCTTTTTGAGAGGTGAGAGCTGCTGGGCATCACAAGAATAAGTGAATAAAAAAAAAAGCTCAAATTGACTGTCTTTTTACCAAAAGGAAATTACTAAACACCAATTTGGGAGTTATTTCAGAGTCAAATGGTGAAGTCAGATCCTCAAATGATTAGAGTAAAGATCAATTTAAGTTGAAAAGAAGACTAATAATAATAAGAAGGCATTATGTATAAAGACAATGATATTGCCTTTCAGTGGGAAATAAAGGCTTTTTTGTTTTTTTCCCATCTACTCTTATTTCTTAGACAACTTTAGCTGATAAAAAAAAAAGAGTCATCACAATAAGTAGCTCAAAAGTACCCAGACATAAGTGAAGGAAACAGGAAATTGTTAGCCTTATTAATTACAGAGACATGGCTTTCAAGGAATGAAAATGCTGTTTTTTAGAATACAAGCTCATTTGTAAAACATTAAGGATGAAGTTGATTGAAGACTGCATGCAACAACATTTCAAAAGGAGTAGAGGTGGGAATAACTCTTTGAAAGACTTAGTATGACCTAACTGTTCTAATATCATTTATCAGCAAAAGAATAAGGTGGAAAACAAATTTGTATGAAAAATGAAAGAATTTATCTGAATTTCAACTTGTTCTCATCATGGATTCCAATGGAACCATTCTGTTTGAATGACAATGATGAAGGTGATGATGATGATGATGACGATGATAGCTAGCATTTAGAGGAATTTAAGGTTTTTAAATCTTTTTGAAGATGTTATCTCATTTGAGTTGTACAACAACCCCATGAGCTAAGTGATATTATTATCCCTATTTCATTGATGATGAAATGAGGCTAAGAGGTACTAAGTGACTTTCCCAGGATTACATAGCTATTAAGTAGCTGAGGCAGAATTTTAACTCAAGGTCTTCCTAATTTTAAATCCAGAATTCTATAGGTCACCTAGCTATCATATTCAGTTCCTAATGTGTAGAAGAATGGGAGGATTGCAATATAATGGAATGCTTTAAATTCTGCAAAACATTACTCTTACTTGCTTAATTATTCTTTACAAATCCCCGGCATTAATGCTATTGGTATCATTATCTCCATTTTACATATGAAAAATCTAATAGTCAAATAACTTGTTTGTCCAAGGTCACATAGCAAGTGTGTGTGTCAAATATTAACACTGAACCAAAGTTTCTCCTGGTTGTAAGTACAGTCTAGCAGTGTTTGAAGCAGTGGGAATGATATCTCAGATGAAATAGAGAAGAATATCAGATCAGATCTAACCAATACAGACAGAAAAATTTCCATTACAACTGACATATTTTCAGGAGAATTTAAAATCAATTTCCAATATATTGCAAAGAAGGAGAATATTCCAAAGGTAGGAAGGAAAAAAACCCCCAGTATTTTTATACAATAAGATGACTAAGAAAACATTAATAATTATTCACACATATACTTAATTTCTTATATTTGTAATACATTTATGAGGATCTTTAATTTTTTTAAAAACATAAATATTTTATTCACTTTTAAAACTATTTTAACATTTTTTATTTAAAGTTTTAGATTCTAAATTCTATCCCTTCTTCCTTCTCTCTCTCCCAACAACCTGAGATGTTAAGCAAATATATTATACATGTGTAATTATGTAAACCATTTCCATATTAGTCATTTTTCACAAGAAGAAAAAAAAAGGAAAAATGCATTTAAACAATATCACTATTTTCCTCTGGAGGCAGATAGTATGCTTCATTAGTCCTTTGAGATTGTCTGGGATTATTGTTTTGCTGAGAATGGCTGTTATTCACACTCTTCATTGAAAAGTATTGCTGTTACTGCATGCAACCTTCTCCTGTTTCTGTTTACTTCACTGTGTATTAGTTCGTGTAAGTTTTTTCCAGGTTTTTCTGAAATCATCTTGTTTGTCATTTCTGATAGCACAATAATATTCCATTATAATCATATGCCACAGCTTGTTTAGTTATTGCCCAATTTATGGGCATCTCTTCTATTTCTAATTCTTAGCCAGTCTTTGATTTTTTAATCAGTAAATGATAAACATAGACAAATCTTACATTCTCTACAACTTTCATTGATTTATATGGCTATGATGATGTAACCTTTTTAAAAAAATTATAGTGAGAAAAGCCCAGAAAATATTGACCCAGGAAAAACCCTGGAACAATTGAACCAGAAGAAATATGGGGAACAGTAGTCCAGTAGCCCAGGTAACTTGAGAAATTAACAGGAAAGGCCACTCTTGCCCTGGGGGAAGGAGAGCAATACAGAATGGGAGGTGTCTGAGCAAGCACGTGGGAAAGCCCCATTTTAGCACACCAGGAGGAGATCTTGAAACCCAGGTGGTAGAACAGGCAAACACCAACACCTGGACCTCCGAAGTGCCTCACTAAGGGTGGGGGAACCAGTTGAAACCAGCTCAGAAAACTACCAGGTGCCTTGGCATTCTACATCAAATGGGTCTTCCAAGACCTCAGCAAAAATAAGGGAAGCAGCACTGCAAAGGGCCCCAGGCAGATAAACACCCCATAACATCCATCTGAAAGGCTGAAGAAAGCAAAAGGAAAGGAAAAGCAAGCAACCTAGAATTGCCTGAAAGTTCCAGCCTTCCTGATTCCAGGTCAACACCAGGTAAGCTGCCAGAACCCTACAGCCTCCAATTGCCAACATCAGAGGCCCCAGCACCCAAAGCCAGTGACCAAGATCTAGGCTCCCAGCACAAGAAGCCTGGATCAGTGCCCTCTGCTTCCCAGCAGGAGAGCTCAATCTGTTTAAAGGCCAGGGAATAAGGAAACACCATGAGCAAAAAACAGTGTACCAAAGATTCATATTATGAGAACAGTAAAGATCAAGGCAGAAATTCTGAAGAGGACAACATTGTCAACAAACCCAAATCTGGAAACTCAAAAGGGAATATGAACTGGTCTGAAGCCCAAAAAGCCTTCTCAGAAGAGCTCAAGAAGGATTTTAAAAGTCAAATGAGAGAAGTAGAAGAGTCCTTAAAAAACACAATTGGCCAACTGGAAAAAAAGTACACTGTAGAAAATAATAGTGAAAACCTGCCTATTCCTTTCTGTAGTTATTAAAGATTCCTTTGAAATATTTAATATGTTTATAAATGTTTTGATTTAAAATCATAATGTTATTTGAACAAGCTTATTTCAATCTAAACCATTAAGCTAAATATTCCAATCAAACCAGATAAATTAAAATAATATTTTATAAAAGTGTTTCCATTTTCCATAAAACTACATTTAAATAAAATGCATTCATTATCTTCGTGATGAAAATAGTCAAATTACCATAGATGATTTTCTACAGCTGCCCAAGATATATACAGAATACAATATGGATTTTCTTCATTGATCACTGATTACAACAGCAAGAAGAAAAACAATTTTATTTCCAAGAGTAAAATAACAGACAATGTCTCTCTTTTAACAGGGAGTCTTCTGTAAATATATTAAGGTCATAGACACAAGATATTTTCATAACTCTGGCAACAAAAGTAACTTTGTTCAATGATCCATTGATAGGTATAGAGATGGGAGTCAGAATTCATGTAGAAGGAATGAAAAACAGGCCTTTTTTGGCTGCAATGCATAGTATATGAAAGTGAATAGTATGTAGTAAGCCTGGAGTTATGTATTGTAGGACTGTCCAAACAGAAGAGTTTTCATTCTATCCTACAAAATAAAATGGGAGGTGAGGGATCTTTTTGAGCAGAAAAATGAAAGCATCCATCTGCAACCCAAATACAGCCAAGCATAATACCCTTTTCAAACCTTTTAAAGGTTTGGGGTGAGTTTTATGTGTGACTTCACATGAACCCTATAATAACCTTCTCAGTTGAGTTTGGCAGGTTATGCTGTGCACATTTCACAAATGGGAAATAAATTGTATAGATGAAATACTTTATTCTGAGAGAGCCAAGTCTGCTCAAAAGGTGATATATGCTTGAATTACGGTACTGACACATTAATTAAAAAGAAAGGAACAAATATTAGATATGCTGTAGAGATAGACTCAATAGTGATCTAGTAAAGGAAGAAATTGAGAAGAAATGAGCCAACAGGTAGGAAGAAAATGAAGAGAGACCAATGGTAGGAAAATCAAAAAAGGAAAGATTGTCTAACTGCTTCCCAAAGGTGTTTGCTTTATGGAGGCTGTCCTGTAAAAAAGGCCAAAAGAAAGAGAACTTCCTTTTTGATGGTCAGGTCCTTGAATTTAGCCAATATTTTTTGCATAATATCATATTATCATAAGATCATAAATATCACATAGCTTCCTCGAGGTATCCATGACAATTCAAAGAAATTCCATTCAAACAATCTATACAGGGGAAAAAGTATTAAAATACTTAACATTTTGATAAATAATCTATTGAACTACTTCATCAGTGTCTGTATCTTGTCAGTGTCTGTATCTTGTACTACCAATGGATAATTATATTGAAATTACTCCTTCTGCACGTTTCTGGATCCTTAGTAGGCTGTCAAAAATACCCTTCATTCATAAAAATCATATTTTTTCCATTAGTATTTTGTGTGTTGTTGTTGTTGTTGTTGTTGTTATTGTTTGTCCTTGGTTCTTGAAGAGGACCAATGATATCACAAGGAAAATGTCTTTACTTGCAGGTAAATTTGATTTAAGTGAGGCAGAACTGAGCAAAGTCATGAGCCTCTCTCCTCCAGAGTCATCAGAGTCAAGAGGCAGGATAAAAATCAAGACAATTGGAGATGGCCCTCAATGCAGTGGTTGAAGCCTGCCTTTTTAAATTAAGGTCTTCCCCAGTTCTTTATTTATCTGAGGCAATGCTTATCAGATAACTATGGGCTAGGTTAGAATTGAGACAAAAGATGTCCTAGTTTCCCATCACAAAAGTATCAATCTGGGAGAGGAACACCCTCAGAATTTCTGGCTTGCACAGAAACCAATTGCTATTTACACTCATTCCAAGTTATCAAAATTTATGAACAACAGAGGCTTGGGCTGGGGCCCGTTATTGGCCATTCAATGAAAGCTAGAACAATTTGTGTTTAAAGGCTTAGTCCAGTAGCTCCATTTGAATCACTATTGTTTTTTTTTTTTTAAAGCCTGTTTCTTTAGAAATAAATTTCAAGAAGTCATAAATAAAAAAAAAACTGTGTGGGGAAAGAGGGGAGGGCTCTCTTTTTCCTTTTCTTTTTCTACTGAATGAACAATTCAGAAAAACATTGATTTGAAGATCTGCACAGCTATTTTTAACAAAATACAAAAATTAAAGTCAGTCAATGAAACTGATAAATTGTCCTTTACATTATGAGAAAAACAATGGTCTGGTAAATAGTCAATATACAATTAATGGGTATTTTTTATAAGCATTAAAAAAATACACCTATACCACATGATTCACAGGAATTGTAAATTTGGAATTAGGAAAGAGTGCAGGGGAACTTAAGCCTGTCTCTGGTGGCATAATAGTAAAAGCTACCAGGTTTGTCTTTCCTCTTCCAATGTTCCTAATGGAGAAGAAATGAAAGGAGTTCACTCAGCTGTAAGTAAAGATGGTGTGCAATGACTAATACTAATAGGTTTAGTCCTTCTCAGCAATGGAAGGATCTAAGACATCTGCAAATGTCTCATGGTGGAAAATGCTATCCACGTCCAAAGAAAGAATTATGGAGTTTGAATGCAGATCAAAGCATCCTATTTGCTATTTTTTTTTTGTTCTGTTCTGTTTTGTTTCCTCTTTCTGGTCATTCCTCCTATTTGTTCTAATTCCTACTTACAACATCACTAATGTGAAAATATGTTAAATAGGAATGTATATGTATACCCTATATCAGATTGCCCACCATTTTGAGGAGGGAGGTGGGGAGGGAGGAGGAGAAAAATTTAAAACTCAAAAGCTTATAGAAGTGATTGTTGATAAATTAAAATAAAGTAATAAAAATAAATAAATAAAGAGTGGATACTCAACCTCAACAAAGGACCCAAATAAAATGTAATTATAGAGCTGAGTTGTAAGCATATTATATGTAACTGCACATAGTATCCAGCTTACAAGTAAGTCAGTTACAACTTTCTGTTTATGAGTCTATTTTGCACTTGGAACTCATTTCTCTATAATATAATACAATGAATATTTTTATATATTGTTAACAAATCTCAGCAGCAAGAGCTAGAAAAAGAAATTCCATTTACAATAACTGTAGACAAACCCAGGAATTATATGAACATAATTATAAAACACTTTTCACACAAATAAAGGCAGATCTAAATAATTGGTAAAAATATCAGCATCTCATAGGTAGGCCAAGTTAATACAATAAAAAATAACAATTCTAACTAAACAAATTTATTTATTCAGTGACATACCAAACTACCAAACATATTTTATAGAGCTAGAAAAAATAATAACACAATTCATCTGGAAGAACAAAAGGTCAAGATTATGAAGGGAACTAATGAAAAGAAATGTAAGGGAAGGTGGCCCAGCTTAATTAGATCTAAAACTGTATTAGAAAACAGAAATATCTAAATTATTTGATAATGGATAAGAAATAGAATGGTGGACCAGTGGAACAGATTAGGTACACAAAACACTATAACCAATGACTATTGTAATCTATTATTTGATAAGCCCAAAGACTCCAATTTCTGGTAGAAGAAACCAATCTTTGACCAAAAAGAAAAAAAAACTGCTGGGAAAACTGGAAAAAAGTATGGAAGAAATTAGGCATTGATCAAAATCTCATACCATATACCAAAATAAAGTCAAAATGGGTTCATGATTTAGATACAAAGGCTGATAGTATAAGCAAACTGAGAGAATAAGAAATAGTTTACCTACCAGATTTATGGACAACAGAGGAATTCCTGACCAAACAGGAGATAAAGAACATTACAAAAACCAAAATGGATAACTTTGATTACATAAAATTGAAAGTTTTTGCACAAACAAAGCCAATGCAATCAAAATTAGAGGAAAAGTAGAAAATTGGGAAAGCCTTTTTACAGTGTCTCTGATAAGGGCCTCATTTCTAAATATATAGAGAGAATTAAGTTAAATTTATAAGAATACAAGTCATTTCCCAATTGATATGGTCAAAGGATATGAACAAGCAGTTCTCAGATTATGAAATTCAGGCCATCTATAGTCATATGAAAAAATGCTCTAAATCACTATTGATTAGAGCAATGCAAATCAAAACAACTCTGAGGGACCACATCTCACCTATCAGATTGACTAACATGACAAAACAGGAAAATGATAAATGTTGGAGAAGATGTGGGAAAAGTGGGATACTAATGAATTGTGTTGTGAAATGATCCAGCCATTTTGGAGAGCAATTTTGAACTATGCCCAAAGGGCTATCAAAATGTGCATATCCTTTGACCTAGCAATAGGATTTCTAGGGCTATGTCCCAAAGAGATCATACAAGTGGGAAAAGGACCTACATGTACATAAATATTTATAGCAACTCTTTCTGTGGAGTCAAAGAATTAGACATTGAGGGTATTCCCATCAACTGGGGAATGGCTGAGCAAGTTGTGGTATATGAATGTAATGGAATACTATTGTGCTATAAGAAATGACTAGCAGGCAGATTTCAGGAAAACCTGGAAAGATTTACAAGAACTGATGCTGAGTGAATCAAGAGAACATTTCATGTAGAAACAGTGACACTGTGTAATGATCAACTTTGATAGCGTTATCTATTTTCAGCAATACAATGATCTAAGACAATTCCAAAAGACTTGGAATTATGGGAAATGCTATACACATCTAGAGAATTAACTATAGGGTCTGAATGCAGATTGAAGCATACTATTTTCTCTGTTTTTTTTCTTTTTTTTTGGCTTTTGTTCTGATTCTTCTTTCACAACATGACTAAAGTAGAAATGTTTAATATGACTGCATATGTATAGACAAATCAGATTGCTTGCCCTAGAGGTGAGGGAAGCAGAAAAAAAATAGAACTCAAAATCTTATAGAAGTCAGTGTTTAAAAATGAATTACACACAGAGAGAGAATTAATCAAGATAACAATGAGCTCCATTCTCTGGAAATTGCAAGTTTCCTTTAATGACCCTGAACTTTTCTTGAAATAAAGGCTCATAAATTTAACATAAAAAAAATAGTGTGATGCATAATATTTATGAAATTGGATTCTTCCATAAACCTACAAATGACTACAATATATTCATACATAATAATATATTCATACATACATAATAATGCATGCATAATAATATATATATAAATGCCTACATAATAAATTCAAAATATAATATTCTAATAGTAGTACCACAGAACCTAATTGCCGTATGATTTAAGAGGAACATTCTTTTAGAGCTCTTACTTGGAATTAGAGGGAAAAAAATATCTCACTCTTATTGAATTAGAGTACCTTTCCTCTCTGTATGTTTGATCACAACTTTACCAGTTGAAAGTCACTAGTATTCACTGTCTTTTGTTGTTTTTGTTGTTGTTTGTTTTTTGTAAAAAAAAATGTACTGTATCACAAAAACCATCAGAGAACAATTCATCAAAACTGCTGTCTCTTAAGATATGTCTGAGTTTTTCTCAGGTTCTTTCAATAGGCCAAGCTTCTTAAAGACTGTTTTTAGTCATCTTCCTCAATTTCATCTAACTTTATCAGTAGTCAACCCCTTTTCATTGGTTTCTTGATTACTCAGCTGTATCTCAACAACACTGTATCCTACCTTCTGTATTTTATGGTTTATCCTCTTTGCTCCTTTGCATTAGTTAGAGTTCAGGCATAAAGGATATTTATGAATTATTTTTCTTATAACTAGAACTCTATATGAGGAGAAGATTGTAATAATCGGAGTCTAGGAACTCCATTTGAATTCTGGCTCTGGCAATATATGACTTTAAGTACCTCTGGGCCTTATCTGTGAAAAATGTGAGGGTTGTACGAAATGACAGTTCATATTCTTTTCATCTCTAAATCTATGTTCCTAAGTAGAATACAATATCCATTAATTTAGAGAAGGTACTATGAGGCAAATGCATTGCTTTACTCATTTCATTGTATATTCTACTTTTCTCTTCTTGCCAAAAGTTGTATTAGCACTATCAATCTATCACAACAGTTTCTTAGCTAGTTTCTTCCTACGTTTTTATCAGACTTCTTCAAATCTATCCTATTCACTGATGCCAAATTAATTTTCATTGAGTATGATTCTAAATTATGCTATTCTTGTGGTTAAAACATGTAGAAACTTATCATTACTTTAAAGAATGAAGGCTAAATTCCTTGGCATGTTATTTAAAGTTCTTCATGATGCAGTCCCAACCAACTTTATTTTTATTTTTTATTATTCTCTTTCTTATATCCTATACTCTAATCAGTCAGTTATTAAAAAAAAAACACCAAGAATTAAATTTTCCATGAAGTATACTAGGTGCGGAAAATTAATTTAAAACAAAAAAGACAGTCGCTTAACTCAAGGGGTTTATATTCTGTTGGGGATTACAACACACATAAGTACAGATAAAAATAGACATAATAAATCCATTGTTTTCTAGGGGGTGTAGAGGATAATAAATAACTAGTATAATCAGGAAAGGATTCCAGAAAAAGTGTCACTTGAACTGAGACTAGAAGGAAGCTAGAGATTCAAAGAGAGATTTGTCCTTAACAAAGCTTTCCTTTTCCTTCCTTGTTAGAGTCAATTCAATTCAACTCAATATAACAAATAAGTATTATGTTGTAATCAGTGCAAGACATGAACCTTTGTTCATGTTTTTACTTCTACCCATTGAAATTGTATTTATCTTTGAAGGTACAGCTAACATGATCCATGAAGCCTTATCAAATACCATCTACCAGAAGAGAAATCTCCCTCATCTGAAATCCCATGAAACTTTATTTGAAAGGCAACAACTGCATGAACTTTGGCCTTGGAGTGAACAGAGCCTTGGGGTCAAATCAAACCTTGCTTTATTAATCTCTGTAACCAAGGGCAATTCCTTTAACCTTTTCTGAGGCCTTAGTTTGTTTCTCTTTAAAATTGCTGAAATGATCAAATGAGATACAGTATGCAATTGTTTTTTTTGTTTGTTTGTTTTCTCTTAAAACCAAAAAGAGTGAGAGGGGTCAAGAGTGAATGAAGCATGTGTAATAGTCCTATAGAAGGGTACCAACTTATGAAAGTATTTAATTGTCAAATAGAGATAAAAAAAATCTTGGAGGCATCAAGGAGCCACAGAAGCTTATTGAACAGAAAAATGACATGGTGAAACCTGTGATTTAGAAATATCAGCTATGAGAAGAAGAAATCAGAAACTAGATTCAGAGTGACCTATTAGAAGGCTGTTGCAACAGCTTAGGCAAAAGACGACAAGAGCAATAACTGGGGTGTTTGTGATGTAAGTGGTGAGACAGATAGAAATATCTGTTAGAGATGTTGCGGAGGAAGAATATATATGAATTGGCAACTGATTAAATTTGAAAGTTGAGTGAAAATAAAGAGTTAAGATGGATTTTAAAGTTTATTCTAGCTCTAAATGTCAGTATATAAATCTATAACTATTATTTCATGAATCTGGATAATTTGAACAAGGTCAAGGATAATAGAGTACTTAAGAGAAATAGTTTAAGAAAAGAATTTATGCAAATTATTTCTACAACAATCTTCTAATTTACCAGTTAAGTCATCACATTAAAAAGGAAATGATTAGTCCATCATGTCCTATCTTCTTGATGTAGTCATATGGGTTCTTTGTGATGCTTACTTGTTTTCCAATTTGTTTACTAGTCATCTTTTCAATGACCTGCCATGGAATTTCCCATGGAGGAAAACTCATAAGTTGCTAAAGTCTTTACTTTACAAAGGCTTGCATAAGTCTTTACTTTCATGATTCTGTTTTCTTCAAAATAATAAAAAAAAAAGGACAATATTTGCCTGGCGAAGAAAGAGAGAAGTAGATAAATGGACTTGATTAGGTTCACAATGCACAATAGTGAATGACCGCAAGAATTTAAAGCTTGATAAACCCAAAGATTCATTATTTAAAGACAAGAAATCACTATTTGAAATAACAAGAATTGCTATTTGTGAAAATCCGAAAGCATTTTTGCAGAAACTAGGTATAGACCAACAGCTCACACCATATACAGAGATAAGGTCAAAATGGCTACATGATTTATGCATAAAAGATGATAGAATATATGGAATATTTTACCTATCAGATTTTTTTTGGGTATTTTATTTGGAATTTCTTAAATTTAATTAGACTTACCTTTTTTATGTGTATATTGTCTTCTTGATTATGTTAAATCCATGAGCACAAGAGTTTTTTGTTTTTCTTCATATCACCTCCCATAGTATGAGGATAAGGAAAGTGACTCAGAGGTCAAGTGTATTGTCCAGATTCACATAGCTAGTAAATAACAGAACAAGGATCCCAATTCTGGTTTTCTAAATCCAAATCCAGGACTCTTTCTATGATGATTAACTATCTTATCTCACCGTTTTGGTTAAAGCTGTGTTCTGAGTGCCCAGGTTGCTGCTGCAGCTGCTTTTTCTTCTTCTTCTTCTTCTCAACCAATTAACTTATTTTTAGTTTTCAACATTCATTTCCATAAGCTTTTGAGTTTTAAATTTTCTCCCCCTCCCTCACTTCCCACCTCTGCAATCTGATAATATCTGACATAGACTCAACATATACATTCATATTAAACATAATTCCACATTACTCACGTTGTAAAGAAGAATTAGAACCAACAGGAGGAGCCACAAGAAAAAGGAAATAAAACAAAACAGAAGACAAAAAAAAAAGAGCAAACAGTATGCTTCAATCTGCATTCAGACCCCATAGTTCTTTCTCTAGATTTGGATAGCATGTTCCATCATGAGACTTTTGGAGATGTCTTAGATTCTTGCCTTGCTGAAAAGAGCTAAGTCCATCAAAGTTAGTCATCGCAAAATGTACATTTTCCTGGTTCTGCTCACTTCACTCAGCATCGGTCAATACAAGTTTTTCTAGGTTTTTCTGAAGTCTGCCTGCTCATCATTTCTTATAGCACAATAGTATTCTGTTACATTCATACACCATAACTTGTCCAGCCATTCCCCAATTGATGGGCATCCCCTCAATGTCTAATTCTTTGCCTCCACAGAAATAGTTGCTATAAATATTTTTGTACACATGGATCCTTTTCTCATTTTTATGATCTCTTTGGGTTACAGTGCTAGAAGTGGTATTGCTGGGTAAAACAGTATGCACATTTTTATAGCCCTTTGGGCATAGTTCCAAATTGTTCTCCAAAATGTTTGGATCATTTCACAACTCCACCAACAATGCATTAGTGTTCCAATTTTCCTATATCATCTCTGAAATTTATTATTTTCCTGTTTTGTCATGTTGGCCAGTCTGATAGGTGTAATGTGGTACCTTAGAGTTGTTTTGATTTGCATTTCTCTGATCAATAGTGATTTAGAGCATTTTTTCATATGACAAGAGATAACTTTAATTTCTTCATCTGAGAAATGCCTGTTCATGTCCTTTGACCATTTATCAATTGTGGAATGACTTGTATTCTTATAAATTTGACTTAGTTCTCTATGTATTTTAGAAATGAGGCCCTTATCAGAGATACTGGTTGTAAAAAATTCTTTCCCAGTTTTCTGCTTCCCTCCTAATCTTTGTGGCACTGGTTTTGTTTGTGCAAAACGTTTTCAATTTAATGTAACCCAAACTATTCATTTTGCATTTCATAATGTTCTCTATCTCTTGTTTGGTCATAAATTATTCCCTACTCCATAGGTTGGACAGGTAAACTATTCTTTGTTCTCCTAGTTTGCTTATAGTATCAGCCTTTATATATAAACCATGAACCCATTTTGAGTTTATTTCTGTATGTGGTGTGAGATTTTGATCTCTGCCTAGTTTCCACCATACTTTTTTCCAGTTTTCCCAGCAGTTTTTGTCAAATCGTGACTACTTATCCCAGAAGCTGGGGTCTTTGGGTTTATCAAATAGTACATTACTATAGTCATTGACTACTGTGTCTTCCATAGCTAACCTATTCCACTGATCCACCACTCTATTTCTTAGCCAGCACCAAGTAATTTTGATGATTGCTGCTTTATAATACAATTTATGACCTGGTCTGATTAAGCCATCTGTCAGATTTTTGGATAAGGGAAGAATTTTCAACCAAACAAGAGATAGAGAACATTATGGGATATGAAATGAATAATTTTTATTACATCAAGTTAAAAAAAAGTTTTTGCACAAAACCAAAGAAGTCAAGATTAGAAGGAAAGTATGAAACTGGGGAGAAAATATACCAAGTTTCTCTGATAAAAGTTTCATTTCTTAAATATGTGGAAAACGGAGTCAAATTTACTAGAATATGATTCATTCCACAATTGATAAATGGTTCAATGACATGGACAGGAAGTTTCCAGAAGAAGAAATCAAAGCTATTTACAGTCATATAGAAATGTTCTAAATTGGGACAGCTGGGTGGCACAGTGGATAGACTACTGGGTCAGGAGGACCTGAGTTCAAATATGGTCTCAGACACTTACTAGCTGAGTGACTCTGGGCAAGTCACTTACCTCCAATTGCCTCAAAAAATGTTCTAAATCACTATTGATGAGAGAAATGCAAATTAATACAACTCTGAGGTACCTTATCACATCTCTCAGATTGGCTAGTGTAAAAGAAAATAACAAATGCTGGAGGGGATGTGGAAAAATGGGAACATCACAATGTACTGTTTGCAGAATTGTGAACTTATCCAACCATATTGGAGAGTAATTTGTAATTATGCCCAAAGGGCTATAAAACCATGCATGTGCTTTGATCCAGCATTAATGCTACTAGACATGTATCATAAAGATATCAAAGAAAAAGGAAATGAATTTATATGTGCAGAAATATATAGAGCAGATCTTTTTTGCCATGGCAAATCATTGGAAATTGAGGGGAGGACCATCAATTGAGAAATGGCTGAACAAGTCGCGACATATAATTATGATGGGATATTATGGTGCTGTGAGAAATGATGTGCAGGATGCTTTCCAAAAACCTGCAAAGAATTATATGAACTGACACAAAGTGAAGTGAGCAGGACTTGGAAAACATTGTATACACTAACAACAATATTTTATGATGATCAACTGTAAATGACTTAGATATTCTCAGCAATATAATGATCCAAGACAATTCCAAAGCACTTATAATGAAAAATGCTATTCACCTCCAAAGAAAGAACTGATTGAATCTGAATGCAGATCAAAGCATACTTTTTAAATTACTTTATTATTTTTCTTTTTGAGGGGATGCATTTTCTTTGGCAATATGGTTAATATGGAAATGTTTTGCATAACTGTACTTGTACAATCTATATCAAATTGCTCACTTTCTCAACTGAGATGGAAGGGAGAAAGGGAGAGTAATTGGAATTCAAGATCTAGTGAAAACAAATGTTATTCTTTTTTCATTTAATTGTGAAAAAATAAAAAGAAAAATTACAAGGAAAAAAAAGAAAAGAGAAAGAAGACATAGCATTCCTATATTTATTTTTTCTCTTTTTTGTCATAAGCATGTCTGTGGAATACCTAATAAATTAATCTGCAAATTTCCTAGAATCTCTGAATTTTAGAGTGTTTTATATATTGTTTGGTGTACCCTGGGTCTCTGAGATTTTGGAGGCTAACATCTCAAAAGAATTAAATGTTATAGATAGTGTTCAAGAACTTCTGTCCTTTTACATGGTGGGTGGAAGGAGGAGGGTTTTCCATATTCGCAATTTCACATGGCTAGTGATTCACAAAATATAACTGTTAGGAAGGACGTAGCATTTTCAGTAAGTGGAGGCTCAGCACTGGGTCTTACTGGATAATAAAAATGAAACACACCATTTAGATTAACAAGGAATCACAGCCATTCAGAGAGAAGTTTCAAAGACATAAAGGTAAGCATAGAATATGTCTTAGTAAATATGCTATCCAGGACAATGATAAATATTATCAAGGTGATAGTACTTTGTCACTTCTTTACAAAGGCAGATTTCTTTTTGGGGGGGGTAGCAATGTGCTAGATAAACCCTTTTCACATTCTATTAAAAAACAAAACAGAAATTTAAACTTGTTTGGAACCATAAATCACCAAAGAATGGTTATTCCCTCTCCCATCAGTTACAGTAAAAAACAGAGCACAGCATTCTCTAAATGATATCTGCTTTTTGCATATTTTTATGGGTCATCTCCATGCTGTATCTTAAAATACTGATATTATCCAGTTAGATTGGATTCATTGTAAAGGCAATTTTAAAAAGACTCCAATTTTCCAGAGGAAATAATTTAGTTGGATAATGTACTTTCTCTCATTTACTTTCTTCTGAAACTAAACATAGAATTAATTTGTCATAATATATATGTGTAATTTGTCTCCTTCACTATATTCCTTGGATTTACTTTGTTTTTCAAGTATACGCCACAAAGATAAGACATAAAATTTACTTCAACCTCTGAAGGAAAGTTCTTCGCCATTTTTTTCAATGTCTTGTTTTCCTACTAATGATACTAAAGGCAATTTCTCTTTAGAGAAAACTATTGAGCAAAGGAAATATAGTCAAAAATATGCTAGAATTTAATTTTGTTTAAAAAAATTCAGCATCTGTGCAGCAGCATATAAATGCACCTGTTCTTAACTATTGAGGTTATTTTAAAATTGATCTTGAAAGCTGATCTTTACAAATAAACTCTGCTTATTTAAAATACCATAAAAATGACCATATGAGCACATAATTTAGTAGGATATTTCCAAACTGTAGATTACTATTGACTAGTGAATCATAGGTTGTAGGCCTATGCTGAGAGGAATTCAAGTAAACTGCATAAAAGAAGGGTTGTACATTATCTGTATCATTGCTTCCTAGACAATTTTTTATATTCTTTGAGGAAAACTACTCTCCCTTGAGGGAAAATAAAACTGAAATCCTTTAAAACAGCCTTTTCCCCAAGAATAAATTATGTTCTATATTATGCCTTGAATATAGACACTCTTTTTCTGTGACAATGATTATGATGATAACAACAAAAAAAAGACTGTAAAGATGATAATCATGATGATAATGATAGCAAGTATGCTTAAATAACCAAATGTGCAATTTTTTGGTGTCTACTTAGTAATAGCCATCTTGCAACCAAAATAGGAGGGGACCTTGCTTTTCTTTTTTTCTTTAGGCAATAGGGATTAAGTGACTTGCCCAAGGTCACACAGCTAGTAAGTGTCAAGTGTTTGGTCTGAGACCTGATTTGAACTCAGGTCCTCCTGACTTCAGGGCCAATGTTCTATCCACTGCACCACCTGGCTGCCCCTGGAGAGAACATTTCTAATTAGAAAGCTTTCTTGTGTATGATCTATACTGAGACAAAAACAAAATCCTTTCTAATCTGACTATCTTTATCAGAAGTTCAAGTCCAAATACAATAACCTACATTTAAGTCATAGATTTACGGACCTCTTCTGTGGCTATCTAGTCTAACATATTCATTTTTTAGAGAAGGAAACTGGGCCCTAGAGACTATTAAGGGACTTTCCTAGGGACATATAGACAGCAAGTGTCAGAGATGAAATTTGAAGCCATATCCTTTCACTCTGTAGTCAGTGTTTTCTCCAGTGTATCACACAGCTTCTAGTTTACACTTCTAGGTACAGAAATATATTGAGAAAAGTATCCAGAATAATCAAGAAAGGAATCCAGCAGTCAATAAATATTTACTAATCTATTATTATTATGACATAATTCTATATATATATATATATATATATATATATATATATATATATGATATTTATATAATGATTTAAGTACACACTTATGTTTGCAGCTAGGTTATGCACTGGATAGAGCAATAGGTCTGGAGTCAGGAAGACCTAAATTCAAATTTAACCTCAGAGTCTTACTGGCAGTGTGATCCTAGGCAAGTCATTTAACCCTGTTCGCCTCAGTTTCTTCATTTATGAAATGAGCTGAAGAAAATGGCAAAGCACTCTAAACATCCTTGCCAAGTAAATCTCAAATGAGGTCAAAAAGAGTCAGACACAATCGAAATGACTGAAAAACAACAAAAACATACTGGATATTATGCCAGTATAAGGTTAGGGATAAAAAGGGCTGACAAAGAATTTTTGTTTAAAAGAAAAGGTTTATATTATTTATAAAAGGATGTATGATACTGTCATTATTAGCCATGAACATCAAGATAACCTTAAAGGATAACAGAAAATTATAATGAAAACTCTGTCTCTGTCTCTTTCTCCATGTGTGTATATATATGTATGTATATGTATATATGTATATATGAATGTGTATATGTATATTTAGATATACACATATAGATTGGTGTTTGTCCTTCATTTTTAAAGGACCAATGAAATGTCTTAAGTGAGGCAGAGTTGTGCAAAGTCAGCAACCTCACTCTCTCTTCCAGTTATCAAAGTTCAGTGGCAAGACAAAAGTCAAGATGACTTGAGATGGCTTAGGATGCAGTCAGTAAATGACCTTGGTTTCTTTAATGTCGGAGCAAGCTCTAAGTGCTCCACAGCAATGTGCTACGGTATTGTAAACCTCTTTTTTTCCAACTATTCAATAACTTTTGATAAGCTTATTTAGTCTTAATATTGTACCTGAAATATTCGAATGCTAACATTAAAGAATCCTCTCACAGCACCTAACAGTGTTTTGCACACAGCAGGTACTAAATAAACATATGGTGAATGAATAAATAACAAACCCTCATCAAATGCTTGTTGGTGGGATAACAGAGATAAAAGCTTACAAATAGGAAGACTTTCTCATAGACTGTATTAGTGCAAAGGAGAAGCAGATACATTGGTGGATCCATAATCTCATTAATGTGGATATTCATTCCAAAGATGCAACCCATTCATGACATTAGTTGCCAGGGCCAAAGAATTAATCCCCAAGTGGACAGCCAGTTATTGTGTTATCCTCTCCATGCTTAACTGGTTGATCCTCAGGAAAAAGACATAATGTATTATTGGAACCATGATAAAAGCTTTTCCATTATGGAAGAACCAGCTAGATCTGCTGATCCATTGATATTGGTTTTGAGAACCTCAGTTCACCTCCAAGATAGAATTAAACGTCAGAATATTGAATTTGAAAGGATATATTTTTCCAAATATCTATTCAAGGGATGGGAGGGGAATTTTTATTAATGATTTTATTATTAAATAAAAGCATTAAATAATTAAATTACCTATGTAAATAACAGTTCACGCATTTCTTAGGTTTATAAGTCTCTGTCTAGTTGAATAGCTGACTTTATATCCCAAACTCCTTGACTTTTGTGTTCTTTCTAAATATCTTTTGCTAGGAAGTAAGGGACAAAGAGCCACTATAGATCTTGGTCTTGCCCAAGTTGCTCTAGAAAATTTTGGGAAATGGGAAATGTCTATTGCCTCTTATACACACACACACACACACACACATATGAAGAAACACCTTTCATTGGGGTTTGAACTGATTTTAATAGAAAATAGAAGTTGTGATATTCACAAAGATTCAAATGACCTTATGAATGATATGCAATGATACTTTGCTTATAGGAACAGTCTGATGTTCTATAAAAAGGCAAAGAAATATCTAAGCTTGAGAAATATAAGCACACACACACATACCACACACACACAAACACATGTGTGCACGCACGCACACACAAATTCTAAAGGTACCAAAGAAATATTGATATTTTGAAGCTTTTAGCAATGCAGAGATTGGAATGCCTAAGCTCATTTGAATGTAACTACTTTATGACTAAAGATGGTAAAGCTGAAACAAGACAAAAGAAAAGCAAAGATCCATTTGGAGACTGAGGCATAATTTTAAAATGATTATATATTTGATAGGGAAAATTTGTGGAGCTATGTTTTTTTCAGTGAAAGGTGAGTCACCTAAAGTTGGAAAGTTCTTTAATTTAAGTCAATGAAGTATATAACAATGAAGTAAGGGTAAAAATTCTTAGAGAAAAACCTGATTTAAGTACATGATGAGCAGAACTGAAGACTTGAAACTTGGGGGGAAAGTGTTGGTGCTGAAAGCAAGAGCTATTACAGTTAGAAGTAATCAACTCAAAAATAAAACAAAACAAAAAAACCTTGCAGGTAAGTGATTTCTGACTGATGGGAAACAGAATTGAGTTAATTGACAAAGGCCTTCTATGGAAACCCCTTAATTGCCCTAATGTGTAGTTTAGGTATTGTGTCTAAGTATGTGTTGCTCTATGCTGCCTGGTTTGAAAAAGATAAAAAACAAAAAACAATAACAAACAAACAAACAGAGGGGTCTTTTTTCCTTCCATAATCTTGCTTAAGTTTTGGAATTCTGGTAAACTGGCTAGGTTCCTTTCATGTGGCTTAAAGAGTCAACTGTGGGATGCTTTGCTGTGAGCTCTCTTCTGATTGTACAATGTAGCATCCAAATAAGTGAAGCTAGGCTGATTTGTATAGCCTAAAGTTAGCCCATTCAATAAGCTTTGGATTTCTCTGCCTTTAAAACACAAAACAAAATTTACAAAAAGAATCTGGTTTTCAGAGGTAAAGGATAATTTTCTAAACTCTCTTTTAAGTGTGATCACAAATTGGAAGAAATTTTAAATGCTATATTGGACAAGAGAAGAAAACAAAGACTTTACCCAGTTGATGAATGATGAAAATCAACAATCAAGCAGTGAGCAGAGAAGTATTTGTGAATTCTGCATATATTTCTGAATGGACTAATAATATCAAAAACAGCAGTGATGAGTTGTGAGTTATACTAAGGTTTTCCTCCCCCATATATTTCCCTGTCAGTTTCCTGTAAGTACGTGTCTATTCTTCAACATAGATTTTGATAGCATTGATAGGAAAGTGTGAACAAGGAATATATATGGATTGAGATGTATTGTATTTACTTGGATACCTGAATCTCTATTGTGGTATTATTATTTATTTTTCCCTATTGTTAAGTAAATCCTTAGATTTCAGATATGAAAGTGTCATTATTACAAGTGCCTGGTTATGTAAAATCATATGCTATGTGGTTTTTACTTTGTTAGTAAATGGTTGTATAGAAATAAAAGGCCCAGATTGTGACCCAATGTGCAGTACAAAGCTAGAGGGGTTGAGGTGAGAAGAGAGAGTGTGTTCTCCTTTAATAGAGGTCTCCCAAAGGCACTGAGAGAGTTTGAGTATGTGTGCTGTTAGTTTGTTTTAGGGAATTTACAAATACAAGGGTGAGAGCAGAGTAGAATAATAGGGGCAACCCACTGAGTGAGTTTTCACATACCTGAGTGAGGAAAGAGAAAGGGGATCAAAACAAGCATTTTTCAGGCATCTATTATGTATCAGAAACCGTGCTAAATGTTTTATAAATACTATCTCATTTGATCCTTCCAACAACTCTTTGGGATAGTTACTATTATCATCCCAGTATGTGAAAGGCCCCTACATAGTTTGCTTTGTCTATACCTCACTATAACACAACTCCTGTTTGTCAAGTCAATGCCTTTAAGGAGATTACAATCTAATGGAAAAGATAATGTGTATAACTAGATATGTACAAAATGCATGCACAGTAGAGGAAAGGTACCCTTGGGTAGGTGCATTATTAAAGGCCTTTCTTAGGAAAACAGAATTTGAGCTTTATCATGAAGGAAGTCAAAAAAGCTAAGAAGAAGAGGTAAGTACAGCATGCTTTGTGATTCCAAAGTTTAGAATTTCCCTGTAGTTTTTGAATCCCATACATGAAAGGCAGATTGTGCAAAGGCATAGACATGAGATTTGAAGTGCCTTGTGTGAAGAAGAGCAAGTAAGCTATTCTATCAAAAAGTCACTCTATTCCCCCAGGCTTTCAGCTAAGTGCTATCTTCAGTCGTGTAACTATATGCCTCGTTTTCAGTATAGGCATTCCCTCTGCATCTGTGTGCTCCCTTTCCTTTCCCCCTTATACCCCACATCCTAAGAGAAGATCAGAGGTTACTATTCATATTGTGGAATAATTGTTACTAGAGTCTAAGAACACCTATTGTACACCGAACCTTGCATTCAAGGTTGAAGTATGCCTAAGTACTGCTAAGTTTGGAGACATAGGGGTCACAATCATCCTGAGGGCTTTCTAGCTTCCCAGATGGGGCAATGCATGGAAGTGTCCTTCATTATCACTCCCAATATTAGTGGCTACAGCAGAGAGCCAAACACTTATCTGAACAAGATTCTCTTCTACAACTATCTTCATACCAAAATCTCTAGAGACACATTCACTGCCCCCTAAGTCAGCCATGATACTTTGGGGACTACAAAATTATTAGAATGTTCTCCCTGACCTGAAGCCTAAATCTTCCTTTGTGCTATTTCTTTCCATTGCTCCTGGGCCACTCTCAGACTTCCTTTAGCAGTGCATTTGTAGCAGGCAAAACACTTGGTAGGTAATTAGGAAATGAAGAAAGTCCTGATGACCTCTCAAGCATCAAAATTCACCATTTGACTAAGGGACACTGAATCCTCTGGGAAAAAGTAGAACAAGTTTACTTCTTCCTTCACATAACAGCCATTTCAACATTTGAAGACAGCTATCATGTTCTACCTGAGTCTTCTCTTCTCATCAGACATTCCAGTTCCTTCAACTATTCTTGGCAAAGTATGGTTTCTGATACCCTCCCCTATACTTGTGACTTTCCTCTTCATATTCTTGAGTCCAGTTTTATCCTCCTTAAAATCACTGACCAAAGCAGAAGACTGTTAAATTCTTCCCAAGAAGATGTTTCTTCAATCACCTGTTTTTATTTATTCCAGGTGCTCATCACGTTTTGGTCCATGGCATTGTGAATCTTTTTCTAAGTATTATTCATTGTTTTCAAATAACAGGAAAAGTCAAAAGCACAGCCTCTTAAAAAATGCCAAGGTTGTAGAAGCCAGCTAGATAATTCTTATACAGCCTGGGAATCCAAAAGTCAAATGTGATCATTTACTCAGACTGAATAGTAGTTAGATCTTCGATACTTGTCTCTTGCCAACTAAAATAATTTTCTGTTAATTAAATAATGGATTTACATAGAGTATTTTCTAAAATGAAGCATCAAAGAACGTCAGAGGTAGATGAGAAGTCTGATGACATCTAGTGAATCTATGTGTGAACTAAAATTCCGTCTATGACATAAATAGGTAGTCATCAAGCCTTCCTTTAAATGCCAGCAATGATGGAGAATACAATATCTCTTGAGTGAGCTCATAACAAGCCTGAGTAAGCTTTTGGATATGTCTAATTGTTATGAAGGGTTTTTATTTTCTGCTACCTTCCATCAAACCTAAATCTTCTTTGAAACTTTGACTCCTATTTATACCTTCTGGTGCTAAGCATATCAAATTTAATCCCTCTAGCCCCATATCTTACATATGACAATCTTTCAAATACTTGAAGGAATCATAAACCCACTTCTCTTCTTTCTTCAGGTTAAGCAGCTGCATTTTGGATATTCTCTTTCCTGAGGGGCACTTGTGAATTCACAATATGATTCCTTGGAGGAAAGGCAGTCCCTTCATTCTCAAAGGGCCCATCTCTCTCTCCCAGCCAGGAAGCCTCAGAATTGTTATCTAACTCCAAGTGTTTTTCTGTTAGTGTTTTGTGTTACATTCCTCTACCTTAGAATCTCCTGATATACATCACATTTCTGAAACATTTTCTTCTTTGCTTTCACAGTGATGCCCTTGCTCATATCTCTTTGATTTTTGTTTAAAGAACTATTTATTCTCCCTTATTACCTGAAGACTGAAGAATTCTTCTATGAGCCCAATTAACTTTTCTTTTTATAAGAGAAATTTCTATGCACTTTGAGGATAGATAGTAGTCATTTAGCTGTGGCAGAAATACAACTATGCTTACTCCATTCAGGTTACTGCAAAATTCTCCCTCTTATATACACTTGTCAAACTCTCAGTTCTATGTTCTGCTTGCTGTTAGGTTTTGTGTATAACTCCTGTGTCAAAAATCTTAACACACTGTATGGGTTATCCTTATTTCTTCCGTTTCCTCTGGGAATAGAAGAGGAAGTTATAGTATCATCAATGCATATCTAGAAGGGACTTTCAGCCTTTTAAAGGGATATCTAATTCTCTTTCTTTACTGATCAAGAAAGAAGGGCCAGAGATTTTAAGCAATTTGCATCAGGTCAAGGAAGTAGAAATTGGCATGGCTTGGATTCACAATAAGGAAGGTCATCTGACTCTACATCTGGCATTTTTTACTGCAAAAAGCCTATCTCTAGAGTTATACAGATTGGAACTTAGAAAGATGAGTCACTGACTCCAGGCCCAGCATTCTATTCATTGTGTCATCTAGCTGCTGTGAGACCTTAGTTTTCAGTTAAAATCAGAAAATTAAACTAAGGAAGTATGGTAACTTTCAAATTTTATGTTAAACTATTAAATTACATCCTAATACTTAACCTGAAATGTTATTATATAAGCGAAGAAGAAACACTGATTTTTTTTCTTTTCCCATTCTTTCTTCTAATTCCCTCCTTTCTAAATAATTCCTCTTGTAAAGATAAGGTGGGGGAAAAGATGGCTTTTGAACCACACCTTTCTCTAAGAAGGAAAGAGGAAAAAAAAGAGGACAAAAGAGAGTATGAGGAACAAATTCATGAATACATACATGCATATACACATACATGTATACATACATATCTACACACATACACACATTCACACATATATACATATATATGCATTGTCACAGTTGTAACAATTAGATTTTTTTTAAATACAAGGGGCAATATATTGTCTCCAAGGGTCGAAATGGTTGCCTCCTTAGGATTTCAGGAGTTAATTTTAGAGGAAAGAAAGTTACGAGTTCAGTCACAATGTCTCCAAGTTTCTGGTTAGGAAAATTACTAACATTTGGGCATGGATTTGACTCTTTGCTTAATTTTTTCATCTATTTCTATTTCTTTTTTTTTAATATGAATTTATTTATTTGTAGTTTTCAACATTCATTTCCACAAGTTTTTGAGTTTCAAATTTTCACTCCGTCTCACCCTCCCCCCACCCCAAGATGGCATGCATTCTGAATATCCTTTCCCCTAGTCTGTCCTCTTTTCTTTCTCTCCCCCCTTCTCTTATGCCCTTCCTCTTCCATTTTCCTGTAGGACAGGATAGGCTTCTGTACCCCATTTCCGGTATTTCTTATTTCCCAATAGCATGTGAAATTTTTTTTTAAACATAAGTTTTTAAAACTTTGGTTTCAAATTTTCTCCTTCCTCCCTCACCCACCCTCATTGAAAAGGCAAGCAACTCAATATAGGTTGTACATGTGCAGTTATGCAAAACACTTCCATAGTAGACATGTTGTGAAAAACTAACTCTATTTCCCTTAATCCAATTCTGCCCTCTCATTTATTCTATTCTTTCTTTTGACCCTGTTCCTCCTCAGAAGTATTTACTTCTGATTACACCCTTTTCCAATCTGCCCTCCTCTCTATCATCCCCCTGCTCTCTTGTCCCTTCTCCCCCTATTTTCTTGTAGGGTAAGACAATTTCCATACCCAATTGAATGTGTATGTTATTCCCTCCTTAAGCCAAATCCTATGAGAATAAGATTTACTCATTCCCTCTCACCTTCCCCTGCTTCCCCTCCACTGTAAGAGACTTTTCTTTTCTGTTTTTTTTTGAGATAATTTACCCCATTCTACCTCTCCCTTTCTTCTTCTCCAGTATAATCCTCCTCATCCCTTAATTTTATTCTCCAGATATGACCCCTTAATCTTCAACTCACCCTGTGCCTTCTATCTATCTATCTATCTATCTATCTATCTATCTATCTATCTATCTATCTACTACATATAATTTTTTTCCTCCAACTACCCTAATACTGACAAAGGTCTCATGAGTTATAAATATCATCTTTCCATGCAGGAATGTAAACAGTTCAATCTTAATAAGTCTCTTATGATTTCTCTTTCCTGTTTACCTCTTCATGTTCCACTTGAGTCCTGTATTTGAAAGTCAAATTTTCTATTCAGCTCTGGTCTTTTCATCAGGAATGCTTGAAAGTCCTCTATTTCACTGAATGACCATTTTTTCCCCTGAAGGATTATACTCAGTTTTGCTGGGTAGGTGATTCTTGGTTGTAATCCTATCTCCTTTGCCCTCCGGAATATTATATTCCATGCCCTGTGGTCCTTTAATGTAGAAGCTGCTAAATCTTGTGTTATCCTGATTGTGTTTCCACAGTACTTGAATTGTTTCCTTCTGGCAGCTTGTAATATTTTCTCCTTGACCTGGGAACTCTGGAATTTGGCTATAATATTCCTAGGAGTTTTCCTTTGGGGATCTCTTTCAGGAGGAGATCTGTGGATTCTTTCAATTTCTATTTTGCCCTCTGGTTCTAATATATCAGGGCAGTTTTCCTTGATAATTTCTTGAAAGATGATGTCTAGGCTCTTTTTTTGATCATGGCTTTCAGATAGTCCAATAATTTTTAAATTCTCTCTCCTGGATCTATTTTCCAAGTCATTGTTTCCAATGAGATATTTCACATTGTTTCTAATTTTTCATTCTTTTGGATTTGTTTTACAGTGTCTTGATTTCTCATAAAGTCACTAGCTTCCAATTGCTCTATTCTAATTTTTAAGGAAGTATTTTCTTCAGTAGTCTTTTGGACTTCCTTTTCCATTTGGCCAATTTTTCTTTTTAGGGCATTTTTCTCCTCATTGGCTTTTTGGACCTCTTTTGCCATTTGGGTTAGGCTATTTTTTAAGGTGTTAATTTCTTCAGTATTTTTTTGGGTCTCCTTTAGCAAGCTGTTGACTTGTTTTTCATGATTTTCTTGCATCACTCTCATTTCTCTTTCCAGTTTTTCCTCTGCTTCCCTTACTTGCTTCTCAAAATCCCTTTTGAGCTCTTCCAAGGCCTGGGACTGATTCATATTTTCTTGGAGGCTTTGGATGTAGGAGCTTTGACTTTGTTGTCTTCTTCTGGTTGTATATTTTGATCTTCTTTTCACCAAAGTAAGATAATATAGTCTGACTCTTTTTGCGCTGCTTGCTCATGATCCTGGCCAATTACTTGAGTTTTAAACTCTTTGTTAAGGTAAGAGTCTGCTTCCAATGTGGAGAATGTACTGTCCCAAGCTTCAGGGGTTTGTACAGCTGTTTTCAGAGATACTTGTAGGGACCTGTAAATTTTCAGTTCTTCCAAGGTGGTATGATAAGGGGAGAGGTGTTTACTCCTTTCCTGGCCTGTGACCACAAGTATTCCTTTCTGTCCTGTAACTGTGAGGAGGGGTTCCTCTCCACAGCCACTACAAGCTCCACCTTGCAAGCATTCCTCCTCACCCCAGCACTGCCACCCAGAACTGTGGCCAAGATCCAAACAAGGGCAAAGCAAGAAATTCCTGCCTCAGCACTGGCAAAGAGATCCCTGCAGTCCCTCTCTGATCAGCCACTGGATTCCCCCTCAGTCTGTGGGCCAAGAAGCTTGGGAAGCAGCTGCCCCCCCCAGGGCCACGCTCTTGGGGAATGAAGCTGAGACCCCGCCTTCCTTTCTCAGCACCGACAGAAACAGACTTTTCCCACTGACCTTCTAAGTTGTCTTTGGCATTAGTGGGTTGAGGAGTCTGGAAACCTCCACAGCTGCCCGTGATTCACTCCTCTGAGGCCTGCTCCGGCTTTGCTGTGGCCTGCGCTCCCACGCTGCACTGAGCTCCCAGCCCGGCGTGATACACCTTTCTGATCAATCATCCAGGTTATCCTGAGCTGGAAATTTGTTTCACTCTGTCTTTTTGTGGGTTCTGCTGCTTCAGAATTTGTTTAGAGCCATTTTTTATGAGTATTTGGAGGGGTTTGGAGGAGAGCTTAAGCAAGTCACTGCTTTCACTCTGAAATCTTGGCTCCGCCCCCCATCTGTTTCTATTTCTAGTTAACTCCTGGCATCTTTATCTTTGTGGTAGTGATAAAATTCAGTATATAGTAACAATTGGGTAGTGAAACATCAGGTCATATCCCAGAGTGTTTGGGTAGACAGGTACCAGGAGGAGAAATAAGGAAAAGAACTGAAACTCTCTTGCTACTTTCCTCAGTCCTATTCTTTGGCTTTGAAGTGACAATAAAGATGATAACCCTCTGATTTATCTCTTCTCTTTCACAGCTCAGTCATATCTTTGCTTCTCTGAGATGTTTTGGAATGACTTGCTTGTTCCAACTGTTAAAATTAATGTTTCTAATTAGCATGATCATTTATAAACAAACTGTAAGATGTGGCTCAATTTCTTCATCCTGTTCTAACATCATTCTTGTGAATCCTCATTTCAGCTAGAAGGCTTTTTCTGTACTTAGTGTAAGGTGCATGAGTGAAAGTGATAGAATGGACATCTCATCACTTATTGTAAGCAATTTGAGTAAATCAATCAGCCCACTCTTACACTTGCTATAACACATAAAACTTTGGTACGTATATTTTCATGAAAAGTTATCCTTTAAAAATCCTAGAAATAATTTTAGTCTGCACTGATACACAGATCAATTACAAAATTTTATTTCCTTCATTATAATTTATTTTAGTTTGAAAGAATATGTCTAGGTGATGGCTATGATAATAAGACCACAGAATTAATTGCTGGTTGCAAAGTGTTTTAAGTTTTTCTTAGGTACTAACTACCCAATGAAATGAGTAAAATGAAGCATCACCTTGCTAAGTCCACTAAACTATGTGAGATTATTTTGAACTTCTGTGAATTGTTAATAGTCAACTGGGATATCTGTTCTCTCTAAACACAATAACTCTACCATAATTGCACCCTTAAAAAATAATAACCATGATAAAAAGTTAGTGCTACAATTCAATGTTGTATTATTTAGAATTTAAGTTTTTCAAAACAAAACTATTTTACTATTACAGCTTTTCCTCATGTACTTCATGTTAGCACAAAACATGGATAATTCACACTGTGAATTATGTAGCCTAATATATAGCTTAAACTACTAGTAATTTATTTTATTTTTAATATTTTATTACATGTAAAAGCAATTTTTAACATTCGCTTTTTTTTATTTTGATTTTCAAATTCTCTCCCTCCCTCCTCTAACCTTCCCTTGAGAAGGAAAGCAATTTGATATGTTATACATGTGTAGTCATGCAAGTCACAAAAGTAAAAAGGAACAACAATAAAAAAAAAACTATGTACAAGAAGAACAAAAAGAGTTTAAAAAAAGTATGCTTTAATCAGCTTTCAGAATCCATCAGTACTTTTATTGGAGGCGGTTACCATCTTTCATCATAAGTTTTTCAGAATTTTCTTGGATCATTTTATTCTGAGAATAGCTAAGTCATTCACAATTGTTATTCTTACAATATTGCTGTTTCATGTACAATGTTTTCTGGTTCTGCTCATTTTACTTTGCATCAGTCCGTGTAAGTCTTTCTAGGTTTATGAGAGCATCTTGCTCATTGTTTTTTATAGCACAGTAGCTTTCCAACACAATCATATATCAAAACATTTCCAGTCATCCCCCAATTCACAGATATTCCTTCAGTTTTCAATTCTTTGCCACCATTAAAAAAGTTGCTTTAAATATTTTTGTATATATGGGCCTCTTTCCTTTTATTAATTTTATCTTTTTAAAATATAGACCTAGTAGTGATCTTGCTGGTTCAAAGGTTTATAAGACCTTTGGACATAGTTATAAATTGATCTCCAGAATGTTTGAATCAGTTCACAACTCTAACAACAATGCATTTCTATCTCAATTTTCCCACATCCCTTCCAATAACTGTCATTTTCCTTTTCTGTCATATTAGCTAGTCTGATAAGTATGGAGTATATCTTATGATTGTTTTAATTTGCATTTTTCTAATCAATAGTAATTTAGAGCATTTCTTCATATGACTATAGATATCTTTGATTATTTCTTCTGAAAACTTCCTATTCATATCTTTTTACCATTTATCAATCGAGGAATAGCTTGTATTCTCATTTGACTCAGTTCTCTGTAAATTTTGAAATGTGGCCTTTATCAGAGAGACTTGCTGTATTTTTCACTAACTGTATTTCCTTCCATCCAACAGGTTTCCCAGTTCGGTGGAGTCCTGATTAATCCAGTTAGAGAGCATTTGCCTTGAGGGCTAGGAGTAATCTAATCACTCAAACAAGCTCTTTTGAGACTGACTG